>NC_135734.1:39127375-39442250 GCF_041903045.1 Epinephelus lanceolatus
TTTTCTTCATGAATTCAACATAACACAATGTGAGTAATATATGTGAGTAAATGTATATACAGTTAGATCATTTGGGAAGTATTCCTTTAAACTCAACTGCTAAGCCTAAGTATGACCTGTTTACATTTATGTATGCATATGCAAGATTCATGCTCATAAGATTAAGTGTGGACTGCATATCTGGTTATGCTAACATTAGAGGGTCATGTAGTAATTTTTTTTTTGGTATAATGTTTTGTTTGGGGCCTGTTATTTTTGTGAAATGTAATTCAGAATGTGCCAATATGTATTTTTATATAACTTCTTTCATTCAAAGCAGTGGTTCCAAACTGGTGGGTCAAGGTCCATTCTGAATGAACCTTAAGTGACTCTTGGATGTGTCAAGTTGGTAAAAAATGTCTTTATTTTGAGGTATAGTGAATTTTCAGCACAGAGCTTTTCTTTTCTTTCTGTAGAGTCAGTGACTACCGGACAGCTTCTTGACAGAGACAGCAAACCAGCTTGACGATGTGGCGAAATGCAAGTATGACGCTGAATATATTAAACTGTGTTGTAGATCTTTATCTAATGACTAAGGAGAAATCTGGACCCTGTTGCCAGACCAGTTAGTACTCACTGCTCTAAAAGGGGTCGTATGTTACCAAGTTAACATCAGCTTTGTCAGTTAGTTCCGTTAGCTATGCAGCAGTTACACCTGGCAGTTACTGGGTGCAAATCTCCACTTAGTAAACACATATTAACGTAATAATTGAAGAGTTGATGCAACCTGCTCCTGCTCTCCATGTGATGCAGCTTACAATGGCAGAGTTACTAGGATAAGACACACAACAAAAATACAACAATGCATTGCTCTTTGTTAGACTCTTGTGTCCTGTGCAGGTCAGATTTTCTGTTTCAGGAATAGCAAAAAAAAAAAATCCTGTGTGATTTAGATGTGATGTCATGCCAGTTTTGTTGTATCAAGACGCTCACACAAAAGTAGGGTGAGGATTCCTGTGGAAGCTCACTGTTAAATTGTGCTTTGACCAATCATTAGGCCCCGCTGTGGGCATCACAGTGTGCCGCCATAAATCTACCGGGCCCTCTGACACTTTTCTCTAACCCTGACCTATTTTAAACTTAAACTGCCTTTGAATCAAAGAGCAGATACGCTGCGGCTTTGACCCAGCCTTATGTGCACATTGTATCTGCCTAGACTAAACTACATTAGCTGGCCCCCACCGACCTGCTGGGCAGTTTCATCTCCATGTCGCAGCCTGCTCAGCCACTGTTTTATTTATCTGTCTAGCTCCACTAATCTTACAAATAACCGCTCGTGAATCAAGTCCCTTTATATATGTTGAGAGGAAGAGTGCAGGGACGTCTACCACCATCCTATTTAACTGCACCCACACATCCAGCACAGCCCCCTGAAGCATACTAACACTCAGTCTGAGACACATGGTATCTGTGCAAACAAATGACCTCTCCTCACCAGCCAGGCCTCAATTCAAATACGGAAAAACTCCCTAATAAAGACAAGTGCTTAACAGGAAAATTAGGAGAATCTTAGGAAAATCAATAAAAGACAACTCCCTCATCCAGAGCAGACAGACATAAAATAGGTGTTGTATCTACAGAGAGAAGCAGAGGATGACTAAATAAAATCAGGGAGTCCCTTCACACAAAATAGTTACTAGTCTGTGAATGATTTTATAAATAATTCACAAGCATTTTAACAACAGAGCGGCACACCTTCCTCAGAACCCTGGCTGCTGCTGTCTACTGCAAGAAGTGAGCGCCCTCTTTTGGACACCACCGGCACTGTGTGTGTGTGTCTCTCTGCTCCTGCGTGTGAATGGCTCACCAGAGACTTGCAAAAGAGAATGGGTTGCCGTAGCAACTGCAGATAGTAAAAGTGCAACCTCTTGAGTATGACCCTATACAGATATGTTTAATTGTGTAAAGCCTGCTCTCGTTCTCTCGGAAGAATAGAGAGGCAAGGGAGCACGGGATGAAGCACCCTCAGACGGTGGGGTTTTGCAACATGTGGCTTTGTGCTGAAGCAGAAATACATATATTAAGGTTTATTTTTTGATTAGGTTGATAGTTGGGTTGGATTAAATCTGTATAAATGCACCCCCATTGAAAAAAAATCACAGAATATGTTTTTACATTTGCAGCAAATTTGTGAGCACATATATTTGCTGCATGTTTATTCCCAAACATATTGTACACCATTTTTATTCTTACACTTAAAACACTGTACTATATCTCCACTGCCCTCTGACAATCCTCTCCCAGTGCTGAATGTGTATGATTACAGTGGGTGAAGCTGCGTCTCTTCCTACAGCTGAGAATGTGTTGACTTGACTCCTGACTTCTGCTTCAAAATATATGTAGCCTATATTTTTATTGTTGCTGCAGTTTCATTATGTTTATATGTTAATGCTGCATGTTTACTGCCCACAGCCGGCCCAGGGCAACACGTCCAACTAATTAAATTTGCTTTCCTGCATCTAATAATGTTTTCTTGCTGTAATATTGTAGAATATATCAGCAGCACACGGGGGGTGGTGGACACAATATCATGAACACCTGCAGAGCGTAATGCCGCCCAATACAATACATGCAATGCTTTTGTAAGACTGTGTAATCCCCTGTATGGCTTGCAAAAGGTGTATCTGCCAAAATTCTACGCTTATATATCAATGGAATAAAAGATATCTGTCTTTAATAAAATATATAAAATACCATAATCTGTCCAACAGAACAATAGGAGGTGTTTTTATTTTAAAGGATGGCTTCTCAGTTTGACACTAAACTGTTTTTGGATGGGAAACGCAGGGATTTGTTTTAATGAAGGGCCGTCTGAGAGGAAAGTGAGATCCACTTCAAATGTCAGGATCTGCGGGGAGAAACTTCAGAGGGAACACGAGTAAATAAGATAAGAAGAAACTGCACTGATCCCTGGTGGGGAATTTGATTTTTGCAGCAGTGAAGGCAATGGGACTTCAACAGAAAAAAAGAAACAAACAGGGGTATGAAAAAAAAAGCAAAAGCAATGAAATGACACAAAATAATATCCGTAATGAAGCGACCGTTAGAAGAGAATAAACAATAATGGCTTCATGTCAGAAATCATTGTGCTGATGATTTGGAGTGCATGTAAATTGGACTGTCGAGACCGGAGAGATGGTGAATTTAATATTTCTAAATATACTTCTGGTTTGATTTTAATGCATTATCTGTTTGCAGCTGTGGTTTTGCTTGTTATCCATTTCAGCTTAACTGAACCGAAGTTTTTTGATGTGAAGAAAATAGTGCTGGTTGACATTTTTTTACCCCCTAAATCTCTGATCGCACTCCCAGACATAAAACATTCTGATTGACACTGAGGAGTTGTGATCCACGTCTGTTCATGTGCTGTCATTACTGAAGGCAGCGAGTCAAGACGAGGTTCAGTGTGCATCGACAGACGTGTGACTGAGCTTTCTTCAGTCCTCTGAGCTCTCGAGAGCAATTTCTCTGCACAGCTTCACTTTTGTTCTTGGTCCTAAGTCAGATGTTTTTGCCAGTGGTTATTTGTCTGATAGCCAAGATTCCAAAAGCATCAAATTACTGATGTTATAATCATTTTAATATGTGTGTGTCTGTGTGTGTGTGTGTGTGTGTGTGTGTGTGGGGGGGGGGGGGGCAGCAGCTCCAGACTCTGATTCTTCGCAGTTTCCTCTACTAAAGCTACATGCTATTCGTCAGTGTATATTGTTTGTAGTCGGTGAGTGAGTAGACTTCAAAATGAGTCTGAACAATTAAAGTCTACCACTACTGAGGCGTGCAGGCTGCTTATTATGCAAATACAATGTAAAGTGCTTTTGTCATTATCTAAATGCCTATAATTCCATATTGCATTGAATACTGTTTTCTCTCCCAGCAGCTCTATGAATATGTATTTTATGGTGCAGAGGCCCAAAAACATTAATTTCTGAAGCTTTACTTTAAAGGTTCTGTGTGCAACAGCAGTAATGTAGCAGCAGACCACTGTGTGCTATGTAAGGAAATAGTGGAGTGATGGCGTCCTGAGCAGAGTGAAGTCACGCTCCCTGTGTGTGTGTGTGTGTGTGTGTTGTAATCTGAGCTTCTCTGTTGGTTGTTGTGATAGATGGTCTGGCTGCACGTGCATATGAGTCCCTGTTTGTGTATCTTGTCGGTTAGTAAGCATCGGTGCTTTGCACTGCGCTCATACAGCAGTTGGTGTTGTCGCTAAACCCTCCAGCTTCCTCCCAGGTAACAATGTTAGCTCTGTCAGTGCTGTTGTTGTTGTTAGTGTTGTTTATGGAGTTAGCACCGTTAGCTGCTAACCAACGGCTCAGTCACCCCCATGTTGAAAACTGTGTGCAGACAATCCCACATCTGACTCTGAATCATAGATATGCTTTGAATGTGGTATCTTTTGTCAAATGTTTCCGTTGGCAAAGGTCGTGATTTTGGATTCAATAAAAGTATCAACAAGTTGTGCGTGTGGCAGCTGTTGATATTAATACTTTAATCTAACAACCAATTTCTCTTGTGTAAAAAGCCAAAAATATCCAGCTGAACTGGAAATGCAACAATTATACTGTTTCTTATTCTAATTTTGGGAGGAATTATCTGTAAAATGGGCATGTGCACATATTGTTTAAAGGGACATTGTGTAACATTTTCAGTTGTTTATTGGCAAAAATTGATGTCTGCATTCATAAATATGTCATCACTGGTGTACTATTACCTCCACCAATAATCTGACTTATTCTCGTAAAAGGAGAATTTCGGATTTGTTTGTACATTGTGCGGGTAAGTCGTCTGTGGGGTTCCATTACGTTTCGCCATCTTGAGAATACACCCGCCAGCAAGGGACATACAGCACCGCCTTCTGCGTTTTCGTTGAGAGCCAGGCCAGCACTGCGTGACTGAGGAGCCGAAGGAGAGGAGCAAGAGGCGCTTCACTGCTACCCTGGCAAATTTGAAACAAAGTCCCAATCTTTGAGCATAATGCAGGATCATGCATATGCAGCATCATGGGAGACGGAATCCTTGTTGCCAAGAAAGCGCAAAAGGGAACAGAAAAGGCAGCGTGACCGGCAAATTAAAAAAACGAAGGCCCATATCGGGGTAGCCTTTCCCAGGTAGAGAGAGCTGCTGAGGGAGAATAGTAATACAATCACAGGCCAGCGCCGCTGTTGGCTGTCGCTAACAGCCTCACCCCTCTCCTCGCATCACTGCGCTGCTGTTAGCTGTTAGCCGCTGTTAGCCACTGTTAGCACTGGCCTGTGATTGTATTACCTTTCTCCTTCAGCAGCTCTCTCCACCTGGGAAAGGCAACGCCAATGCTGACCCTTGTTTTTTTAATTCGCCGGTCACGCTGCCTTTTTGATTCCCTTTTGTGCTTTCTTGGCGACCAAGATTCCGTCTCCCGTGATGCTGCATAATACACGATCCTGCATTATGCTCAAAGAGTGGGACTTTGTTATGCGGCAGTAGTGCCGCTGGCCACTAACAGCTGATAGCGGCGCAGTGATGCGAGGAGAGGGATGAGGTGTGTGAGGTTGAGCCACTTGTCAGTTGTCAAAGGACAAGACGTGATTGGTTTGTTTCAATTTACATCCGCCCCAACAGTCTTACGTTGTAAACACAGCCAGCATGGTGAGGAGGGGGTTTGTCAACTCGCGTCGCGTGCATCTGTGTAGGAGCCTGAATGAATACTCCATGTAGTATCGGATGACATGGTTTCATCAGTGTTATCATAGCTTTTTGGTACACAGCGGCTACAGTTGTTGCAATACGTGTTTGAAACAGTGAGGCGCTAGAGTGCGCCATCTGTTTGAATACAATATATGATTTCAACATTAGATGGGAGAAATTCCTACACACTGTGGCTTTAAAATTTTGACGTCTTCTACAGATCTATTTTTATTAGACACAAAATGCACACATGCTATCTGTGAAAAAAAGCTGATAATCCAAGATGGCACTTACGCTGTGTCTGGTATCTATCAAATGATGATATGCTTTGTTATGACATGTTTATGTGCTGATATATGTTTGATATAAGTATCTGTATCTGTACTGATATGTTTTTTTTCTTAAATGATGTTGGACTGATCTAAAATGTAAATAAAAACTTCAATGAAAAGATGACATTGGACAAAGGGGTAAAAACTGTTCCACTGTTGCATAAATTTAAGGTTTGTATCATATCTGGGGGAAAAAAACAACAACTAAAGATTGAGAAGTGACCTCTGAAAGCAGGAAGGAAGAAGACTGAGTTGTGACACACAAATTGAGACTTGTACTGATGATGTTTTTATACCTAATATTTATAATTATGTTTTTTGTCTAGTCATTTTATTAACTTTTATTGTATATTATGAAACAGTTTGATTTTTATGATCTATGGATACATTGCTGCTTGTTTTTTTAACTGTATCTTGTAAGGTGTCCTTGAGTGCTTTGAAAGGTGCCTATAAATAAAATGCATTTTCATCATTATTCTTATTAAGAGGAGAAGGACCAGCTGTGTGCATGACTGCAGAAATAATATGTCCAGAGAATTTACACCATAAACATGTATTTACTATCAAACTGCCTTGTTTTTTTGACATGCATCTGAGTATATCATTATCAGATAGTGAAAGAAAACAATTACATACCACTTTGAATAGTAAAAAGTATCAATATCAGTATCTATATTGGTGATTCTGGTATTACCTGGTATCAGGTGTAGCACTGAAACTATAAATCAGTTAATTGATTATGATGTCAATTGTTTGTCATTTCCTCAAGAGCTGCAACTAACAATTATGTTCCTAATCAGGTAATTGGCTGGTTGTTTTCTCAATAAATGCATGAATTGTTCAATTTAAAATGTCAGAAAACAGTGAAAAATGCAAGGTGTTATATTCAAATTGCTTGTTTTATCTAACCAACAATTCAAAATCCACAGATATTCAGTTTACGATCACATTTCACAAAGAAAGGCTCCAAATTCTCATATTTTAGAAGCTGAAACCAGCAAGTGTTTGGCTTTTTGCTTTATTTTGCTTGAAAATTGACTAAAACAATTAATTTATTATTAAATGGTTGCTGGTTAAGCTCCCCCCAATGGCCTACTGGATTGCCCAACTAACTGTTACAGTTGTGGCAAGGCTGAACTCATATTATGTAAATTAAAATATAAAAAGCCTACAATCCTAGTTGACATTATTGGATCAGTTTTAAGGGCCATGCTGGCGCTGTCCATTACCTGCGGTGCTGAAACTGATTAATGAAACCAGCACTAATCAACCATTTTGTAATTTCCGCAGCACACTACGTGGATAACGTTACATTTAATCCTCCAAGCACTGTGGAGCGATCATATTAAATTATATCATCCTCAAACAAGTGGCCGTGACGAGCTAGTTGGAGCCAAAAGTGCCAGTTTCCCTCACCGGCTCACTCCAGTCAGAGCGCGGTGTTGCGTTTTCCCCCTCCCGTCAATCCGTTACTCGGATTCTTCAACGCCTGATAGGTAGTTTCCTTACGCCCCCCAGAGCTGTTAAAGGGTATATTACGTCGTGGGCGTAGCGGCTCCTTGTAATGGCGACCGTGCCGTAGATGTGCCTAGGTTTGTGAAAATGAAGCGAAGAAGAAGTTATTTCTTTTAAGTAAAACGCCGAGGTTCCCCGGAGGAGGACTTTGCGTCTACAACCATCACCTTTATAAGTGGTAAACTTAGCTGTACTTTTGAACTTTTGTGCCCTTTTGAAATGATGAAGCTCAAGTCGAACCAAACCCGGACGTACGACGGGGACGGCTACAAGAAGCGGGCCGCCTGCCTGTGCTTCAGGAGCGAGAGCGAGGAGGAGGTGAGTCCGGGGATGTCGCTGTCTGGCGGGCCAAGCTAGCGTTAGCAGCCGTAGCTGCTCCCTGTGTCTTCTCTGTCTGTAAATCGGTGTATTTATCAACAACAGCTGGGGTTTTATGCCAGCTGGAAACGATGGCTCACTCGTTTCTTGGCCTTTCTTATTACCCTCTGCTGTTGTGTATTAAACGTTAGTTTCGAGCTCGTACTTACCCAGGTGTTATGTAAGCCTCTTTAGCTGTGCATAATATACCAACCTCGGCTTTTTCTACTTGGAGTCAACCTGTTAGCTGCATGCTAATGCTAACGTTAGCCCGCTAACTAACGTTAGCCGTGTTGCTGCTGTGGGCAGCCGGCTCACGGCCAGCGACCACAGCCCACAGCAGACCGTGATGAGTGGGGACTTTGTGATAATCAGGCTCGGCTGGGTGGAAAGCGTTGTTTAGCTTTCCTAAGTGACAAGTTTAAACATTTGTCGGCTCACGTCACAGATGATTTGGCGAGTAAAATAACTGTTAAGTTAGTGTCAGCTGTGTGAGGGTCAATCCTGTTATGCAGCAGCGTATCTGTCCCTGTGAATTACTTCCTCATAATGTCTGTAAAATATGTATATTGCTGTATTGGTGTAAATATAATGTCTATAAAACATGTATATAAGTTATAGATTAAGGTCTGCCTCATCACATGAACACAAAATAATGCACATTAAAAAATACTCTCTTTACTTTCAGCTTTTGTTGCGTAGTAATGAACTTTTACAAGAACCACACGCCATCAAATTATGAAATACTCAATATATACTTTTATTTTTTTATAAGTAATGTCAAACTCTCTTATTTATATATACATAAATTAGGGGTAGGAATCACTAGAGTATCCATGATACAATACTATCACGATACTTAAGCACAATACAGTATTATTGCAATTTTTAAACATGCTGCAATATGCTGAGTATTGCAATAAAATATATTGCAATGTATTACCTTTTTTAACACTAAATTGTGCCTCTAAAGGAAACTTTGTCAACATCTGTTTTGTCTGATAGGATGAAGTTTTCAATCTGTTCATCTCAGTTCAGCCATTTTTTTGTGCAGCAGCAAAATATATCTAGTGGACTGTAAAAATAATTGAATATATTATTCTAGTAGGATACATAATGTTTAATTTGTATTTGTAATATTAATAATTAATATGATAAAAAAAATTAGGCTAATACTTGGCTCTTTGTGATGATACAATATTGTCACACAAACATTGTTGGTTTTCCCCACTCCTAAGAACTTTAGTTTTTTATTTTGTTTTTTTAGTATCTTCATAATTTATTGTGTCCCTGAAGTAATTTCTCACCCTGTCAGTTTGTTGTTTCTTGCCTTTTCCAAAAGAATAAAAAAACAGAAGATGACAAAGAAGACTAAAAGACTACAATTCCATTGAGACCTTTTTCATTCAGGAAGTGATGTAATTATTTTTGGAGGGAACTTAAAGGAGTTAAGTGGGGTGAGCTTAAACTTTAACTCATGTCTGTTTTTCCATGTTTTATGATATTAATCTGTTTGTCACACTGTTAAAAGTTACACCACAAAATTTTGAAAGTTAATCCAGTCAAAAAAATGTAAAGAAATAAGACATCATGTGTAAAATGTTAGCAAGTTAAATCTGGATCACTCACAGAGCTAAAAATTTCCCACCCTCTTAGGTCAATAGACTAAACCAGTGTACCCATAAGGATTATTATTTGAGTTTCTGAGATTTACCAATATGTATTCCTGACTGTTTAAATGTGTCACTTTTTATAATGAAGAAAACATGAAAAATCCAGCTTTTCCTATTTTTCAAAAGTTAAGAGGCCAAAATGTTGCTGCATGACAGGAATGACCCGTTAAATACAACTGGTATTTATAGCCAAACATTGGACTGATATGTAACTATTAGCTGTGCTACCTTTAGCCAAAAGACAACACTGGTAGCAACACCCAGTTATCTACACTGCTATGTATTTTCAGTTGTTAACATTCAGTATACTAAGATTTGTATCATGTACTCTCTTTAATGACAAACCTCTTTGTTAAAGAAAATCACCACGTAGTCAGTGTAACTGTGTCAATGTGCCACTCGCTACCTTCCACTCTTCCACTAAAACCACTCAAAGTAGCCTTCAAAGGGTTATATGAGATCAGAGGTGATTTTGGGAAGCTGATGTCCAGCTAACAACACGCACAAAGATGTCTTTGTAATGGAAACATTATTACTGGGGGGGTGACTAATCGAGACTTAACTCTTTCCTCATTTTGGTGAAAGAAGAGGCCAGTTTGTGAATAACTTGGGCTGTTGATAACTGAAACACATCAGTCTGACCCGCACGTAGCTAGAAACTATTACAGGAGAGTACAGTTTACCAGATCGGCTGTCAGCCAAGCCTCAGCTTGTCTCCCAACAGACTGTTGACACCATGAAGTCACCCTGCTGGTGTGGAAAAAAAGCAAACAAAGTGACACAAGCTTGGTAGCTTTCAGTGGCTATTGTGTCACACATTGGGGTTTGGCTCTTCTTCCGTTTATTACCAACACAGATCACTGAATAATCTTGCTCAAGCAGCATCACTTGTGTAATGGGGACACACACCAATGAATACACGATTTAACAAACAACGTCGAGTTAGACTGTAATGACTAACCGGTCTTGTATGGGATGCTTTACAGGTGCTGCTGGTGAGCAGTAGTCGACATCCTGACAAGTGGATAGTTCCTGGAGGGGGCATGGAGCCAGAGGAGGAGCCCAATGTTGCTGCAGCTCGAGAAGTGTGTGAAGAGGTTAGTTCTGTAACTGTTTTTCATAGTTATTATATCTAATGTAATCTTTTAATGTGGACCCCTTTACTTTCCCTGATGTTGACCTTGTGTAGACTGTGCGCCAGCAAACTTAACTTGACCCTTGTGTCTAAAACGTGGGTGTGAAACATGCCTTTCTAGACTTAGCACATAGCCAGGAATATTGTTCTGAGAATGGATTTACATCTGCAGCGTGGCAAATTACATTGAGTATAAGCTTATAAGATGTATTGTGTTTCATTTCTATGAAATCATGTCTGTATTTAACACTGGGCCTAATACCTTGCACTCAGGACCCATTTCGTCAGTGCAGTCATCCTGTTTGCATGGCCATGAGAGCGAGAGAACCTAGCAACATGTAAGCTGTATCATAGCATCATGTTACAAAGCAGTGTTTAGGTGTCAGAGGAGGTCACGCTGAGATTGAACACTGGCTGCCCAGCGGTTGCACTGCGGCACTATCCGATCCCACAAATACGGCAAATGAAGGGAAACGATCAGCTTTCATTCTGTGTATGTTTTAGACAGTTCTATTTTTGCAGCAGCAGCCTGGCTATGGAGGCAGTTTGAAGGGCAAAATGTGTCTATTTTTGTTTGCAAGTGTGTTTTGGGAGGATATAGCAATTGGTAAACAGTCCCACAACTCATTGGAAATCAATAACACTGCTTATACCGCCTACGTATGTCCTTTAGATCAGGTACCCTCCCTCTGTACAAGCTGTTCATCGCTCGGGCATTTTGATCTGAATGGCAACAGGGCACCTAAGACACTGAATCTCACCCGGCTGTCAGCTCCTGGCGGGTCACTGACCGTATAAAGCCTATTCTTTGTGTGTGATCCATCACACTGAGGGATGCTGATATCATCCCTTATCCTGGCTCACGCTGTTTGGTAGCTCTGGCGGTTGCAGGACGCAGCGGCTTGCCAACACATTTCCACAGGGTCAAATGCAATGTCACATCACCACTGAGGTTTAAAAGTGCTAAAAAGGCCGCATTCAGAAACTTTATGGTGACTTTGAGTGGTACTCAATGCATCACCATGTTCTGTGGCTTCCTAAGCTTCTTATTGGACGGTGGTGTAACAGGACATATCCTAATCCTGACAAGCTTATTCTGATGACCATATGAGCGGTGAGTGATCGCTTATGCTTATTGGGTTGGAGCCTTGCCAGAGACAATAGTGGAGACGCAGCAGTCAGGAGCAGGCTAAAGGTTACAGACGGTTTCTTTTTCTATCTGACTGTTCACAACCTCAGCTCATGCCCGGTAGTCGTACGCACTGCATCAAGAAGACAAAGGACAGTATTGCATAACTTGTAATGCTGCTTCAATGTCGTGCATCCTCTCCCAAGACGATGCCTAGTAGTGTTCAGTTACACGAATGTTTGACTTGGGAGACAGTTTCCATCTCAAAACATACAGGTTGACTTTTGGCCTATTACTTAATCCCTGGCACATCTTTGTGGTTTCTAATGGTGGTGGGCCTGTTCTTTTGCATATGATCTTGCTGAAGGCCTGAAGAGTCCAACTCTGAGTCCTTGGTACAGAGGGTGCAGTCAACATTTATTTATAGACTGAAACTGGAACCTGAAGAAGAAGCTGCAAAGATGTCAGCAAGTGGTCTGGCTCTGTATCTAAACCTGACCTACTATCCACCTCTGGGAGATCAGATCTACTGTGGGGATTATTTTTGTTATAAGAATATGTTAAAGGTAACAAGCAAGCTGTCCTCTGTCTTTAGGAAAGGCTGTGACATATTTGCATGGTTTGGGTGTTGAGGCCACGGGAAGAGTTAGGCAAGTGACAGCAAAACAGATGTTGTGTTGTTTGTTTGTGACCTACGTGATCTTTTATGGTACTCAAAACATCTTGTAGTGAAGCTGTCAGTATGTGACAGTAAGCGATAGCGGAGCGGAGGTGTCTACATGTATTTTGCAGCTGCAGAATTTAGAACTGCAACAATTTTTGGATGACGGAAAGTTTTTCTTGAAGTCATTTCTTAAAGGGAACCTGTTGTGCTTTTCTATATTTTGTGTCTTATATCCAGTGTTACAATGATGGATGTTCGTATTAAATGTGGCCAAAGTTTCATATAAAGATGTAAACGTATGTAGAAGTAATCCCTGTGAGCAAAAACCGCAGGCTTCCTACTGTTTTGAATACTCTGTTTGCAAATGTTTTCCTACTGTGTTACAGTATGACATCATAGTGTACTGGATTTCTTTATATGGTCATCTGCTCCAGGCACGCTACTGCAAGTGCTTACATTACATACCCTACACTGGTAAATGAAGCTAAATGCTAACGTCAGGGAAACATGTAAACTTTTTTGCTGATGTTGTACATTTCTCCCCAATTTCAGATCATATTCCTGCTGGAACATGTCTGGTTGTGTTTAGAGGCTTTTATTGGTGATTTTACAAGGTAGAAAGTGCTGCTATTCTCAGTTACAGTCACTCTGCGGCTGCAATAATGGTTTTGAGACGCCAAGATATGGAAGACCACATAACGTTGACCAGTTAGATCAGACTGGACTTTTTCGGGAGGGGGTATAAAGAGACAGGTGGTTAACAAAGCGTCTCAGACAGACTATGAAAACAGGTGTTCTCGCACACACTCTATGAGGAAAATAGTGTTTTTAGGCCGATAAAGCATGTGAACATGTTCTAGTAGAAACCTCAATTACAAGTATAACCCTGACAATGAGCATAATAGGGCCCCTTTAAGTAAAAACACCAAACTTTTGCTAGTTTCAGCTTCACAGGTGTGTCAGTTAGCTAGTTTTCTCTGTTTTGTATAATTGTGAATAAAATATTTGGGTTTTGACTGTTGGTTGGACCAAACAAGACATGAGGCTTGGGAACCGATCGGCCAAAACATTAAAACCACAGGCGGGTAAAGTGATTAACATTGTTCATCTTGTTACGATGCAATGTGCGGCTTGAAATCTTTGAGTCCTTGTGTTCTTTGGATGCCACTTAAAATGCTCCACTCACTCAATCACCATTACAGACCAAGTATCCCCTCCCATGGCAACACCATTCCTAGATGGCTGTGGCCCCCAAGCTCAAAGCATTGGCCCGGCCTCAAAAATCCCAAGATCCCAATCTGGACGAACATTTGTGGGACATGCTGGTACCCCAGAGGTACCCCCAATCCACAGTGGGGCCTCCTTCTCACATGCTGTAGCATGAACAGAGGACCTCTGGAGGTGCCCCGTGGTGTCTGGCACTGCAATATTGGCAGCAGATCCTTTGAGTCCTGTGGGCCGTGAGGTGGGGTACCAGCACGTCCCACAAATGCTTGATCAGATTGGGATCTAGGGACTTTTGAGGCTAGGTAGACGTCTTGAGTTCTTTGGCACATTCCTGGGGCCATGCCTGAGCAGTTTTGCCGTTGCCATGAGGGTTTACTCGGTCTGTAATGGTGTCTCGGTGGGTGGACACGTCAAGTGGCATCAACATGAATGCCAGGACCCAAGGTTTCCCAGCCGAACATTGCATCAAGGAGATTATCACTGTTATTCACGTCACATGTCAGGGGTTTCTTTGGTAGAGTGTTGTGTGTCAGAGCCAGTCAGAAAGATTTGTACAGCAGCAGTGGGCTTGACGAGGATGAAACAGGCCTACCTGATTGTAAAGACAGGAAACAACATACATTACAGATAAGGGAGACATCCCTGTAGAGTTAGCATCCGATGAGAGAGATGGTTTAGGAACAACATCCCTGACCGTATCCAGAGGTGGTCTGGCTGATGGGATCACAGTCTGTCCTCAGTGTGTTTTGAGTGCATTTACACCTGTACTGTCAAGTGGTCTAACACTATCTGACTGCAGTCTTATCACCCAAAATGATTTTACTGCCAGGGGTAAAGGGGGTCTGTTGGTGACTCTGTTTTCAGAGCGTAGACTGTCAGACTAATTTTATTACTTACTTTACTTACCGTTGCCTAAATTAGTCCTCATTGCACTGATGTGTGAAATTAATGAAGAAGGAATCAGAACATGCAGAACACGTCTTCAGCTTTGGGTCAAATTTAAGTGAGTGTTTTTGTGTATTTAAAGTCGTGTGTTACTCTGAGGATTCAGCAGCAACCCTGGAATTACACGGAGTGAATTTGCAGGGGATAAAAACAGTCTCATGATGTAATGTAATCCACTGCAACACAAACAATTTCAAAATTAAAGTCTCAACAAAACACTACGGGGTTCAGAAATGCAGTGTTTACTGTCAGGCGCCTCTGCCTCCACATATTTAAGAACAGCCCTGAGGTGTAACTGCGTGCTGCGGTATGTATTTGCACACCGTTTTAATCGTTCTCCTTTGTTTTACAGGCCGGTGTGAAGGGGACTTTAGGTCGCTTAGTCGGAGTATTTGAGGTGAGGCTTGTTTGCTGTCGACTTTTTTTTTTTCTCTCTTTGGTCTACAAATGTCAACACACTGTGCAGCATGTTTGCGAATGAGAAGTGAAAACATGACAGTGTTTTCCCCCTCTTACAGAACCAGGAGAGGAAACACAGAACCTACGTCTACGTTCTTATTGTAACAGAGTTGCTGGAGGACTGGGAGGACTCGGTCAACATTGGTAAAGCACCGCATTTGTTTACTAGTCAGAATGGGGATCATACGGACAAAGTTCTCAGGCAGTCACATGCTGTCTGTAGCTTTGTTTTTCCCAGGCCTTGGTGATATTACAGTCCAGGGATTTTATTGTATGTGTGTTGGAGGGTGGGATTAAAACACCAGCTTTGTTCCTGCCCTTGTGATTTTCACTTCAGCGCCATGCACAGCACTGATAATTAGTCAATGCTATTTTTTCATAATGTGTTGATTATTTTTTTCCCTGTGTCATCTCTCACATGTCTTAACTTGTTCCACAATGGTGTCTTGTTCTGTCGACAGGGAGAAAAAGGGAATGGTTTAAAATAGACGATGCCATACAAGTGTTGCAGTGTCACAAGCCTGTGCAGGCCACCTACTTCGAGGCTCTCCAGGAGAGTTGCCTGACCAGTAACGGAACACCTTTGGTGGCCACGATAGGCGGGGACCTCTCCCCTACCTACAGCATCAATCAGAGCTCCGTCTCGGGTATCAGATAACTAAAACCATAAC
This sequence comes from Epinephelus lanceolatus, assembly GCF_041903045.1. Taxonomy (NCBI): domain Eukaryota; kingdom Metazoa; phylum Chordata; class Actinopteri; order Perciformes; family Serranidae; genus Epinephelus; species Epinephelus lanceolatus. The sequence goes on from NC_135734.1 coordinate 39,143,183, forward strand.
TCTGACACCTTTTGGGAGCTTTCACCACCACTTGCGCTCTTACTTGTGTCATTTCTCTTTCTCTTTCTCTTCTCTGTTCTTCTCTTTTCTCTTTCTGTCTCAATAACATGGTTTGCCTTGCCAACTCCTTTGTGCCAGAACTGTGGCACAGACTTGATGACAAGTGTCGGTTGAATAGTCTGAAACACTTTGTAAATGTAAATGTAATTTTTGACCCCTATTTTTTTTTTCTTTTTACTGACAACTGCATGAAATGTCCCCTCGTTCCCCTCATCCTCTTTCCTTAACGCGCCCTTAGCGTGGTGTTTATTGAATGCAAGAACTACTTTTTACTGTTGTAATGTAAAAGTGTATACTTAGTGCTTAAGCTGAAGGCTTTTGGTGGTCTTTTTAAAGTCTCCTCCATTTGTTTTTTTTCGGTTATTTTTTCTGTGAATGAATGTGCCCATTAGTGTATTCCCTCCCCCCTGTTAATAAGGATAGGATATGTCGTCTGTATCTGGATGAACAGAATTGTGGGAAGTGACTTGTCTTGCATGAGCACTGTTATGTTGTGTCTCACTCGCTCGAGTGACCTGATGCTGACTGTGCAACAGACTCGTGGTAAGGTCTTTTGGATTCTCTTCATTTTGCTCCTTATCGTGGTTATCGATGTCTCTCTAATCAGAAGGATACGGCTCCTCGCTAGTTTTTCCAATCTCAAGTGTCAACTGTGTTTCTCTCTTATTTGGGAAGCTAGCCAAGCACTACAGGTTTCACTCTCAGACAGACATCTATATACTGTAACGAGAGAGAAAGAATGTCAACATACAATGTCAAATGAACCACCTTTCTCCTCAGTGTCTTTACCTCCTTTTAATCCTTTTTTTGTTTTCTTTTTTTAAAACCTGCTTTCTTGTGACTGACTACAAAGTCTTCCTCCACACACTGAGAGGGTAGAAGTAGTAGATTTAAAAAAAAAAAAAAAAATCATGGACTTGTAATTTCAAAATGCAGCACATATCACTTAAGTTATTAAAAACCATTTCCATATTTTACTCCTCACATTCAGTTTGGTTAAAAGCAATTGTTTACACTGTGTTGGTAACGGCACAGGTGACTTTAGTGGGCACTCATTATGGTCATTTTTTTTTTTTATTTACCCTTCCTGTTAGTATTTAATCTGCATCCCCAAAAACACTCAAAACACCTGCTTGACATCGAACGTAATGGAATCTATAATGCTGATGCAGAACAAACAAGCCTTGTACAGTTTGAGACCTCGTTTTTAACATGTAAAATGCTTTTGGATACTAGTTCTTTTTTTTTGTTTCTTTGTTTTTATGTTTTTTCTCTCTAACGTCTGGCAAAAGTCTCTTTAGCCGAGCTGCGTCACTTTGGCCTCGATGTGGCATGAGGCAGCTGGCTCAATACTGTGAAACTGGAGGCGCTGTAGATAGCATGTTAGAGGTTTTTATTGTAAATTGTTTATTTCTGTATAGATCAAAGGTGAGAGTACAAATGACAAAACACCTCTTACACATCTGTGAGTCCGACGTGTCATTTCAACTGAGGCTGGAGGGACATTGATCTCGTGCCGTTGGCTTTGGAGCTGTTGGGGAATTTTCTCTAGAGAGAGAGAGAGAGCTTACAGCACATCAGAGGCTAAAGAACAAGGACTGAGGCTGTTGGTGAGAGTTAAGAGCCTATTTATAAGCAAATATTCTGGAAATCCTTTTCCTTTTTTATGGCAAAACAGATTTGTGACAGTGAGAAATTACTGTTCTTTGGCTACGTTATAGTCTGAGTTTCCAAAACCACTACTTAGTTTAAAAGTAAAGCCAACCTGAAGCTTCTTTTCTGGCCAGCAGCTGTTCCACTTTCCCCAGTTTTCCCACTGAGGGTTTCTTTTGTTGGTCTTTCTCAAAAACTTCAAACATGATACTGTGGTTTTCTGTCCATACTCAGATCTGTAAGATTTTTTCTTGGCCACTTGCGTGCAGTGGAAACAAGCTGTAAACGTTACTCTGAAATCAGTTTTTTAGGTTTATATGGAAAACTTGTTGGCAAACAGTTGCCTGTTGACTCTTGTTTGTGTCCGCTTGATAAAAGTAATGCTGTGTTCACACTTTGAGCGACACAGCAACAGTGTGGCCAGCTGAGTTGCCGTTGAAGTGTTGCTCAAGTGGTCGTTGACGTAGTTGCATCATCACGGGCCTCTGCGTGTCTGCTGTTGGCGACAAATGCTGTAATCCAGTGTACTTGAAACTTTGAAAAAAAAAGGCAACGTCTGACATGGAAAAGTGTGATGGAACAGTCCTCTAGGTCGGAACTTAGAGTTGGACACTAAGGCGAGATCTGTCGAGTTCGCCAACATAAACACATCTGAAGTCACAGCAACATGGCAGCAAACAAAGTTAACCTAGCAGAATTACCTTTTCATCAGTTTCACTTTTTGTAGTGTTTGTGTGTGTTCTACAACGTAACACTATTGACTGTGGTTCACACTATTAGGCTCGGCACATATTAAAACCATTTTGAATTGCTGTACGTTATCTAAATGAGCAAAGACAAGCAAGACAGTTGACTTGTCGCTAATGGATCGGAAGTTGGGAGCATCTACTCGGAAATTATCGACTTTGTTCCAGTAGATTGCAGGAAAAGCACCGCGACTTAACAGCATCTAAAATTTGTATTTGGTAGCGGCAAAATCAACACAAAACAAAAACATGATTGGTTGAGGCCTCACTGGAGCGCTGAAAAAATTGAGGCCAGCTCAACTTTAAGTGTCGGGCATCAGTTTGTAGCTTCATGTCACCGCCTTCCTTTGAAAATGACTTACAGCCTGTTGCTCTGTTTTTCATAGTGTGAACACAGGATTAGGCTAATTACCGCCCCTCTTTTTGCTTTGTTTTGGTCTCCTCCAGTTCCTGAGGTTAATATCAGGCTCTTAGATTGTAAACGCTCCACTATCATCACCTGTGAGACACCAAATTTGCCTCATGTAAGCAGGTAGCGCATGTTGGTTTTCATAGCTTTTTATATGCTGTAAGAGTGAACTTAAACATCGAAGTCGTGGGCCGTGAAGTAAAAAATGTGGCCATGGACAAATAAGCATACACACTGTTCAAAGAATGCGACCATATGCAGCTTCAGACCACCTCCAAATGTGGTCTGGGTGATTGGATCTCAAGATGTGTTAGCTTTCATACGAGTTATCATGTCAGCCACGGTTATTATAGAGACATTGATTGTAGCAGCAGTTTTGATCGTGCACCTATTGCTAAGGCTCATGGGGGCTGTAGTTTTTGGATGCAGACAAAGTTTAATTGTTTAATCTTGGTTATAATGATGTGGTGCTCAAATGTGACCGACCAGTACTGTAGCAGACACTCATTTAACTTTGATTATGAACAGAAGACTCCAGTATCATGACTCAGTCCTTCAAAAAAAGCCTTCATGGGAAATTAGACTGAGAACTGAGAGCTGGGGGATCAAGAGCTAACCTAGAAAAGAGGCAGGAAGGATCTCTACAGTGACAGCAGCAGTGGTGGTGGTCGTCTTTACTCATGGTGTTTTCTCCCAGTTGTTTGAAGGGGCACAATCCAGCCAGCAAATTTAACTTAAGACGGAGTCCTTTATACTCCCTGAATAAAGAGAAAAACATGTAGTGAACATGGAAGGAGTGTGGAGTCTCCTTCACAACGGTTTGAGACTTTGACCTCATTTTATTGCTGCGAATCAGAAAGGTGCGGTGGCCAAAGTCTTACTTTACGATGCCCTATTTGGCACTTCATGAGAGTTCGTGTTGATTAGACCTTTAAGTCTTTATTGAAATGTGCAATCGGATGTTAAGGGGATGATATACGGTTAAAAAATTTCAAATTCTCTTAAAGTAATTGGTGATTTAATTAGCTCTTGGTGGTTGGTTGCGGGTGACAGGTACTGTCAAAATGAATGTGAGGAGGATTTCCACATGTAACAGCCAGTGACTTAATTATTAATGACCACTTGTTTTTGATCCATACTTTTTTTTTAGTTTGTTCTTTAATCTGTTGTGTTGTTGACAAGCTAATGTCTTGTAAATAGCTAACACAGCACCCTTACAGCCAGAGGACGCACTTTGGCAACGGTTAATAAGGATTAGAGTCCTTTTTTTTTTTTTTTTTTAAACAATTCCCTTCTAACTCGAAATTTAGGCACTTCCTGTCAGTTGTAAAGGGATCAGGGCCGGAGTTCAGGAGGGAATTTATGAAGTACATGTCTCCATATGAGCATGCCAGAGTTAATGTGGAGTTGAGATGGAGCATCTACCCTATCTCAATTGGCTCTTTTGTATGACATTAAAGCTTCTGAACTTTGGGGAAGACAATTAAAAAGAGACCTTCAAAACAGCCACTTCCTTTCCTAACCAAAGGTGATGGTTTGAACATGTATTGCCCCATCTTGTGGCCAAAGCAAAAAAATATATTAAAAGCACATCACTTTGCAGCTGAGGATTGTAACAGTATCCTTTAGCGCGAGAGCCAAATGGTCATTTTCATAACTTAATGAATTTAGTAATTAGACATTAACTGAAAAAGCTCTTAAAAAAGATCGACCCCAAATACTAGTAATTGACTAACAAACTAAACACACATGCACCTGACCTCAGCCTTGAAGTGACATTCTCCAAGGTATACGTGTCACTGGAATTTTTCTTTTCCTCTCTTTTGTCATTTGGGACTGTGGAATAAAACCAGTGCGAGAAGACTGAAGATTGTAATATAAATGTGCCAACAAATAAACACCAGTATTTCACATTCAGGCCAGTGTCGCTGATTGTGTGTGTGTGTCAGTGTGGTGTTAGTGCCTGCAGGACTCTTTTCGTACAGTAACACTACACGTTAGATAAGAGGACTGATTTTAAGAATACATACTGATTACAGTCAAACTTTCACTTAAAGTCATTAAATATAATGAAGAATATAGAATGTTATATTCTACATATATGCTTTTTACTAAAACAATATATTCAGAAGAACCCCCTTTGTAATCATTTTGTAAAACATTCATTTTACGTAATGGCTTACCCGGTTGGGTGTCTTGGTGGGGCTGGAGCCTATCCCAGCTGACATTGGGTGAGAGGCAGGGTTCACCCTGGACCACCAGACTATCACAGGGCTGACACAGAGACAGACAACCATTCGCACTCACATTCACACCTACAGGCAATTTAGAGTCACCAGTTAACCTGCATGTCTTTGGACTGTGGGAGGAAGCTGGAGTACCTGGAGGAAACCCACGCTGACACGTGGAGAACCTGCAAACTCCATACAGAAGGGCTCCCCCTACTCGGAGTTCGGACTGGGAATGTTGCTGTGAGGTGACAATGCTAACCACTGCCTAAAATAAAAAATGTAGACTAAAACATTCATTCTGTTGCTTTGCATCTTGTTGCTGTGCAGAGCCTATTTCCAGACATTTTTAGCTTTATTGCTCAGTTTAAAACGTGTTAGAAAAGTAATCAGATGCAATGTTATGTGAATTAAATAGTTGCATTACTTATTACATTTTTAAGAGGGTAGATAGCAGTCTGTAACCAATTACATTTCAAAAGTAACCTCCCCAACACTGCATGCTATATACCACTCTTTATACTGAGCTATTTTTTCCACTTATAATACAATAAATCAACACAACAGTTTCATACTCCAAAAAAATAATACAATAAGTACATCTTCAGAATGCTGCTACCTTATAAAGAGAGCCAAACGCCTCCTCAAAGATGTCTCCCTTTGAAATAAAGAAGTAAAGATCTTTCTGGAGCTCTCACCACCATACACATTTACAAAAAAACTGTTTTGAAGTTGTGGCTAGAGCCTCTGACGTCCTAAACCAGCACTTTATACTTATACTAAGCAGACTTTAAATATGTTTTGTGTTCACTGTAGACAAGCAGACACAGAAAGTGAAAATACAGTGTGCTGTTGATGCACACATTTTTTTTGGGGAAAAAGCAGCTGTCGTCTCTGTGAAGTCTAATAGGCAGTTTGTTCCTTGAAGTTGTGGTTTGTTTGATGGCCCATGTATCATTTCATGTTAATATAAAACAGACCTATTTCTCCCAAAACTGCATACTATCATGATTAATATGACGTATTTAGTGTGTACAAATGGTAATGTATAGATTTGGGACACTGCGCCCATTTTATTTGTCAATTGCACTGTGGGACAGTAGTGCACATCAGCAGCACTCAGAAATAAAGCTTAGTACAAATGTGAATTTTTTTTTAGCGTACTTCGTGTAGTAATTATTCCAGTGCGAACACACACACACAACTTGTGTAGAATTAGTGTGTGGTGAGGAAGTGGGGCATGTTAATGGGCATGACTTCACATTACAAGACAGAGGAACTGCATGTGACATGTCATGTGTGTAATGACACATAAGTATTGCCCTGAAGCAGAAGCTGTTCCTTGTACTGAAGAAGCAGACTTTACATTACTCCACGCAGTCTAGACACCGGTTTGCATATTTCCTGTTAATAAATAAGTGTATATATTCCCTGTGTAAAGTTTTAGGGCTCTGCACACCCTCAAAGGTATTTATGCTTTTACTGCCTGATAAAGGTTCTCTCTGCTCAGGTGGAGCTGTTACAAATTACACAAGGTCACCAAATCGATACAGTAATAAAGTGGTATGAGTGTGTCCTGAGAAGTCGTCTAATCAGGTGAGGACACCTGTGTGGGCATACCAAGGAAGTGAAATGGCCTCATCAGAGCCAGCCCTCTTTTCCAATCATGTCATGAGCACAGAACAAGACCCCTCAGATCCAGAGCTCCCTTTTAAAATCACTTTTTAATTTTAGCAAACTGCTTATTTTATGTCTCATTAAGTTTTCATCTTGTGTTGTTAGTGGTTATTGTATTCTTTTATTTTGCATCACCGTACCTCAGTACAGTCTATAGGGCAATTAGTTAATACTAATCCAGTGAGTTTATGTAGTGCACAGCAGGTGTCTATCTTATCAATTTCATGGCTTCAGTTTCAGGGTCCTAGTGCATGCTGCCTCACCATGAATGTTGGTGAGTTTACCACTTCATTAATGATCCAAGAAAGAAAACAATTTACATCAAGTCTCACCAACTTGATCCTGTTTTTAATTCTGTGGTATGTACAGTATCTGGACACGGTCATCTTGATGTGTGCTGACTCTTCTAAATCTAACCCTGCTCACCATCTTCCCTCTGCTCAGTGTTAAATAAAGATCTGAGAACGTTCATTTTCAAATTCCTCATCAGCCACGATCCTCATGAATACAAACAATACTGAGACAGCCGAGTTGTATTTTGATTTTCTTTATTGTACAGAAAGAGGTGGTGAAATTTACTGAGGCTGCTGTCCTCTGCCGCGTCCAAACCCTCCCCTCTGCAACAGGGAAAAGTTCTTGTCAATACATCAGTCAACCTGAGTTCAACAGAAGAATCAAACTTTATAACTGCAAATTAAATTCAGCCTGCTGACATTCCTGATCAGAGCCATTGTAAAACCGCACCCACAGGCTGACAATGTTTCAGGGAGGAATGTTTGACATTCTTGTCGTATAATTGCCGTGGAAAACATTCCTCATTACCCATAATAGAAGTAAATGATTCAAGACCAGAAATATGCTCATCTTGTCGACAAATAAAAATTCCCACAAAGGGAAACTGAAGGAACATAATTCAGTGTTTAACAGTGTAAATGTGGCAGCAGTACTTACGAACTGGAATTCTGTGGCAGCTCCAGCACCAGCCTCGGCTTTCTTATCAGCACCAGCTGATGGACAAAGTAGAACAAACAAGTCAGACTTTCAATTTTTATAAGCCTCAAAACACAAGAAACTAGCAAAAAAAAAAGCTCTTATACATGCACAATGCTGTGTTTACATTTGAGAAAGTTTTCAACTGCATTAACAGGAAGATACCAACACACAGTGTTGCAGTTTGTGGAGCTTTGAGTCATTGGTTGGATAACTGATCAGTCAATCTGACTAGAGCTCATCAGGTCAGATCAATGTATGAGAGGAGCAGCTATTTGTGAGCGAGCAAACTTTCTGACTCAGCACAACAAACAGTTAAGTTTCACTTTCACTGTGTCTGACATTGTGCTGCTCCGTCTGAACCCAGAGTCCCTCTGTGCTCCGAGAGCGTGGGGCAATTAATAACCAAATGGAACTGATATATTTCAACAGCACACCTACTGTACAGTCCAGCTCCAAAAACAGAAAATCAAAATGTGGCAGCAGAAGTCACTTTAGATTGTTTAATTTCCTTTATAATGTGCATATTTGTGTTATGACAGTTTCCTGACAGTGAGTCACATCAATGAATTTCAGTATTCTTTTCAGGTATAAATCGTTGCTAGTTATGCCTAGTTCACATTCCACTTTAGTCCAGATTTTCTGCTCACGGACAGCTTTTGAGTTCCCCATCAAAAGCTACAGATCAGAGGCAAATCAGCATTTGTGTTGCAAATTGGTGCTTGAGAACTTTGTGTAAACCGTTCAAAGATGCAAACGAAGATGCTCACCAATGCATCGCAGACGCTTCCCAAATATCTAGCATGCTAAACATCTGGAGCTATTGGGCAGCTAACAGCCAATGAGAGTGCCAGACAAGGACTGAGGACAGAGACAAGTGGCACTGTGCGAAGGGTGTGTGTGTTTGAGAGAGGGAAAGTGACGAGAAAGGGGGAAGAGAAGGTGGACTATTGCATTCAATGTTTCTGTACATTCTTAGCCTGATAACTTTGCCTTGTACTGCATTGATAGTGTTAGCTGGGGATGCATCAGGTGGCATTAGCTTTTAAACTTGGTAAAACGTCTCAAGCAAGTCCAGTTGCCTATGATACAGCACTTAAGACTTCAATGCGCCCGATTACAAGACGGCAAGTTGTGCAGTGTGAACAGAACAGCGACCTGAAGATGCTGACAGTCATGTAGTGTGAACTTAGCTTCATAGAGCGTTGTCAATGCATCATACTATCTTAAAAATCAACCTACAGTTTCAAGCCAAGGTCACAATTTCTACCTGCCTCACAATGCTGCTCATTTCAATGATGAACACATCATGAGACCACCTAAGCAACTCCATTCATGATGGTGATAACAGTATACTTACGGGGTGCAGCAGATCGCCTGTATGCATCTCTGTCGGCCTCACTACGGTTAAGGCGGGCAGGCCTCTCTCCTTCCATTCCTGCAGAAATAAACACAAGAACAATTTCAGTTTAGAGGTTTAAATGTTCAGTTTAAGTCAAAGGCTTCATTAAATACATGTGTGCATGTGTAGGCAACAGTATTTATAAAAACTTGGTCTCTGAGAATTCATGACCAACTTTAGGACATTTGTACACTTAAGGGCGAAATACACTCCCAGAAGGCACTGCTGTTACAGACTACCACATTTTATCTTGCACTTAAACTCTAAAGCGAGGGACGAATGGTGTGTGGTGGCAGGTACATCATTAGCCAATAAGAGTATTAAATTATTGTTCCCATAATGGAATTTCAGCCGATAATTATGTGCCCCACACACACAGAGCAGACAGCAGAGTCAACTCCAGTCTACTGCTCGTTATCCATGAGAGCAACAAAGACCAACAGTAAGGAAGACAGTACAAGCAGTCAAACACCCTTTGAATAAGCAGAGCATTGACTTGTGGAAATGCAGCGTCTTCGCCCCCTCTGCCTGCTCTCAGGTTGCTGCCCCATCTAAACCCTGGTGTGTTCACACAGACATACCAAGCTCATTATGCTAATAGTGACCTGTATACAAGCTACAAAGGAATGTCAATCGTATGTGGCGGTTGAGCATAATAATAATAAGTATCTGAAAATGAGTTGAATTCCTGTGTATGCTGAGGCTGAGACCACCCAGTGTTTTGACATCAGCAGCAGAGGGAGGATGACAGAGGCGAGGATCAATGATGCCAAAGGGCTGTTTACTGTAAAAGGCTTTAATATGCACCCTGTGTAAACAAGTTTGAGAACTTTAAGTAATCATTAACCAGTCTAAGAGTATGTAAAGTTATTCTGATGGATTCTGCACCATACACATGCAGCTCTATAGCTCACTCTGTTGGTTGAATGGGCAACAAAATAATTCCCACCCTTTGGTGGCCACAGCCTTTTCCCCATGAGACGGAAATTTGGCATAAAGGTCGCAGCAATTGCAAATTTTACACTTGTTAAAAAACTGTTGTGTGGTTATTACAAAAGAGCGTGACGCAAATTAATTATTCTTTATTCTGGGGACAGTGACGGCTCTCTTGGTGTTGTATTAGGAAAAAAATATGATGTCACAACATTTTAGGAGGATCCCACAAAGATTCCTGTTTGATATTAAGATACATAAATGATATTAAAGCATCAGCTGTTCTGAATAAGGTGCCAGACCCTGCAGGTCCACATTTCAGTAAATCCAAGTTTCAGCCACAGACAAGCACTGATAAAAGAGGATGATTATCTGGCTTGTGATTTCCCCACGAGTCCCAACCCTTCCTACTAAATTAGTGGAAAATCTTATTGGCTCTTGGCTGGTAGCTTGCTTTGCATTTCATGATTATATAAATAATTCAGTTTCAGGTCATCTCGGGGTGAAACTCAGCTGGAATAGATAAACTATCAGAGTTGCTGAATGTGTAACACTGAGCCATGGCTGCGGCCTTCTGACTCCATGATGTTAATCTCTTTGGAATGCGTCCACTCAGCAGGTTTACATCAACAGCTAATGACTTGTGATTTCTGTTAGTCAGACTGCAACATTCAGAGGGAGTCTATAATCAATCTGATGTACTTTGAAAACTAAAAACTTGACAGATTAATGCAGTAGTATCATGGCTTCAAAAAGCAACGTCAGTAGTTCTGCAGATTGTGGCATTTGCTTTTGGAAACATGCACTACATACAAACGAAAAAACAAAAGCAAGCAACATTCAAACAATCCCACATTATCTGTGTATCCGTGAGCTTACCCTTGGGCCTGGGCCTTGCGGTCTCAGGGCGGGTCTGGCGACGCAGGGTGGCGGGCACAATCTCAGGGGGAAGGTGGAGGAAGTCTCTCAGGTACTGGATACCTTCGTTGGTGAGGTACCAGTAGAAATGACGCCAGGCGAATTGCTCCTTGACGTACCCACAGGACTTCAGGGACTGGAGGAAAAGCGCAAACATGATTTAGTTTTCACACATAGCACAATTCATCTACTGTAAGCACAGACTACGTAGTACACCACATGTATCCTTTAAGGCAATGGTTCCTTAACTTTTCTGCTATGCGCCCCTTTTAAATGTTGATTTTTATTTTATTATTTTTTTAATTCTCATGCCCGCCCACCTCCCTTGCCACAGAAAACTGTAAGTGTTTCTTGCAAGCATGATTCTCACTGAGTTCTGTTGAGCAAGATAATTTTTCCAAACTGCTTTTTAGTAACAAAAGACAAAGCTCATACGATACTGAGAGACGACTGCTTACTGAGCATCACCCGTTTCTCTTCTCTCGTAAAATCCCATTAGATTTGTACTCTATGTTCTGCTTTCGTAATAAATCTGGCTAACCTGCATCTTGCCAGCCTTGTTCACATTAATATTGTTCCACTTCAACTTTAGTTCCACGCCACATTTTTCCTCCCATAGTCATGTGCGTGTCATCAGAAAAATCTCAACACCTTCCATGTGCCTCTCATGCATTAACGTGCATTCAGGTCAGAGGGGCAACCATCAGTTTTTCTAAAAGATAACTAACCGTTAATATCTGACAAACCCAGAAACTGTTGAAACCTGCAATGCTGTTCTGTTGTTGTTACCACAATCCTAAAAGACTTGTAGCCATCTGGGTGAAAACAACAAATTCAAACTAATACACATGAGGCTGAAACTGGGGATATGTGTTCCTAAGATTGGGAAATAGAGCATCAAATATCAGTATTTTTAAGATATTACCTTGATATCAATACTGCGACAATTAGGGCTGCAACTGCGTGAGATTTTAACGGTACAATAACTCAAAGTATTGCAGTTTCACACTACCATGGAAATAAAATTGTCAGAATGACACCTGAAGAAGTTAAAACGGAAAGGTGATTTTAGGTTAAACACACATTTTATTACTATATTTAAAACTTCAAACCATTTTTGATTGAAATATGTGTAAAAAGTCTCCCTTCTTAACATTATTAAAGGTTGAGATCTTCTGTCCAGTTGCATTTTTTTCCTCCAATATGATAGTTAGGCAAATATACATGCTACAATAACCATCAACTTTAATATCACAGTGTACCTTGAAACCAGTATACTGTTGCAAACCTTTCAATAATATTGTAGGATTTGATAAACAACCAGTAATGTGGATATAATGACAAGTGGGTTCAGGCAAATTAAAAGAGCCAGAACAGTCTGGTAAGTTCAGAAAAATCACATCACTTTACTGTAGTGCAGACTTTAAAACCAGGAGAAGACAACTCTTGTGATACCCAAAATCTATGACATTATCCAGTCTCATATCATGTTATAGATACAATGAATACATTGACCAGCCCTATTGGGAACAACTATTTAGGAGGATGAGAGCTTAATTCAGCTGTGCACTGGACTGTAATGACTACCAAAAGCTGAACACTAAAATTAAAAGATAAATATATTTACACAGTATGAGAGAGGATGATGCTCAGTATTTTGCATTATCTTATGGATCCTGAGGTCCGTGTTAGTTAAGTTTTATGAACTTAATCTACTGCTTCTTGAAGTGCAACAGGCGAGAAATACCTGAGCTTCGCTGCTTGTTAACACTGACATTACAAATAATAACTTATCTACAGCTAATTTCATCACTCAATACTGATATTGACAGCATCAAAAACTACCCTGACAATTGAATGTCAGTACCCATACCCTGCTTTGGCTCTACAGGAAACAAATCACTCATCAACTGCACAGCTCGGTTAAGGCAACATTCACATATAATATTAACTTTAACTGTCAGTGTCCAGCCTTCATCATCCTGCTTCTCACCTGCATCGCTTTCATCACATGAAGGTTGGGCACATTCTTGTCAGCAAGCTCCGGATGCTTGGCCAGGTGGACATCTTTCTTGGCCACCATGACTCCCTCCTTGAAGAGGAGCTCATAGATAGCAATGCGATTCTTCTTGGGCATCAGCATCTGTGTTAGATGACACGTTCATGTATCAGTTCCCAATAGTACTGGTTACAGGCAGCTCATAGTAACTGCCACTACCATAGCATGTTAGCGGCTAGCATGTTAGCCAACCTAGCCTGGGTCCACATACTGATATAAACCAGAGCAGCAGAAAGCAAAGAAACAAACGTTGTATTAACTACATATACAACATTTGTCTTGAAGTGTTCACAGAGCAAGCCACAAACGTTTATATACGTTAACGTTGACTATAGCGGACCGCGTTAACCGAGAAAAATGGCAGCCGTTCATGAGTATCAGTGCCAGGGTTACTTCCCCACTTCTAAGTCTAATATCCACCATTATAAAGCGTTTAAGACTAAAATACGTTTACGGTTTCCATTTTAATATTAATAATAATCAAGCATCAAACATAATTGCTTTATAACACATAAGATGGTGAAGATATATTTAGATTACGGCGCCGGGTCTGTCTTTACCTTTCCACTTGTAAGGGGACCGGAGTCGGAAGGAACGACAATCGTTGACCGGGAAGGTTTATCGTCTCGGCCCGGGCCTGCTGGAGAGGTGCCGCCCCCTGCTGGTGCGGAGGGGAAGAGTAGTACTACAGTAATACACCACAGACTGTATTTATTTTTTTATAATACATAAAAAAAATCCATCTAGGTTATAATGAGGGTTTTCTTAATGAAACATATTTTAAAATAATCTCCTAATATTACTTCGATTCTCATCCAATGCTCTGGTGAAATTAATGAATAATAAAAGCAATTATGGGTTTTATGGGTCTGTTTATGCTTAAATTCTGTCATTTTTATTACCTTTATCACACTGTTTGATCTCCAACGTGAGTATTTCCCCCGTTATAGGGTTTTTTTGGGGGGAGTTTTTCCTTATCTGCTGTGAGGGTCCAAAGGACAGAGGGATGTTGTATGCTGTAAAGCCCTGTGAGGCAAATTGTGATTTGTGATATTGGGCTTTATAAATAAAATTGGTTGATTGATTGATTGATTGATTGATATTTCATTTTATATTATTTTATTTCATTTGTTTTTTGTTTTTATCTTATTTGTATTCCATTTTATTTCCGTATTATTTTTAACTTACTGATTTTATTTACGTCATTACAAGTTTTGAAATGTTTTCATTCTGGTATAACCATGTGAAGCACTTTTTAACATTGTTTTAAATAATTATGTATTATTATTATTTTTGTTATATAATACTGATAAAATGTTACTTATACATTTATTCAAGCATTAAAAAATGAATACATATTTGAGATATTCAACTCAAGTATTTCCATTCTATGTTACTTTATACTTGTACTTTTCTACTCCAGTACAGTTTAGAGGCAAATATTGCACTGTACATTGATTGGACAACTTTAGTTATTACTTACTTTACACATTAAGATTTTACATACCAAACATATAAGATGATTATTATATAAAATAACATGAATCACTCTTATAAATTAAACATTATAAAATTAATAAAATCTGCTCCACCTACAACAGTCAAATGCCACCCACACATTCATGCATCAGTAATAATAATCCATAATGTGACATACAATAGTACAAGACTCACCGGGCTTGCAAAATGGAGTAAGCCTACTTTTACTTTTTTATACTTACATTTTGCAAACAATACTGATATATTTGTGGAACGTTTTCAATGACCATTTAAGACCTTAAGTATAAAGTATTTTTTATATTATTCCTATACTTTTATTTAAATGAAGGATTTGAATAATTCCTCCACTACTGGGAGTAATGAATTGATAATATATTTTGTGACAAACTCAATAAAAATAATTAATTCATATCCCTCATCCATGTGTTTCATAATAAAAACAAATCACAATATAGGCTGTTTTTCACTTTCCATTGCCTACAGCTACATGATTTCTGATTAAAGCAGAGTTGTGTTTGTCGAAGCCTTTTTATGGCAGGTTGATGGGTTTAATAATCAGAAGTGGGAGGAGATGAGTTCCTCATCTCAAACAATGAAGTAGGCAGAGGATTTTTACTCAGGTTGTTGAATGAAAAAACACTTGGTGAGAATTAGGGCTGTGAATATCCATTACATTACATCTACAGAATGTAAGAAAATGAGCACGGAAAGAAAACAATACCAAGGCAGATTTCTATTGTGTGAAAACGTACATGACAATGAATGTGTTTCTGATTCTGTTTTGTATTAGCAACAAGTATTGTAACATGCATAGCTGTATAGCTGACCTACTGCATAAAGTGAGATTCATTTCTGTGCTTTTTATTGCTAGTTACATACTGCATATTACAGGTCCTGTATTTCCTATACAATACAGGCAATGAACATAGAATGACTGTATCAGGGAAGATTACTATTTTTTATAAGATGTGCTCTCTTTTATTACTTATATAAATTATTGCTCCTACCTGCCTATTGTACCATTGTATCACATTTATTGTTAATTGTACGTTTTTAATGGTGTATTGTGTTATGTGTCTGCCTGTACCTGTGATGTTTGAGAGAAGCCAAAGACTAATTTATATCCATCTATCTAGTTATATTCACAGACTGTATAAAGGTTATGATGAGTCTTTCCTGTTTTATTTGTTGATTTCATACTTAAATTTCATTAATTCTATACTTTTATCCTTTTTTTCTATTTTTTTTAACTTTCAAAATCTTATTTATTTTATTTTATTATTAAAACCTATCTATTTATGCATGTTATTATTTTATTTTAGTTTAGTTTTATTTTATTTTCAGCCTGTTTCTGTTGATTGTTCCCTCTTAAAAACTTGTTTTTTATTTTATTTTATTTCCAGCCTATGTTTCTATTGATCGGTCCCTCTTAAAAACATATTTACTTTTTCATTTTATTTTATTTTTTATATTATTTTATTTCCAGCCTATGTTTCTGTTGATAATTCCCTCTTAAAAACGTATAATTTATTTATTTATTTGTGGATTTATTTTATTTTATTGTATTTCATTTCCGTTGATCGTTTCCTTTTTAATACCTTTATTTTGAAAGCACTTACCGGAAGTGTCGTTGTCCGTAATGGCTGCCTTGACTCAAACTCCGGACCATCCCCCATCTGGCGGCTCCTTTCAGTGATACATCTACCGGCGATACAACGGAGGCAGCTCCTGCTGATGAAGACAATGATTACATTTTAAATATAATCACAGAAGCTGGATTAAAATCTGCTGTCGGTACGTTATTCTTTATATCTGACACATTATCAGCAGCTAGCTTCAGGTTTGTTCTGGATAAAGTAGCTTCATTTTGAGTTAATAATGCTGAACCGTTACATCTGGTGTCGGTGTGAACAGGCGTTTTATCTAGTGCTGTTTCTGCTCAGACTAAATTAAAGTCTCCAGCATTAAAAGTTAAATGTTTAGTAAGTAAAAGTCTTTGATACAGCCTCTCTATTTGCATCGTATGAACCTGCAGTTTATGCTGAAGTGTGGTAACTTGAACCACTGCCAGACTGGACTCCTGCTTCATGACACTCATTTTAAATGAATCAGGATCTTTGTGTTGTAAAGGTTCAGATATAGAAATGTATGTAACAACATTGAGCAGGAGTTGCAGTGCAGACAGAGGATGCAGTGAGCCCCAGCAGCAGCAGCAGCAGCAGCAGCCTGTGGTGGCTGCAGCAGCAGCAGCAGCAGCAGCAGCAGGAGAGGGCAGGGAGGGATGTCTAAAGTAAAATAGCTGGTCTCTGGGGAGACACAGAGCCTGTGCTTCCTCCAGACCTGCACATCTCTTTGATTTATCAGTGGAGAGCAGCTGGTGTTGGATCAGACCAGAGCTGCTGTGAGGTTCTGACCTCAGTGTGAGCACTGACTCTGATCTCTGAGTGAGCTCTGTCCACGGTTCTGAACTCTGAGTACTGATGGACTGTTACAGTACAACAGGCTGCTGCTGGACACACTGCAGCTGTCATCTGTACGCTCTACACATCAGTTATTGATTGATTTAACATTTACAGTGTATACATGTGTGTGTTACATTGAATAACTGCAGCCAAAATATGATTAACGCCTTAAACACAAGTCAATTTATTCCAAAAAACATCGTGTTCCTCCTCATGTCTTAAAGGGCCACTCCACTGTTTTCACATGTTTTTTTACAAGTGAAGTTTAGTTCACAACATGTGTGTAATGTTTTCTGTGGCTGTGGATGAGCTTCTGTGTTGAATCTTAGTAAATATCAGGGCTGTCTCAGCTACGATTTGGAGATAACACGTGTATAACAGAAAGAAATTTGTCACACATTGGAGGTCTGGAGTTTGACAGAAGTGGGTATTCACCAAGTCACTAAAAATATGCTATTGAGTTGCATTTTGGGAAGTGTAGTGTTCTTGAGGCATGGCCTTTAATAGAAAAAACAAAAGCTTTACATATGAGTTTTATAGATTTTAATGTGGCATGATGCACATTTTTTGTTATATTTTTACATATTTTCAATACTAAGCATAATGCAAATATTTTTATATATGTAACATACTTAGCATTAGACAAATATTTTTATATTTTTAAAATATTTTACATACTAGTGTTAAACACTGTATCATAATGCACATTTTTGAAAAAATATTTTTACATATTTTAAATACTTAGTATAATGCAATTTTTTATATGTTTACATGTTACATACTAGTGTTAATCACTGTAGCATAACACACATATTTTCCATATTTTTACACACTTTAAATACTTGGTAAAATATAAATATTTTTATATTTTAAAATATTTTACACACCAGTATTAACCACTGGAGCATAATCCACATATTTTTATATTTTTTCATACTTAGTATAATACAGATATTTTTATATTTTAAATATTTCACATACCAGTGTTAACCACTGTAGCATAATGCACATATTCTTACAATTTGCATACTTATTTTTATACTTCCTGTTGTTATACTCCTCTATGCTGTGCATCAGAGTGACTTTAACACATCACACTTTGCCCTCTGGGATCAATAATGTATTTCTGATTCTGATTCTGATAGCAGGGAGTAAAGGTCACGATGTCTCAGCCTCTGCTGCTTCGACATCTCACAATGTGGTGGAAATACAGAACTAAACTGTCGGAGTGCTCCTTTAAAGTTTCTATATTTGTCTGCAGTCTTTTCAACAGGCTAACACTGTCACTTTCCACTTCCTGTACGCTGGAGATTATCAGCCTGTCATTTTATGTCAGTGTATTTGCATTTGGTGTATATAAACTGCAGCAGAGTGGGTTTCCATCTATTGTGCGACTGTCAGCCTGATGAGGTACATTTGACATCATGTTGATTAATCGACAACAATGTTAATAATTGCTGGTTCCAGCTTCTCAAACATGAGGATTTGATGCTTTCTGTTTTATAATTATAGTAAATTTGGATTCTGCACCACAAGCTGCACAAAAAAAAGCAATTTTGATAGTTTACGATTGATTTGGTTGCATAATAGTTATTCTCATTCAGTGTTTCTGCTGTCAAAGCTGAGTAGAAATCCTCTGCCTCCTACACAGTTTGTCATGAGGAAGAGATCTCACCTCATTTCTGATCAGCAAACCCATCAACCTACGATAACAAAGCCTAAACAAACACAGATATGCTCTAAGAGGGGATCGTTTGGCTTCAGGGAGTGAATACTGATGAACATATTGTCAGCGAGTGAATTTTTTTTATCATTAACTACAAATGGAGTGTGAAACATTTCTTGTTTTTCTCATCTAGTAGAACTAATCATATGGTGAAGTATGTTACACAAAGTACACATTCAGTGTTGTGTTTTATAGAAATATCATAGCTGAGGGTCATTTAAAGCAACAGAGAGGGAGGCATGAGTGGATTTGTGTGTGTCACGCATTTGATAAAGTGCTCTTATGTGAGTGAGTCAGTGTCTAATTGGATTAATTCATGTGACAAATGAGGGTCACTCATTTGATTTGCGGCGCCCGGTTCACCTCCTCTCAGGTTTTGTCAAAGCAAAGACAGATGAGCCGTCACTGCTAATGTAATTAATTAGACTAAACCCTGAGTCTTTCTTTGCTTTTCTGTAGATTTTACTATGTTATTCCCAGTGGGCATTGACGCCACTGTTTGCTTCCCCATTTCATTTTTACTCATGAGCTTGGCATGTCACATCTGGTGCTCCAGACAAACCTGCCTGACATTAGTTGATTGAAAGCAATTAAACTTACTCTTTTCTATTCGTCCTTTTTGCCTTTGTAACCAATATGGCTTCAGACATCCTAAGCCCTTTCCTTTATGCCTGGGCTTTGGATCAATGCAATTAAAATTTTAATTTTATCCCAGTTCCTCTGAGAATTACCCAAACACAATAGGTTAAAGTTGTTTCAAAGTTACACACTGCTCTCCCTTTTTAAAGCTACAGTATGTAACATCTATGGACCAGCACTCAAGTCAGTAATGTACCACTGAATGGAAAGGATCCTCTTAAAGCTTCCTGTACGTGTTCAGAGACTGGATGGTGAGGGAGCAGGGCTTTGGATTTGGCCTGAGCTGTGAGGTAATTGGAGCCTGAGACAGGATCCTCACAGGGGATCATGGGAGAAAGGCAGGCTGCATTTCCTTAAAGGCCCAGGGGTCTGAGCTGTCATTACATACCAGGGCATACCGTGTTGTGCAACTGCTGAGCTGTGGAGTTTCAGACCAACATGAGATAACTATTGCATAAGAAGAATTGTCCTGCCTTGGCTCAGAATAAAAGTCTTTAATTGTCTTGTGTGTTATGAAAAATGGCTGGCGACTCTGTGATGGAGGAAGCCAGGATGAACCTGATTCTATGTATCAACAGATGTGTTAGCCACATATATGATTTAAACTTACTGCTGGTTTTAGGACTTTGGTCTGGCTGTGCCTTCATGATCTTTAAAAAAAATAATATTTCTGGATTGCAGATTTCTAGGGCTGCAACTAACTAAATCATTTGTATCCCTGATTAATCTGCTTATCATTTTCTGGATTAAATGTTTAATTGTCATGTCTATAAAATACCAGAAAATGAAATCAAAATTTTCCAGAACCCAATGTGATGTCCTCAAACTGCTTGTTTTCTGTGACCAACATTTCAAAACCCACAGATATGCATTCAGTCATAGATGACAAAATCTCTCTGTTTACTATGAAATGTTCTACATTTGCCCTCTGCCAATTTGTGTGCCTGCATTTTGAGTGTCAAATCTATGTAATATGTAGTACATAATGAAATCAGTGTACAAAGCATGTGAACTGCTTTACTCTAACAATCCCACAATGAGTTGCGCTTTGTATTTATGCCAAAAATCTACTGTCTTCTGACTCTATACCTGTCAGTGATGACACAAAATGATGATGCTTCCTAAGTATCTGAAATCTCAGTTCACTGATCACTGTAAACTGCTGAATATGGAGTAGTGAGTGAACAAAGGAGTTGTTTTGGAGGGATTTTGCTCAAGCAAATGATCAAATATTCACATTTGAGGAGCTCAAACAAGGAGTTTCGGAGCATTTTGCGTAAAAAAAACCTTCAGCTGTCATTGGTACCCTTTCTAAAAAAAAATCTCTTTTTGTCAAACTGTCACAGTATCCACACAGTAGTACATGAGACAGATAGTCTGTGAAAAAACATATTCCTCTGCCTGTTTGTAGCACTTCTAAAGCCATAACCGCACCTAAGTGAAACAACCAATCAGAGTTGAGGAGCCTCTAACACAGCTATCAATCATGTCAATAACTGGGGTTTCTATGACTCAGAGGCAAAGCGGGTTGCCCACTAATCAGAAGATCGGCAGCTCACTCCCCTGCTGCGATACCTCAAAGTATCATTGAGCGAGATTCTGAACTCCTAATTGCTCCTGATGGCTGTTCCATTGGTGTGTGTCTGGGTAGCAGGTGGCACCTTGTATGGTAGCCTCGGCCACCAGAGTGTGAATGGGTGAATGTGACATGTAGTGCTTTGAGTGGTCAGAGGACCAGTTAAAGTGCTATGCAAGTGTAGTCCAGTCCATTCACTGCTCATGACTTGGGGTATAAACTGTCAAACCAGGTAGCCCTGATCAAATGTGAATTAGGATTCTGTTACGGCAAACGTTCTCATTGTACAGCCAAATATTACACTAAAATATGTTTCTGAAAACATTGGAGGTGACAAACAGGCAAAGCAGTAACAGAATCTTGATTCATATTTGCTTATCTGGGTAGGTATCTGTTCAGAGTTCCATAAAATTTCCCAGTTTTCACGCAGAGCTGATTTAGCAAATCAGTCATGAAAGGCAAATCTACTATATTTAACTACACGGGAGATGTGTTTAAGATATGCAGTGTTTTTGGAGGCAACTTCCCAGACACTAATTATACATTCCCTGTTGTGTCTATACTTTCTGACTCTGCTGCTCGGTGCCTATAGATGCTAAATCAGCAGAATCTAACCAGCAGGCTGCACATCACAGATCAGCAGCAAACGGCTTCGTGCCAACACGGTCCCACCATGCAGCTCTCTTATCCAGAGGTGCATTCAGGTCACTGCTGGAAGATAAATTCACAGCAGATAGACAGTATAGGTTAAAGTCGGTCCTAGGCTTTTTACAATATATACAGTTTTACATGAGGATGTATAGATGGACTGAAAAATAATTGTTTGAAGTCATTTTTCAGACAAAAATTCTAAACATGATCTAGTTCTAGGGTCCTGAGGATTTGCTGCTTTTCTTTTACTTTTGTGATTGTGTGCTGAATATCTTTGGGTTTTGGACTGTTGGTGCAATTTGAGTACATCATCTTGGGTTTTTGGAAACTGTGATGGGTGTTAGTCATTATCTTGGGACATATAGCAAAATATAGCAAAATGATAAATCTAGAGCTGCAGCAATAAAGCAAATTTATCAGTAGCTATTTTTATAATCATTTAATTTTTGTCATTTTTTCAAGCAAAACGAACAAAACTTTGATTGTTCCCATTTTGTGCACAAATGTGCAAATGTTGTACTCTTCTCTGTCTTACATTATATTAATTTTAATACATCAAATTTAAGACTTTTAATGAAATTGCCTGGGGTGTTAGGAAGGGGTCCAGTTTGGGGACCTTAGAATTGCATCTTTGATCTATGCAGATGATGTGGTTCTGTTGGCTTCATCACCCCATGACCTCCAGCATGCCGTGGGGCGGTTTGCAGCTGAGTGTGGAGTGGTCGAGATGAGAGTCAGCACCTCCAAGTCTGAGGCCATGGTTGTCTTACAAAAACTGGTGGATTGCCCCCTCTGGGTTGAGTTACTGCCTCAAGCGAGGGAGTTCAAGTATCTTGGGGTCTTGTTAACAAGTGATCGGATTGTTGTGATGAAGAGGGAGCTGAGCCGGAAGGCAAAGCTTTCAATTTACTGGTCCATCTACGTCCCAACCCTCACCATGGTCACGAGCTCTGGGTAATGAATGAAAGAACGAGATCACAGATACAAGCGGCCAAAATGAGTTTCCTCCGTGGGGTGGCTGGGCTCAGCCTTAGAGATAGGGTAAGGAGCTCGAACATCCGGAGGGAGCTCGGAGTAGGGTGGCTGCGCCTTTGCGTCGACAAGGGTCAGTTGAGGTGGTTCAGGCATCTGATCAGGATGCCTCCTGGGCGCCTCCCATTGGAGGTGTTCCAGGTACGTCCCACTAGTAGGAGGTCCCGGGGCAGACCCAGGACAAGCAGGAGGGATTTACATATCTCATCTGGCCTGGGAACGCCTTGGGGTCCCCCAGGAGGAGCTGGAAAGTATTGCTGGGGAGAGGGATGTCTGGGATGCTTTGCTTGGCCTGCTGCCCCTGCAACCCGGCAAATAACTGCGACTTGGATGATAAATTGAGAGTATGATATATACTTGCAGCCCAAGATGAATAAATTAATCGAGAAAAGAACTGGCCCAATTGCTAGTTGCATCCCTAATGAAAATCACTATTTGGTACCTAACCTGGGGGTCAGGGGGCCTTGAGTGGTCCCAAGATAAATCTGAGGGGTCACACACAAACAAAACAATAAGTTTACTGTAAGTCAGCCATGTGGTGAGAGTTTCATTGACTAAGTGCTGGAGGAAGAGTTGTGAATCTGCATCATGTGACGCTGATACACTTCCACTTTCCTGAGTGTAATGAATCACTTTGTATCTCCGGGGCACCTCTGCTGTAGATGGTACATTACAAAAGCCATCTCACAGCTTAAGAGGAACAAAAGAGGCTATTAGAGGTTGTTGGCTGCGGGTTTGCTTTGCTCCTCTGAGGCTCAAGCGTGTCAGATTTATAGTGTCAGTGAAGTGCTTTAGAGCCAGAGGAGGAGGAAGGAAGAGGGCTTGTTGTTGCCATGGCAACTTTGCTAAGGATGGCGTCTGTGTGGTGTGCATGTGTGTAGAGGTGGGAGCGACTGTGTTTGGGCATGTTTGAGGCGTAGGGCTGCAGCTAACAACTGTTTTCATGATTGATTAATGTGAAGATTATTTTCTCGATTAATATTCATTTGGTCTATTAAATGTCAGATATGAGTTTTTAGCTTTTTAGAGTCTTACTGATTAGAAATTTGGCTAAACCCAAATGAATATTTTCATCATTGATTAACCTGTTGACTGTTTTTCTGATCGAGGATTGTTTAGTATATAAAATGTCAGAAAATTGTTGAAAAGTGGCTCACATTTGAGAAGCAGCAAATGTTTTGGAAAAATGACTTAATCAATTCAATCAACTTGACAAAAGGCACACATATTGGCTGCTGTGGAGCTTTCAGTCACAACACATTATCTTAATCAGAAGATGGAGTTTGCCCAGATGTTCCAGTTTGAGCACGGCCTTTCTTTGCTTCCCTGGTGAAATAAAACTTTGTTTTGCATTTATTTATGACGGGGAAACTTCATCTGCTGATGAGTTTCAGAAAGTTTCAGAACAGCTGCTGTTTCCAAGGCCAAGAATGAACTTTCAACTTAAAGGGACAGTTCACCACAAAACCAAAAATACATATTTATACTTTAGATATCGGCCGTAGAGATGTCTGCCTTCCCTTGAATACTGACTGCATCACTGATGGTGTTTCCTCTCAGTGGATCTCACTCCTAACAGCCAGAGGAGTTCTCATTCACAACAACAACAACAGAGGCTTTTGTATGTGTGTGAGAGTGTGTGTGTGTAGCTCTCATGGCTTTTAGCAGCTGCACTGTCTTTGAATGAGTCATTTCCATTTCCCTTCTCAGTATCATCTTCAGTGTGTGCACACTTTGACTCCAGCAGCTGAACCAGAGGCTTCAATTAACAGTGTCCACACTGACTCTCTGCACTGGGCGGTGGAAAGAAAAGGTTATTGATTACAAAGAAAGTGGAATGGAGAGCACAGAGGTCCTCCACACTTGCCCTATTGAATTCTTTGAACCCTGGAGTATGAGAAATTGGCTCTACACAGAATATTAAGTGGTGTTCCACAACCACACATGCACGTATAATTTTTTTCTCTCTTTAATCTGCAGGAGACGTTATGTGAAAGTGTTTAGATGGTAAGTTTGTCATAGAATAAAATAGGGGCTGGAAACAAGACAGTAGAGTGCAGGGATGTTTTGTTCTTATGTACAGATTGTCACCCAGCACCTGCAAAACATTTATAGATGTGTGTACACCTGCCGATGATTGCCTGAAATAACCACTGGGCCACATTTTGTGTCTGGGTTTTATTCCCCTTGCTGTACAGCAAAGTCTGAACGCGAAGTGAAACTAAAATTATTTTAGTCAGTCATGTTTCCAAGGTCAGGAGTGAACTTTAGTTTCAGTTTTTAAGCCAATGCAAAAACATTCATAAACATCTGAAGTTTCGTGACAACTACTGAAAAAGATTGTGTGATGATTGAAGGCGACAGCCACAAAATGAAGGTCGTGGTGAGATATTTTGTCAACTGTGTTGTTTTTTTTGGTTGCTTTTGATTTGCACTGAATGAATTACTTTCATCAGAGTTCAATGTGAGATAATGTGACATGTCCTTTGGTGGCTAAACTGTCAGATAGCAAACTTAAATATGCTTAGTCTTATCAAAAGTGATATGAGAAACCCAATACCACTCTCACTCAAAAATACATATTTTTCCTCTTACCTGTAGTGCTGTCTATCAGTCTAAACTCTCGTGGGGGATGCTTAGTGTTGGAGATATCAGCTGTAGAGATGTCTGTCTTCTCTTGAATATAATGGAACTAGATGGCACTCAGCTTGTGGTGCTCAAAGCGCCAAAAAATACTTTTGAAAAACTCAACAGCAATGTCTCTTTCCAGAAATCATGACCCTGTTACTCAAGATAATCCACAGACCTTGTTGTGAGCAGTTTCATGTAGGAACTATTTTTCTTTCTACCGAACTACACCCGCCAACCACTTCTCCACTCAGAAGGAAGCATAGATCTACTGCTAGCTCACCTAGCACCACCAACATTACAGCTCAGCTGAGGAGGATGCCATTAATGTGCACATCTCACGCTGTCATGAGCATGAGCCTCTCATCCTGAGATGCACGCTTCCTTCTGAGTGGTGAGACAGTGATTTGATTTGATTTGATACGGTTGGTGGGTGTAGTTCAGTGGAAAGAAAAATAGTCCCTACATGATTTGATCAGCTGAGTTGCAAGTGACACCATCAGCCGGCCAGTTCACACTGCTGCAACATTCTGAAACGGTTTCTCGTCGCAAACCACTTGACTGAACTGGGCTTTATATCCAAGAGAAGGCAGACATCTCTATGGCCGATATATAGTGTTATTTGATAAATAACACTACAGGTAAGAAGAAAAATATGTATTGTGGATTGTGGGGTGAACTGTCCCTTTAAATATGAAGCTAGAGACAGGAGATGGTTAGCTTAGCTTAGCATAAAGGCTGAGAGCAGAGGGAAACAGCTAGCCTGGCTCTGTCCAAAGGTTAAACAATGTTATATTTCATTATTATCACAAATAAGAGAGAAAGTTGTATGTTAGTTGTACTGAACACAGAAGCCTTTTGGTTTCCAGAGAAAAACAGCAAATATTCACTAATTGAAATACAATTATCACAAATAGTTAAAAGACTTTAAAATATTTTAAAGCAGGGGTGTGTTGGGGGTACTCTGACTCATGACCTCAGAATGTTGTCAGATAACAGGAGAAGAACAGCCTCAATTATAAGATTGTGTTTTCTACATACGACCAGACCTGCAGCCCTTTCAGTCCCTCTCCTCCCTGCGCAGGGGTCGTATATTACTTCCTGCAATAATGTGATAGAACACCGGGGTCAAATGGAGTGAGCCCCGCAGGGAGAAACATGATTAGATGATACACAGATGGCACATAATGGGGAGACGAGCATCTGTCTGCGTGGATGGACGACAGGCTTTATTTGAGTCTTTTCATGACTTACGGGAATTCAGGCGACAATCCTGCGAGTGATTATCCTCTGCTGTGTGTGGTGATGATGTACCTGCCTCTGTGGGAAGCTGTCTATTACGAGAGGACGCTCACACACACCTGTCTGCTCTGATTCTTTTTATTCGCAGCATCACACTAAATTACGAAAAGAACATTTATTATGCTCTCAAATGGCATCCCCTCAAGATAATTCCTGTTATTTTGAGAGTTTTTCATGCAGCATTCTTAAATGATTGATGTCAGACATGTTTACCCCTCAAATAAAAGACGCTATTCATCCTGTACAGGTATCGTTCATTGTACGTCAGCAAATGCATATTGATTGAGGTGACGTGGCACGGCTGACCTGATACCCCGATGTTGACTCATCTGTCTGTACTCTACAGAACAAGCATTATCTACTTCTCTCTGTTCTTCCTGTCTGCCTCCTTCATCTGCATGATGAGTAACTGTCTGTCTCTTTTGTCCTTCTCTCTCTATCAGTCTGTCTCTGAGTCTCCTTTGCCTGACTACATGACACCTGCCAGTTGAATGTGTGCGACAAGGGAGAGCCCTCAAGTCTCCACCCTCCTTCGCAGCTAGCGAATAATTGATGACCTAATGTGTCTTCTCAGGGATATGTCAAAGTTCAGTGTGTGTGTGTGTGTGTGTGTGTGTAAAAGGCGTGCTCGACCGCAGGATGTGTCATGGTTGCAGTTGAGCAGTGAGGCTGTTCGACTCCAAGTTTCAGGTGTCAGAAATTACTTGGAGTGACGCTGTCGAGGACTGAGTGGCCGCAGAGAGGACAGACCAGGTTCAGTAACACAGCTCTGATCTGTAATGACACATCTTAATGTCTACTTTTAATTTTATGGTTGTATACTTGTAGTTGTGTAGCTGTGTTCGTAGTTGTGAGCGTTTTCCAGTAGTTTTTGCCGTCGTATAACACAGGATGAATTCTGACATGAATGAATGAACAATGGTGTCTTTATCTCCGCCAGACAAGCCTAGAGTGGATCATGCGTTTGGTTGCGTGTGATTGAGTGTGTGTGAGTATGCAGGGGCGTAGCACCAAATTATGGGTCCTAAGCATAAGCAGTCTCAGTACCCACCCTTCCTCTCTTGATCCATGTCTCTCTCACGCACCTTTAGATTTTTTTTTTTCCCCCAAAAAAAGTCAATTGGCTTTCTTTACCTTTTCAGTCTTTTAACGATTTTTTCAGGCAATTTCAATTCAGTTATGGCATTAATACTTCAATCTATCCATTTTTAACTGCTTATCTGAAGCTGGGTCATGGGGGCAGCAGGCTGAGCAAAGTATTCCAGACGTCCCTCTCCCGAGCAACGCTTTCCAGCTCCTCCTGGGGGAAACCCAAGGCGTTCCCACCCAGGCCAGATGAGATATGTGATCCTTCCAGTGTGTTCGGGTCTGTCCAGGGCCTCCTACCAGTTGGACGTGCCCGAAACACCTCTAACTGGAGGTGCCCAGGAGGCATCCTGATCAGATGCCCGAACCACCTCAACTGACCCTTTTTGACGCAAAGGAGCAGCAGCTCTACTCCGAGCTCCCTCTGAATATCCGAGCTCCTTACCCTATCTCTAATGCTGACCCCAGACAGAAAACTCATTTCGGCTGCAAGTATCCAGGACCTCATGATGAGATCACAGATTAATACTTAAAAATAAAATGAAGTGAAAACAAAACCAAACTTTTCCCAGGGCCTCTACTATAATAATCAGTCTCACTTCTCTTTCCACTACAACTGCCCTGTGAGTGTGTGTATCTGTCTGTACACAGCTACTCTCGCAAACTACTGGACCAGTCAGCCTCATATTTTGTGTGCACATGTATGACTGTTGGCTCAAGGACCTCTTGTAGTTGTGGTGATCCGTAACTTTCGAAAAAACTGTTTTATTGACTGTTTTATACCCTCATTGAGTGCTGATTCCTCACTTCTCTTAACTAGCTAGTAGGAGTGTCAAGTTTTCCAGAAATCCTCACAGCTAAAAACAAGCCTTAACGTCTGTTGCAGACCACTTTTTGGCCTTTATTGTGGCTCAAACACTGACAGCCATAGAAACCTTTTGTCTTATTTTGAACCAAAGCATCTCCAGATTAATTCCATCTGACATGTTATGATCCACTAAAGTTAGGCAAGATACGAGATGACTTAGTCCCCATTTGCCAACATTTTATCTAAGGGAGCCAGGAGAGACAATTCCAACGGGAAAAGCTGCCCAATTTTGCTTTTAGATTTTGTTAATTTTGTCATTTTTCCTTGATATTTGCATTTCTACCATAAGTAGGTCAGCAGGTAATTAAATCTTTAATTTTCTTTGTCTGTTTTAATTGTGTTTGGTATTTCTTACGTAGCTTACAGACAAAGTTAATACCTCTAAAAGTCTAGCTATAAATGACATAGATCAAAGATTTTTGGCTGTGCTTATTGCCTCTATATTTCATATACACTGCCTGTCAGCAGGTCAATATGTCATGGCTCTGTCAAAAATAGACAAGGCTTGTATTTTTATTAGCATCTGCACAATTGCATAAATCATCTAGAGTGGCTGTGATCAGCTCGGGCGGCCACTTGGCGGAGATCTGCTCCCTACTGAGTGCTTTTCTCTAATGTGTGTGTTATTTTAAAAAGATCATGGTCAAAAACAGCCAAGAAAGTCATCTTAGATTAAGCACACATGGACCTTGATCTCTGTCTTATCTACGTGAAGGTATGGACTTTAAAAGATGCTCCACTGATAAAGCATTGCACTCCTTTAACTACTGTCAGACTCACAAAAAGGATCTGATTCAATGCGGCAGAACCAGAGATATCGTCTTTATTATTCCGTGCATTCTTCTTCCTTGTCAAAACCTGGTGCTCGCATTACCCACAATGCAACCTGACCGCTGACAGTTCTGTCGGAGGTATGAGTGTGTCTGCTAGTGGCTCAAAATAGGACCACTGTACAGGTATTTAAGTCTGCTTGTGTCCAGATCTTCTGTATTATTGATGATACATGAATATTGTAAAGAAACCGGAATGAGTTTCAGTTAGTTGGCCGGGCGGCCGCAGAGGTTTTGACAAATGGTTGCTGGCTGCCTTAAACACTTCTACAGGAATTGTAAGTGCATTCTCTTGTTGCACATTGTGTTTAGATGCAGCATCAACACTTTTTCCTGCATGTGTCTGACCCTCTGAGTGAACCGCTGCACATATCTGTACTGGAGAAGTGCACAACAGTGCTCTACTGCTGGCTACGAAGTAACACCACAGGAGAAGCTGAGGGTTAAATGCCTTTTATCGAGGCTTCCTCAGCAACACTATCAGCCGTCAAGGGAAGCGAGAGCCGAGCAGATTCTTTTTCTTCATTCACATTTTATTTACCTGCAGCAGAGACGTCAGCTGAGAATCCAGGATGTTTTGCAGAGCTGGAGTTGTTTACCAGGGACTGTCAGTGGTGATATTAAACTAGAGAAGAGTGTATTGTTTTTCTGCAAGATAAGATTACATTTCAAATGAGTTCACAGTACACAAGGTAGTGTTGTGCTGTCGGGATGAGCTGTGGCATTTAGTTTTCTGATACTCCAAACTGCCCTCAAGGTCTGAAACACATAATTCACAAAGTTCCTGTTCAGGCCTGTTGTGGTGCCGCTGCCTTGTATCGATCTCTTTGTTTCATAATCCAATTGTCTTGACAGTGACATGAGATTATATCAAACCCTAAAGAGTTTCTCCACGTGAGTCAGGTTGGTCATCTCCTCTATCTGTTTACAGCGGCGTGAATTATTGATGAATGGGGTTCTATATATAGGACCTGAATGTGATGAGGGCAGCAGCAGAACCAGTGCTGTTTGTCCTGAGGGAAAGAAAAAGTGCTGCATTTGAATAATGTGGCCAAGATCTCACCGTACAGGAGGTGTTTGTGCTCGGAGGGCAGAGGGTGGCTCCAGAGAGAGAGATACTGTGGATGTTTGTTTGTGTGTGTGTGTGTGTAGAGTATATGAAGATAGTGGAAATCGTTAAATGATCAAATATCTTTTCAAACAGCACAAAAAACTGCAGTGGAACTACCAATGCGCAAAAGAAGCAATATATTTATTTGCTTTTCCTCAAAGTGTCGCCTCATTTTTATAAACTGTTTTGAAAAATGTCAGCAGCCTTTATTATGTTTTTTTCCTCTCGTCTTCTGTCTCACATGCAGTTTGATGGATGAACTGAAGCAGAGTTGTGTCAGTCTTTGTTATTCCGAGGCTGTTTTTAATGTAAATAGACTTAGTATATGTCCGCCTCGCACCCATCGCTGATTAGAAAATTCATACAGTGTGGATATTTATTAAAAAGCATGTCAGCTGTGATCCATGGCCATCTGTTTTATTCTGTAGTTGTGGGTCAGGCGTCATGCAGCACGAGAAATGGTTTCTATTATCTCCTGTGGTACCAGACATCACGTTTTTGTGGTTGTGTTCACTCTAAAGTTTTAAATGCAAGTTTAATCAGCTTGTTTGCTCCACCTGCTGGGGTTTGATACTTTTCTGAAACCTAGCTGAAGATCTTAAAATATGGTGGTTCTCTATTTTACAGTTCTCTTGCTGAGAAATTCAAAATGAAGAACCGACTTTGAAACAGCTTCTCCTATATTTCCACTGAGAGGTGGAGCTGACAAAATAGCACAAAAAGCACGAAAACGCAGATTGTGAGCAAAAGTTATTTTTCAGCAAGACTTTAGTAAAGTTAAGCCAACAAAATAGTGGAGATTCTCCAACCCAGTCACCAGAAAAAAGTTGGCATTGTATGTTTCTGAAAACCATGGATACTTAGCAATGGCACACTATCATGTAGCCGATACATCTGAACCTTGGGAACAAAAACAATTGGTTATGGTTGGGAAAAGATCATTCATTCATTTTCCATAACTGCTTAACCTGTTAGGGGTCACGGGGGAGCTTGAGCCTATCCCAGCTGACATTGGGTGAGAGGCAGGGTACACCCTGGACAGGTCACCAGACTATCACAGGGTTGACACATACAGACAGACAACCATTCACACTCACATTCACACCTACGGACAATTTAGAGTCACCAATTAACCTGCATGTCTTTGGACTGTGGGAGGAAGCTGGTGTATCTGGAGGAAACCCACGCTGACACGTGGAGAACATGCAAACTCTGCACAGAGGTTCAAACCCCCGACTCCTGGTTTGAACCAGGAACCCTCTTGTTGTGAGGCGACAATGCAACTGCAGCACCATGCTGTGATCATATTTTGACTAAAATTATTACATGTTTTCATGTTATTTGTACTCTAATATTCTGGGGACACAATCCTGTCTGAAAAGCAGTGCAATGTCTTGGTAAAACATAACTGCTTTTTCATGTCTCTATCCCCGGTGGAAACACATCAATGAGTTACTGCAAAACGCCCATGTTTGGAGTATAAACACCCGATGGAAACACAGCAATGACTCACTAAAACACTGCTAGTCTGCAGCTTGGTAGCTGTCCCATCTAAAGGGGCCATGCCATCCACCATCCCCTCCACCTCCCAGTGACAGTCGGCTCATATGGCGCGTCACTTTAGAAACGTCGATATGACATTTCTAAAGTGTATTTGTGGTTTGCAGAAATGTACAATACCAACATATTCTTCTGGTGCAGCATTATTAGCGTATATTCTGTTGATTTCTGCTTAAAATTTAAACAGGATGGTATGCAACATACGCACATGACTGAATAGATTAGAGCATAACAAACATGGCTGTGAAGTTTGGTCATAATTCTATGTAAAGCTGACATGGTAAATAATCTTGAGCTGTCACAGTACATGGATTCTTTGAAATAAATACATTCCATTCCTTGGTGTGTAATTTCATGGGAGGAAATGCACTGAATACCTAAAAAGCACCATACAGTATGATGTCACTTAAGCTAGTCAAATTGTATCTATCAAAACGCTGTCTATACTTTATCCTTTCATAAGCCATGTTAATGGCAAGGCTCTAGGGATGACAATGCCATTCTGATGTTTAATTTGTTGATCCACCACTTGAAGATTAAAATATTTCAACACCTACTGGATGGATTGTCATGAAATTCTGTGCAGACATTTATGGTACTCAGAGGATGAAGCACACTGACTTTGGTGATCTGACTTTAACTTCTAGTGTCCCCATGAGGT
The DNA here is from genome assembly GCF_041903045.1 of Epinephelus lanceolatus. Classification (NCBI taxonomy): domain Eukaryota; kingdom Metazoa; phylum Chordata; class Actinopteri; order Perciformes; family Serranidae; genus Epinephelus; species Epinephelus lanceolatus. Next base: position 39,175,890 of record NC_135734.1, read on the forward strand.
TTACATGTTTGGATTTTCAGTGTAATTTCTCAACAACTGTCAAAAACAACTGTCTGGATTTCCATGAAATTTGGTATAGACATTCATGTCCCCCTCAGGATGAAATGTAAAAGCTTAAGCCTTGAGTTATCCCCTAACTATTCATGTTATGCCACTATCAGGTCAGAATACTCAGTACAGAATACAAAGCGTACAGCCTTACAGAGCTGCTAGCATGGCTGTTGCCTTTCAGCCTTGTTAATTCCTTTTCTCTTTGTGTCACAGTCTTCCATCTATCAAAACCATGTCCTGCTGGCTGTGCTTTTGGATTCGATTTCTGATTTACTTGTGAAATCACCAGTGTAAAAGTGCTGATTACAGACTGTAGCGCAGTCTTTTCACTACACCGTCTTCATTATCCTCACCTCCACTGTCTTGTTCACAACTCAACAACACACTCAGCAGAGACACACAGTCGTCCGTTCTGCTCTCTGTGGTCTGCTGGGTTCTGTCTTATTGTGACAGTCAGCCCATCAGACAGTGACATCATGTCAGTCTGGTTGGCACGGTGACCGAGCTGTGGTCAAGGCTCTAACGGAGGTGTCCGTCTCTTGTTCTACTTGTTTTTGAACACACAGGATGACTTGGATAATGTCTGAGCTTTAAATAATGCTGCCGAGGAGAGGGCAAAAACAAAGCAAGAAGAATAAAATAAACAGTGAAGCAAACTGTCATGATAACGTGTTCTCATTAACATAAATAAATATTTACAAAATAGTTATTTATGATCAACATATTTATGAATCTGTTGCATTTGACTCTGCGTTTTACTTCAACATACACCACAGTTGCATAGCTCAACTTTTGCTCTGCGCTTTATGACAAGTTGTCTAATTATTAATCATTTTATGGCTGCCATGTCAACAGCACAGGTCTGCCCTCTGGCCTTCGTGAACATTCAGAACAGTTTACGTATATCTACCTCAGGGTCACCTCCACCCTCCATGCGCTCAGCTTGATACTGTCATAGTCTCCCGTTAGTTAGCCCCCATCCTGCCTGTGTTTGACTGGAGCCTACTGAAGGAATTTGTGTTGTAATGAAATGTAGCCTCCTTTATCATCTGGATCAGTGGACCAAAATCTCATTCCACCTTCTCCATCTTTTTTTCATCTGGTTGTCCTTTTCTTCCCCACAGAATATTACTACACTGAGACAAAATAGTAATACATTTAAAATTGTTTTCGCTGCCGTTTGGCCCTTTGCCCCTACTTAAACTGAGCTGCTTTCCAGAGTGTATAAATCCAAAAACTCCAGGAGCCCTTTATATAAAACTGAGCTTTTTGTTAAACAGTGAGGTGAGCCTGGGGGCTGTGTGGCAGTAGAGTTAAGATGACAACTTAATGTCACCTATTACCCTCTCTGTGATCGCTCATTTTAAATGTCAGTAGTCGCCTGATGTTTGACGTCTCGCTGCAGCAGCTCAGGAGTAGCATTATGACCCACTGTTGAATCAGAATTTTATGGTCATTTAGTTGTCAGACAACAGAAATAGAAAAATATCTAAATGAAATAAAGGAACTTGTTATTTCAGCTGTATTAAAACGCAGATCACAGACAGCAGAACAGACTCAGAACAGAAGTTTAGTCAGCTGAAACTCTGCAGATTTACTGGGCGGCACCAGTTGCACTCTTGACCAGCTTTCCTCGGCTAAAAACAGCAATGTCCCCATAAGCCATTCTCGCTTTTCGTGGCACTGGCCCAGCAGGAAATGCAGCAATGTCTCCATGAAAAACACCCACTCTTTGTGGCACCATCCTTGCAGGAAATGCAGCAATGTCTCCAAACAAGACAACTGCTTTTTGTGGCACTGTCCCAGCAGGAAACACAGCAATGTCTCCATGAGAAACACCCGCTTTAACTGGCACTGTCTGGCAGGAAATCAAGCGACGTCTCCAAACAAAACAACTGTTTTTTGTGGCACTGCCTCAGCAGGAAATGCAGCAATGTCTCCATGAAAAACACCCACTCTTTGTGGCACCATCCTTGCAGGAAATGCAGCAATGTCGCCAAATAAGACAACTGCTTTTTGTGGCACTGTCCCAGCAGGAAACACAGCAATGTCTCCATGAGAAACACCCGCTTTAACTGGCACTGTCTGGCAGGAAATCAAGCGACGTCTCCAAACAAAACAACTGTTTTTTATGGCACTGCCCCAGCAGGAAATGCAGCAATGTCTCCATAAAACCACACGGTCTTGTGGAACTATTTTTCGTGGAAACACTGCGACAGGTTGCAAAAAGACAACCTGTTTGTTGGCAATAAAGCAGCTGGAAACACAGCAATGACTTGCTAAAAAACAACCTTTTTTTGTTTGATTGTTGGTCTCAAAACAGTGGTCTGCAGCTTGGCAGGCATCTCGACACACCATTCACCATCCCCTCCAACTCCCCCATGACTAAGTCAGCTCATATGCTACATTACATTACCTATAAAATAAAACATACAAATGTAACATGGTTTGCAGAAACATAGGATGCCAGCATTTCCTTTTGGCGACTGGGCAGGCACCAGAGCAAATAATGGACAAAAAAAAAATCCAATTGTTTAGTCATTTCATTGCTGACAGGTATCATTGCGACCTGAAAAAACAGGTGTGACTGCAGGTTGATTTCACATGCAAAAGGTATTTTCCAAACCAGCCTGCTTTAGTGTGATCATACAGTCATATAAGACTTGTCTTGCTTTTGTAGAAGCTACATTAAGGTAGGAAGAAAAGTACGTTTTCCTCGTTTCCAGGCATTTAAAGGAAGTATCTATGACTAAGAACTTCATTAAAAAATACCAAGCTTGTGCTGTTTTTATAGAAGCATTCAGATCATGTCCGCACCATCACCAGTTCCACCAAAGTCTGATCATTAACTCCTCTCACATCCACACTACAGCATCCACAGTGTTCACAAACAGCAGCGGCAGCAGCCCACCTTCTCCACCCCCCCCTTCCCTCTCACTCCCTCCTCTCTTTCTCTCTCTGGCCTGCTGCTCTGTCTGAGCCATTCAACACAGCACCACAGGATTATCCCTCACTCATTGAGAAACACACACACATACACGCAGTCTGCACAGTGCTCCCGGGCAGGAAGATCTCAGATCACAGATTAGTGCTTCTTGTCTCCTGCTCGGCACGCTGATGCTCCATCGCTCAGTCAGTCAGAGAGGACGGCAAGCAAAACTAAACGAACAGGAGGGGGAGACGAGGAGGAGAGGAAGAGAGGGGCTGACTGCTGGAGGAGTCCACGTGTCTCCTTTCTCCTAGCTGTAGCCTTAGCCGCTGTTAATGGAGGACTGGGGGTAAGCTTTTGTTGCTGTGGCGGGGGGCTGTGGTCTGCCTCTCTCCGGGTGTGTTGACGGTCTTTGTTTCTGGGTTTGACTCTCTTGACGTGTTGATGCTCCCGGCTCGCCTTGCTGCTGCGAGTTGTGGTGCTTTATGGTGCCACTTGCTTTAGAGGGACGGGGATTCCCAGTGATGCTCTTTTTAATCTGATTGTTTGTTTGTGAGGATGCAGATCTTTTGACCGAGACTGCAGGTTATACCGATGAAAGAGAAGGATAGTGAGGAGTGAATCAAAGCAGTGTGATGGTGACTAAACCTTTGAGGCTGCCAATGTTTTGGTTTGTGTGTGTGTATGTGTGTGGGTGGGTATTGTTTGTCTGGCTACAACGAATAACTCCCTAGACTCTGAATTAGACATACAGTCAGATTCATAGCATTATTCCTGTTTCAGTTTCGTCTCTACTTGTTGGCTTTAATTAAAAAAGTGGAAGAAGCTCCTCCATGGCTCTTTTCCTACACTACGATCAGCCTTTCTGCGAGCCAAGCAAAGGGCTCCCCTGAACAAAAGCCCCCTCTCGGCATGTAGCTAATAGATTAACCAAGCATGATAAACACCCACTCATGCCATGCTCCACGCTGCATCCGGCGGAGGCGTTTGTTTGGCCTGAAGCCGTTGGGATAGATCGCTGAGGATATTCCCCCCTCAATTAAGTTGATTTTTGGGGGATTTTGGAGTTTCCTTACACTTTCCTCTCTCATTTCATCTCTGCTCTTCATTGTCAAAAGTGTTGCTCCATCCATTGGTCCTCGGTTGACCCAAATACCCATGCAGCTCCTACCCCTCCCCCTGACCTCCTATCAAAACACATCACTGCCTTTTCTCTTTCTATTGTTTCATATATGCTCTTCTGCATCAAATCCGTCTTCTTCTGCAGCTTTGGCTCTGTGAGATTTTTTTGTTAATAATGAGACAATCATCAATGTCTAATCGGCCTTGGCCTCGGTTAGAGAAGGTCATTCAAAGAGACATAAATATACAGTACAGATAGTGTTCACCTGCAACAGTGTATCAGCGCTTCACAAAGTTTTGTGACAACTGAGATTTTGATTTTTATGTTGACTTGGAGCTAATCTCTGTCAACAGATATCTGCATATGTATGTGTGCAGAATCTGTGGGCAATAGGACAAGATTTTAGTACTGGTAGCGTTCTGATTTCCATTTGTAGTCTGAGCAGTAATGACTGACAAATTATGCCTGAGTAGAACACAGTGGGTGAAAAGCAATCTCAGAACCCATCTGCTACTGTCTGACACAATTTAGCTTTAGAAAAATAACCAAAATTATTGTCGTCAGACCGATGGCTGATGGGTTCCAAGTAATAATGTCAACGGTTAACCACAGAGAATATATTTGACCTGCTATTTAAGACGATCTGTAGGTTAATTTTGCTACTGCTCAGTTTACAGCACTGAGCTCCACCCAGGTCTAGTAGGAGCTAATGATAGCTATTGGTGCTGCTCAGTTGACGATTACCACTAGTAACACCATCCAGACCCAACAGTGCTGCTATGGAAACATGATAGCCATCCTCTGGTCTCCCGCCAGGTCACCCCAGTGAGTAGGTGGCTCAATTTTTAAGCCACAAACCCCCTTTAGCATTGTTAACTCGGCTTATGTTATCACTGTTAGCTTTGTTAGCACTGTTAGCAGTGTCAGCATGGCTAATGGTACTGACATACCTTAGTTAAACACCAATCAAATTAAGATTGCCAATATGTTATTTCCATGGCCTGGGAAAGTTCAATCAATATTCATGAACACGAGCTACTCTGTCTCAAACCTAGACACCAAGGAAGTAAGTGTCAAACTTGTGATGTCATAGGTCATAAATTCTGGAGCTGCTCCATAGACAATGAATGGGAGCCTGATTTTGTGGACCCACAGTGTTTTTTGTTTTTACCCAAATGAGCTTTATTCTACTGTAGTGTTCTCAGTTATGAAACAGAAAAGGTTCCCGTATACTCAGAACATTCCCCTGGGTGCTCTCAGTTTCATCCAGAGCATCTTCCCCAATTCATTGTCTATGGAGCAGCTCTAGACGTTATAATTGATGACATCACAATATTAAGTTTTAACACTCTAGTGTTTTGGATTTGGGAGAAAGTTGTTCCTGTTAGCTGGTATTTTTGGACTGTCTTACACCATGGGAGGAGCATGTATGAATTTTGAAAATTGAAGCATTCAACAATGCTAAAGGGGTTACATGGCTCAAAACGAAGCTGCCTACTCACCAGGGCGGCATGGGGAGAGACCAGAGATTTCCCAACATGTTTCTACAGCAGTGCTAGGGACCAAAATGTCCCCAGAAGTTCACTGCACAGCACACTGACTACTAAAAAAAACCCCACTGTTCGACTTGAGGCAGTCTCAGTTGACTGAGGGGTCTTTGACTGACGATTTGAATCCCTGACTTTGAAGGGGCAGCCCTAATCTTGTTTGTTCAATCTGTGCAAAAACTGAAGTAGAAAAACAACCAGTTGTGGTTTTATTAGATGAGGTTGCCAGTTCACCAACAGAGACTCCTGGAGGTTACAGCACCCAGCCAAGAAATAGTCTGGTACATAAACCCCTGTAACCCCTGATGTTTTAATACACTTCCTGAGACCGACCCGGTGCTGGTAGGACAGTTTTGTAACTTTTGGCCAAAGCTAGCTTGGCAGTTTCCCAGTGTTTCCAATCTTTATGCCAAGCTAAGCTACCTGGCTCCAGACTGTAGCTTCATATTTACAGCACAGACAGAGAACGGTATCAATCTTCTCATCTAACTCTCGTCTAACAGAATATTCGTCAGAGGTGAGATGACTTATTCTGAGCATATTTTTGTTTTATGAAGCACTGTGAGAGGAACGACCTCTCATATTGCAGCTGATGCATCATTACAGCATTAGAACAACACACCCTTATCAAATGCTTCCTCTGTATCATCTGTTTATTGATATTTTGTATTCCAGCAGAGGCTCAGTGAAACTTGTCAGCAGCTGCAGCTGGCATTTCATCGTGCTGATAACAGCATTGTCAAATAACTCTCTTTGTTGTTCTGTTGTAATCTGATGTTCATCACCCAGTTCATTTGCATCTTCACTTTGCATCTTATCTTGATCTGCATTTCTGTTCGTTGGTGTGTTTGTGTATTTTGTTTTTTGTGCCTAGCGCCTGCCTCAACTGCTCACATTCATTTCTTTTCTTCTATCTCCATAATAGTTTTGGGTTTTTTTTAATCTCAATGTTGTATCATTTAGTGATTTATGCTTGTGCAAATATCCAAAGTAAACAATATATCTGGGTTTTTGTTATCTATATCTGTTATATCAAAGTGGGGAAGTGCTGCTGAAAGTGAGGGTTGATTAAAACATCTGGCGAGGTCATGAGCAGGTGGGAAGCTCCAATATCCAAGACTTAAAGGAAAATATGGTATTTCTCAACCTGCGTCTTATTCTCATAACTGTGTCCATGTTGACTGTGCGTCATACTAACTTTTTCCAATGTAGTGATTCAGGAAACATCGAGCCTGGGAAAACAACATATATCTTCTGGCAAGTCATCTGGTTTCTTTCAAACTTGATCCCTGTGCAGACAGTTACAATAACTAATCCCGGGGGCGACTTGTTGTTGTTTTCCTTCGGTCAGACTCAAGAGACAAGTGTTTGAAATGGTATCTGTAAAACTGAAGTTTATTTGAATCTCTGTTTAGCTGATGATAACATTTACACTAAGATATGGTGATCATGTAAACAGGTTTTAATGTAAGCCCATCTTGAATGACAGCGGGAAACAAATCAAAACCAAATTAGACTAATTCCTGTTGTAAATCCTACTCTATTTTGTTTTATATTTTATTGCTCAATAAAGCACTTTGAATTACCCTTGTGTATGAAATGTGCTATACAAATAAATGCCTGGCCTTGACTAACATCTAACTGATTTTTTTATGCCTCCACAGCAGCGATAGCTGCGACCAGAGGCATTATGTTTTCGGGTTGTCCACACATCTGTCTGTCCATCTGTCCATCCCTTCCTTGTGAACGTGATATCTCAAAAACACCAAGACAGAATTTCTTCAAAGTCCACATCGACTCAGTGATAAACTGATTAGATTTTGGTGATCATAGATCAAAGGTCAAGGTCACTGTGACCTTGTCTCTCTCATTCTTGTGAACATGATCTCAAGAACACCTGGACTCAATGTCTTCAAATTTGGCACAAACATCCACGCGGATTCAACAATGAATTATTACATTTTGGTGGTCAAAGGTCACGGTCATTGTAACCTTGCATCCGTTCCATACTCCTGAATGCAATATCTCAAGAACACTTTGAGGGAATTTCTTCCAACTTGGCACAAACGTTCAATTTGAGTCAAGGATGACTTGATAAGACTTTGTTGGTCATAGGTCAAAGGTCAAGGTCACTGTGACCTTGCGTCCATCTCATTTTCGTGAACATGACATCTCAGGAACATCCTGAGAGACTGTGTCTATGTTACTGTATATTATAATATATTTACAAGGCAAGCTGGTCAAACAAATTGGCCTTGGTGGGATTAACAAAGTTGTCTGAGTCTAAGGTCATTGTGACCTTGCGTGACTCAAGAAGGCCTTGAGGGAAGTTCCTCAAGTTTGGCACAGTCTCTTGGACTCAAGAATGAACTGATAAGAATTTGGTGGTTGAAGGTCAAAGGTCAAGGTCACTGTGACCTCATGAAACATGTTTTTGGCCATAACTCATTCCTACGCTAAATATGACAGAATGTCACACAAATGTCTAACAGGATAAAATGATGAAGTGATGACAGTTTATATCCAAAAGGTCAAAGGTCAGCTGCACTGTGACATGATGATGTTCTGCAAAAACACTTTTCTGGCTGTTACATCATAACTCAGGAACAGAAGGTGAGACATTTGGTCAGATACTAGATTGGTGATACTTATCTTGAATCTGCACTCACTATATTGATCTTCTGTGCTGCCGGGGTGAAGATGCGCGTGAAGCCTCCATGTTTTCACATGAATTTAAACTGTAACTGCAAATTGAGTGTTGCGTGGAGGTATACAACCGCGAGGTGGTAATTCTAGTTTAAAAAGTTGTTTATTTTTTAAATGGACCTAAAAGTTACAGTCGGTCCAAGGGTTAGGGTCAGGAATCGGAGACTACGAACGATATTACAAGAGCAGAGGCTCTCTGTGATTAAGTTTTATGAAGCTGTAGTAAAATTCATTGGCAGCAGCTAATTACTTCTTACTTAAAGCCGATCATAATTTCAGTACGCTGTGTGAACATGTGGCAGTTTAACAGTCTAGTCCCTTTTTAAATTGCAGTGTGGGCTGTGAACTGAACCTGAACGTGTGGAGGTGAGTGTGGAGCTGATGAGGCTGCAGCAGCACCAGGAGGATGTTTTCAGACTGAATGTTAATGTCTTCACTGAGTTATTATGCTGAGGGTCTGCAGTCAGTGAGCCTTCTTATCCTGTGTTGTTTGGTTGTTATAATCACACGCTGTGCAGATACATGGACAGATTTGTAGGTAATGGGCTTCTGTACATAGACAAAAACTTGTGTTGCTTTTTTTGCGTTTCTCTGTAGTTGTCGTGTGTCTCTTGGTAGTTGTGGTCATGATGTGGTTCTTTGTGTTTGTTTTGCTTTCCTACCTGATCGTTTTGTTTCTGTTTGTGGTTATTTTGTGTCTCTTTATGGTTGTTATGCGTCTGTGGTTGTTTTGCTTCCTTCTTAGTTGTTCTGGGTCTCTTTGTGGTTGTTTTGTGTCTCTCTGTGGTCCCTTTGCATCCCTTCTTAATTGTTTTATGTCTCTTTGAATTTGTTTTGCTTCTCTTTGTGGTCATTTCGCTTCTTCTTGTGCCCATTTTGTGTCTCTTTGTGGTTGTTTTTGTGGTCGCTTTGCTTCTCTTTGTGGTCATTTTGTGTCTATGCGGTTGTTTTGTGTCTTTGCAGTTGTTTTGCTGTTCTCTGTGGTCAAGTTGTGTCTCTTTGTGGATGTTTTGTGTCTCTGTGATAATTTTGTCTCTTTTTGATTGTTTTGTTTCTTTTTGTAGTCATTTAGTGTCACTTTACTTTTCTTAATGGTTGTTTTGTGTCTCTTTTTGGACATTTTACATCTCTTTGTGGTTGTTTTGTGTCCCTGTGTTTGTTTTGCCTCTTTGCAGTTGTTTTGTTTCTTTTTGTGGTCATTTTTGTCACTTTGTGTCTCTTAATGGTTGTTTTGTTCCCGTTTGTGTCTCTTTGTGTTTTTTGTGTCCTTATATGGTTGTTTTGTTTTTGTTTGTGGTTATTTTGTGTCTCTTTGCGGCCGTTTTGCTTCTCTTCGTGGTCATTTTGTTCCTTTTTATGATAACTTTGCTGCTCTTCATGGCCAATTTGTTTCTTTTAATGGTTGTTTTTTTGTCGCTTTGTGGCTCTTTTTTTTGTGTTCCTTTGTGGTTGTTTTGCTTTTCATTTTGCATCTCTGTAACTGCTTTTATGTGCCTTTGCAGTCGGCAGATTGACTTTCCATCAAGAGCCCCTTGGACCCTTGTGTCTGTGCCCAATAGGCCTGTTCAGCAGTCCATTCATTGACGGATGGATGGATTGAAAAACAGATTGTTTCTCTCTTCCTTCCCTAATGTTGCACCCTAATTTCAAGACGTGTCATCATTAGCAGTCGCGTCACTGCTATTAATTTCTGCTGCAGCAGAAGGTGTTCCAGTGAGGTCTTGTGATAATGTTATTGACTAGAATGATGAAAGATTACTCTGCAATTAGGCGACAGTGTTCTGACAGAAGCTGTTATGATAATTACCAGCCAGTCATTACATCTCCTGACAAAGTCATCTCAGGGCAGCGGAGAGAGAAACAGCCAGAAGCAGTCTTATGGGGTTATAAAGGGGTTTGTGGTTTTGTACGTTCCTGATATCAGTGTGTGGAAAGTATTGTGCAAAATAAAATGCTCAGACATGCACTTTTGATTCCCCTGATAATCGCTGATAATCTTGTCAGCTGTAGTTTGGACTTTGTACAAATGTGTATTAGTGTATTCAGCTGTGTTATCTACAGGACCTTATTGCAAAGTTGTGATTGTTGTTAGAGCTGAAGCAACAGTTTGACTGACAGGACAGAAATGTATCAAGCACAAATACTTAATTTAATACTAATCTCTACATTTTATATAACTGTTTCTGGATTTCCATACACTTATTGGATCCAACTTGTCAGCTGTGAGAATTTTCTGCTGTCCCTTGTTTTATAACATTGTAAACTGAATATCTTTGGGTTTTGTATTGCTTCACAGGCAAAAAGGATTAATTTATGACGTCATCTGCAGATAATGAACATTCGTTTCCACCCTGAGACTATATTTCATAAATATAATCTGGCGGTGAATATGCCATGTACTTGTCAGCCGTAGAGTCACATTATCTATTCTTCTTTTAAAAAAGCAGCTTAATTTGTTATAATTCTTTGTGGTTAATAATCTCTTGCATAAACCTTCCATGAGCGCTGTCTTTTTCTTGTTACATAAGGATTTTGCATCTACTTTGAAATCCATGACACAACGTTTGTAGGCATTATATGAGCATGAACAAAGGATCTAGATTAAGATGCTGTGATCACATGAGCTGCAGGAATAAGCATTTAATCTGGAACAAAAAAAAGCTTGTTTTAAATCACAGCATCATAACTGCGTACTTTTCAGGCTGAACATGCAAAATGAATATTTTAGTGAAGTTAACCAGAGTATGTAGCAACATCTTTTGCAGCTAAAAACCATATTCATAATCAGTGTTTATGCGGCTGTTAGCACATCTCCCAATCTCTGTATTTACCTTCCTCTGTGCTCGTTGTCTCTTATAGTGCATGAGGAGCGTTACTCTGCTGCAGACCGCCACAGCCTGAAGCCATCCTGCCAAATCTGGAGACCATGTCTGGAGCATACGACGAGTCCGCCAGCCTGGAGGAGACCACAGACAGTTTCTGGGAGGTGAGACAGCAGGGCACAGTCTCTGACAGATTAAACCTAACCGAGAGCTGACAGTGACACCGCTCTGTGATGAACTCTCACTGAACCTGCTTCGTCTGGGAGGTGAGAGGAAAGATCTGAGGCCTCGTTTATCAACTGCGTAGCAACAGACTCACACATGAATGCTCAAATCGATGCATAGAATCAAATTTATCAATCGATTACTGAGCACCAGATCTCTGAGCCATGATGACAAACAGTTACATTTTAGCGCCGTTATCTCTAAATGAGTCAACTGAGCCAGCTATATCTTATATTTTGCAAATGTTAGAATAAGTGCAACAGTGAAAAACAAATTATTTACAACTCTGGTTCAGCCTGTAATGCGATTGCTCTCTCAGTATAACGATCAGGGACTCACAAATAATAACCAACTATTTTTTATCTCTGGGTGACACTGAGCTGACACTGATGGCTCTTTAGTGAGATGCAATTGCTGCAACTTCTGATACAGCTCTTATTAAAGATGACACTGTTTGCAGCATTTATCACCTTACCAACTGCCAAATAAAACAATTCAGCTGTAGCATGAATGTCATTTCTGTCTCACAACCTAATTGTTTTTGAAATTTGTCTTCTGTTCTTCCTCATTGTTCCGTTCCTAAATTAATTTGTCCCACACTTTGTTAGCTATCAGCCATTTAGCCTTTATTAATGGACCTGTTTGTGGAATAGAGGAATTTTTCATTGTTTATTTTGCATGTTAAATGCAAACTTTGTCATTCATGAAGACAGTCTTATGCACAGATTTAAGCATTTAGAAATGAGGCCTTTGAAATTAAGATAAGATAAGACAAGACAGAACTTAGATTGCTGTGAACAAAGTTAGAGGAGTGCAGTTGCGGGGGGGCTGGAGCCTATTCCAGCTGACATTGGGCAAAAGGCCAAAAAAATAAAATAGAATAAAATAAAATAAAATCTAAATTAAATTAAATTTAAAAAAAAAATACTGGTCCTGTCTTGGGTGGAACCAAATATTTGACACGTAAATGCAAAAGATTAAAAATAAAAAAATTAAAAATCAAAAAGGCTTATAGATGGATAAAGAATGATTCTTGTCACTGTATGGTTTTGTGACAACTCCTAAAATGCTTACAAAATATTCTTATAAAAAATATTTATACATGGATGATCGTAGGACTGCAAGTAAAAATACCTTCCATTATCCATCCATTAATATGATAATTACTTTTCTCAATTATTGATTCATTATTTAGTCAGAAAACAGGGAAAAATTACACATTTTTCTAAAGCCTCAGATGATGTCATATTGCTTATTTTTTCTGAACTCCCCAAATATCCAGATGACCATATAAGACAAAGAAAAGCAGCAAAATGACAACTGAGAAGCTGGAACTAACGTTTGTCCAGTGTGCTTAACTGATCATTTATCTGAATGGTGGCAGTTTATTATTATTATATTCATTGAATAAGTGATTTATTGTTTCAGCTCTATGACAGTATGTTGCTCTGAGTTTCTCCCACGCCAGCACAAACAGTCCTGAGTAATTTGAGCAACAAGTTCCCAGAAGTCCATCCATAATAGATGAGAGCTGGTTCACGTGTTCAAACTGGGAAAAAGTCTGACACGTTTAAAGCTACAGAAAATACTGACGATCACGTTGCTGCATGTTTAGATACAGTGTGTGTGATGGATGGACTCAGCCAGTATTTGAGACAGAAAAGACGCATCGTCACTTCAGGGTTTTATAATCCATTTCCTCTCCGTCTCGGCTGTGTTTTATCCTCATCGCGTCTCTCTGACCAGCAATCAGCTGGAGCAGCAAAGGTGCCTGTTTCCAGCACACAGTCACTACATCACAGCCACTCAGTGCTCTCCAGTAGAGCTGCTGCAGTGCTGCCTGCTGATCGCTGACTCGGCTGACTGAAGCAGAGGGCTGGTGTGGAATACAATCATCCGTCCCCCCAGCTGCTTCCATTTAGTCCATGTCTCACATTTGTTGAGAGTCATTTTCAGGATGAGTTATAGGTAAACACCTATTACACATTCAGTAAAGACACTGTTGTCTTTGTTTGTCTTTCACAAAGGTGTGATGTGAATGCAGTAATGTGGGATTTCAGCCTCTCTCCCTCTCTGTCTCACTCTATCGCTGGGCAAAGCTAACAGCTAACAGCTAACTCTGGGAGGTTGCTGCTACTGCGTCCACGGAGAGTTGTAAATTGTATGACATTAATCCACCCCCTGCTTCCAGAGCATAAGTCCACTAACACCAGTAGTCTCTTCCCTGCTGTTCCCTCCTGCCTTTTCAATGCATCACCTGCAGGCTGAGCTCCTTTTAAAGACGGCAGCTCACACAGTGATGCCCATACAGCAAAACAGAAGACAGCAGTTCTTTTAGTAGCATTAGTCAATTAAATGTCCAGCGTGTAGGATTAAGGAGCATATATTGGCAAAGAATTGAATATAATATAATAGGTAGGGCTTCTCTAGTGTGTGATCAACTGAAAATAAGCATCGTTGTGTTGTCATTACCTCAGAATGAGCCGTTTATATCTACATAGGGAGCAGGTCTTTGTCTACGGCAATCACCATGCTGCACCACCATGTTTCTACAACAGCCCAGAGCGGACAAACCAAACACTGGCTATAGACAGGACCCTTCATGAAACTGCGTCATTCAGTGTTTTTACCGGTTTAAATCACAGGGTTTGTTTATTTTAGAGAGGAGGAGACCACTGTCGATGATTCAGCTCCTGGTTACAACTTCCTGAACAATAAACACTCAAGGAAAACCAGCTAAAACCTGGAGAAGTTTTAGCTGGTTGCAATCTGCAATCCTCACCACCAGATGCCACTAAATCCCCATACATTTTACACACTGTTGCTTTAATTAATTAGTGAACTGACAGAAAATTAATTGGCAATTATCTTGATAATCAAACATCCCTCTGTGTTTGGACGCACACAGCAGACAAGGGAAAAACCCCCGATCAAAAAAAACTTTAATTGGAAAAATAAAAAAGATGCTTAATGCTAAGCTAAGCTAGTCACCTCCTGTCTCCAGTTTTGTACTTAACGCACTGATACAAGAGCGGTGTCGATCCTTTCGTAGTTGCAGTAAAAGAGCAGCTAAGCTTTTGTTCCACAGTGTCAACCTATTCCTTTAATACTATTTGATTACCTTAAGTAACTTGAGACTTTGGTCTTACGTCAGGTTGGTAACTACAAACGTACAGTGAAGCGGATTGATGATGGTCACCGGCTTTGCAATGACCTGATGAACTGCATCCAGGAGCGTGCCAAAATAGAGAAAGCCTACTCACAGCAGCTGACGGAGTGGTCCAAGAGATGGAGACAGCTGGTGGATAAAGGTGAGCGGAGGTTCACACTCATGTCATGCAAATTCAAGTATTGTTTGTCTATAAAATCTGCGTCCGTTTTTGTTTTGATCTAATGCGTCACGTGATGTCTCCCCCACCAGGGCCTCAGTACGGCACAGTAGAGCGAGCTTGGATGGGGGTGATGACGGAGGCGGAGAAGGTGAGCGAGCTTCACCAGGAAGTGAAAAACAATCTGATCAATGATGACTTTGAGAAGGTGAAGAACTGGCAGAAAGACTTGTACCACAAGCAGATGATGGGAGGATTCAAGGAAACCAAAGAGGCAGAGGAGGGTTTCAAGAAGGCCCAGAAGCCCTGGGCCAAAAAGCTAAAAGAGGTGAGGGAGCGTGGTTTTTATTTACACATTAGATGCAACCCTACTTTGTTTATGAAAAGTAATTATATGCTTGTTCATTTCATCTTGTTCCTTTAGCTCGAGGCTGCCAAGAAGTCCTACCACATGGCCTGCAAAGAGGAGAAGCTGGCGTCCACCAGAGAGGCCAACAGTAAGGGAGAGGCCTCTGTGACCGCTGACCAGCAGAAGAAGCTCCACGAGAAGGTGGACAAGTGCAAACAGGACTCACAGAAGGTGAGAGCGCACCGACTGCTGCTGCAGCTCTAACAGGCCTGTCGGTCATCATCATGCTTAAGTTGTTTCCCGCAATCAAGCTAAAAGCAAATCAACTCGCAGGCTATTTAAAGACGTGGAGCTGGGTGTGAGCGTTAGAGAGGCATCGTAGCTGGAGTCAGTGTAGCATTATTAATGTGTGACTGAATACAACACCTCCCCCACTACTCTGAGTGTTCAGTGTGTCTCGACCTTCACACTCTTGAACTATGATTCATTCTTGTGCTTGAATACACATTTATTGCACTTTCAGGGTTATTTGAGTTCACATCTGAACAGAACTGAAAAACAGGAACGTGCCATTAAAATATTAATTACCCCTGCGTTAGTGAGATATCGTATATGCTCGTGTGTGTGTGTGTCACCCAGGCCAAGGAGAAGTATGAGAAGGCTCTGGATGAGCTGAGTAAGTGCACTCCGCAGTACATGGAAAACATGGAGCAGGTGTTTGATCAGTGCCAGCAGTTTGAAGAGAAGAGGCTGAGCTTCCTCAGGGAGGTGCTGTTGGACGTCAAACGCCACCTCAACCTCACAGAAAACCAAAGGTCTGAGACATTTCTAAGTACAGTTACTATGACGAGACCCAACTATCAGATAATTGGTTCCCTGTACGCTAAATCCTTACCTCTCTCATCTTTTCACAGTTATGCTACAGTGTACAGAGAACTTGAACGCACCATCACATCATCCAGCCCGCAGGAAGATCTGAAGTGGTTCAGCAACACCCATGGCCCTGGCATGCACATGAACTGGCCACAGTTTGAGGTACAGAGATACAATTACAAGCTACAATTATAAGACTTTAAATCATCCCAAGAGGCCTGTAGCCTTCAGCTATATATACTGTCCAAACATTAAAGGACTCATTTTACATTTTGGGAAATACCCTTATTTGCATTGTTCCTGGGGGGTAGATGAAAAGATTAACACCCCACACGTGTGTATGGTAAATATGAGGCTACAGCTGCTTATTGTAGCTTAGCGTAGCATGAAGACTGACAGTAAGAGGAGATAGCTAGCCTGGCTCTGTCAAGTAATGTCTGCAGA
This sequence comes from Epinephelus lanceolatus, assembly GCF_041903045.1. NCBI lineage: Eukaryota > Metazoa > Chordata > Actinopteri > Perciformes > Serranidae > Epinephelus > Epinephelus lanceolatus. Next base: position 39,192,288 of record NC_135734.1, read on the forward strand.
GTGATGTTATCTACAGAAACACCTCTGCCTCTACTCTTAAACCCCTATATTCAGTTTATCAATGAGCCGTAAGGGTCATTACCAGTTACTCTATTTAGCATTACATCTTGTATGAAAAGGTTGGGTGGCCATCTCTAACAGTAAGACATGACAGGCACTGACTTTCATACATCACTTCTTTATATACTAGTCCAATAGTCATTAGTCAGCTTGTTTAATTGATTCCCTAATGCTTGAGGTCCTGCTTGCAAGCACTGATTTTGAAAATTTTGAGAAGCTGAATTTTGAGAGTCGACTGGTGCATCGCCTCATTTCGCCAGACCTAGGTCAAAAAGTTGCACAAGAACATACTGCAAAGACTACAGATGATTGGCCAACCAGCATGATCTTGTTTCATCAAGATTTAAACAAAGGTTGAATAAATGAATGAATGCTTTGTCTCATGTTTTGCAGGAATACAACCCAGACCTCACCCACAACATCTCAAAGAAAGAAAAGTCAAAGAAAGCCAATGATGGAGTCATGCTGACCAACGTCACCACAGCAGTAGATCACGCTCAGGCTGGAGACCGGGGAAGGTGAGATTATAATCATCAGTTTATCTTTGCATAGTTATACTGTATCTGGTATTAATTATATCATTTTCTATGTAAATTCAGTTTTATTTCCAAGCACAAATAAGTAACTTTTGTCATCTTTTAATCAACTGCTGTAGCTGTAATAATAGTAATAGCGACATTAGAACGAGCAGTATAGTATAAATGCTTTACAACAATAAATAAAGAAAAACAATTTCCCAGTAGGACTGAAAATTAACTTTCTGTTCAAATGTCTGATGTTCAGTGTCAGCAGCTACGAGAAGAATCAGGCATACACAGCCTCCACGGAGTGGTCGGACGAGGACCAGACAGCCCCGAACTCAGGCAACGACACCAACGGAGGGACAAACCCCTTCGAGGAAGAAGTGAGCAAAGGCGTGAGGGTGAGAGCGCTGTATGACTACGAAGGCCAAGAGCAGGACGAGCTCAGCTTCAAAGCAGGTGAGTGTGATGCCTGGTGATAAAACAGTGACTCCCAGTATGTTCCTGCTGCTATACTGTCAGTATGGTATATCATATAAAAATAATACTCCATTGAAAAATCGGTAGTTCCTGTAGAAACTAGTAGCTCAGTACCACAAAGTTTCATATTGCATGGATTCACTGAAACAAATTCCTGTCAGCTATGCTGCTTTATGGCAGTTAATACATGACCTTTGAGTGGAATCACTCCTCTCTTGAAACTCTCAGCAAGAAAGCAATTATGGATATTTCCCAAAGTGTTAAACTCATACAAACTCCACAAAGATGGGTACCAATATAAAATTAGATTTTATTCACACTGACCATCAAGTTTAAGAGCTGATGATTGAGTGGAGTACACTGAAGAGGTGGTTTTCAAAATGTCTTTGGATATCTTGATACTTTGTTTTTGTCACGAAACCATCACCATCCTAAATCACTGCAGTCTTCCACACTACTTAGGCCAACATGTTTTTTCAAGAAGATTGTTCCTTTAAAGTTCTTGTTGACAGCCATCAGATTGGTGTTAAAGGGACAGTTCATCCCAAATAAAAAATACACATTTTTCCTCTCACCTGTAGTGCTGTTTATCAATCTAATTTGTTTTGGCTTGAGTTGAGTAGTGTTGGAGATATCAGCTGTAGAGATGTCTGCCTTCTCCGGAATATAATGGAACTAGATGGCACTCAGCTTGTGGTGCTCAAAGCGCCAAAAAATACATTTGAAAAAGTCAACATCATGACGCTTACTCAAGATAATCCACAGACCTTGTTGTGAGCAGTTTCATGTAGGAACTATTTTCTTTTAACTTAACTAAACCCGCCAACCATATCACCACACAGAAGGAGGTGTGCATCTACTCATGGACGAGAGGCTTTTGCTTGTGACAGTGTGAGATGTAAATATTAATGGCATCCTCTTCAGCAGTAGCATCTACTGCTAGCTCAGTGGTGCTAGGTGAGCTAGCAGTAGATGCACACTTCCTTCTGCACTGTGACACAGTTGGCAGGTGTAGTTTGGTAGAGAGAAAATAGTTCCTACATGAAACTGCTCACAACAAGGTCTGTGGATTATCTTGCGTAATCAAGTCATGGTTTCTGGAAAGAGACATTGCTGTTGAGTTTTTCAAATGTATTTTTTGGCATGTATGGGGCCCAGGCTATTGTTTGAGCACCCTCTATTGGCTATACATTAGACCTTATGTGTTGGGAGGAAACGCCATTCATGGCTGGCATAAGATGTAGTTTCATTAGTGTTTCTCAGACCCTGATAAAGACCCAAGGTGGATTTGTGTTGGTCAGTTAGAGTACCTACGCTCGAAGAATTAGTATACAATATGAGACCACTTGATCTCATGACGAAGTGCCTTGGTTTTTTTTCCATGGTTGTCTCCATTGATTTGAGATGCCTGGATCTTGTTTTTTGTATTTTTTGAGTGCTTTCACCACAAGCAGAGTGCCATCTAGTTGCATTATTTTCAAGAGAAGGCAGACATCCCTATGGCCCATATCTCCAACACTCTGCAACTCACACCAAAACAGTCTAGATAAATAAACTGCACTACAGGTAAGAGGAGGAAATATATTTTGATTTTGGGGTGAGCTGTCCCTTGAACACTGAGTCTGTTGCATTCTTCCGAATCGTTTTTCATTCATTTCTGTCTCCTTTGATCGATGAAGGGGACGAGCTGACGAAGCTGGAGGAGGAGGACGAACAGGGCTGGTGTAAAGGGCGTCTAGACAACGGCCAGCTGGGTCTGTACCCGGCCAATTACGTGGAGCCGATTTAGCCATTCCAGCGAAGGACGCTTGTCTCGTCGGAGGGCAAACCCAGACTGAACCGTCCGGTCATAACTGCACATTGCCAGAGACTTGAAAGCAAAGCTTCCTCTCTCCACTGGGCACAGTGAGCTGTCTTCATCTTGGCACTCATCATAGAGAAGACTCGTTCAGGATCACATCATCGTCATCAAAATACTGCAAATGCAGCAGAAATATTTTAGTCTCTTTTGTGTGTAGCTGTGTTTGATTTCAGACGTGATGCTAACATGCCATACAGTATGTTCTCTCATCATAACACTGATATGGTATCGTCAGTTGTGCCTGGATAGCGAGATGAGCTATGCATTGTGCATTTCATGTATATATTTTAATCTTTTTTTTTTTACAGTCTGGACGCTTGTACAGTTTTTTTTTGTCTCATTGAATACAGTGTTTTCTTTGTGAAATATTTACGTGTTCAGCATTAAAGGAATAGTTCGACATTTTGGGGAATGTCAAACACCGCACGACTTTACAAGCAATTTCACTGTTGCAGACAAATTTCCAATGTTGAGATGAAATCATGAGAGTTTTGCTACAGTTGTGGCGAGCTCCCGTGATCTCAATCGTTTGGTGTGAGGTATTAGAAAACTCGGCCCGAGCTGTCTTAAGCCGTTCTTTTTCTCATCTTGATGTTCTGATAAAATCATCGTTTAATATTATTATCAGTTTTTAGTCTTGGCTCATGTAAATATTTAAGTCAGCAACCAATAGCTGCGATCTCTCCAGCTCCAAACAGGGAACAGCAAACTGGGTAGACAGTAAACATGGAGGGGACTCCAGGGAGGCATAAGATTCTGATTAAGTCTCAGTTCTCTTGGGCTACATCCACACTAGTACATTTTAGACTACTAGTACGCATAACTATTGTTAAGTTTACACTGCGTCCACACCGCTTCAGCGTTTTGGAAACACTAAATCTGAGACCTTTGAGCACGCCGTCGACCCCAATGTAGTCTGAAAACTTCATGGTTGCATTTTAGTCTGGATGGGTGAAAACAATGACGTTGAAACCTACGTTTGCTTCCTGACTGGGTCTTATCAGTCACGACATGTCAAGTTAAAACATTATAGCTTGGTCTACATATCTTTTGTGATTTCATCTTTCCATGGCTTCCTCTGGTGATGGATGATGCTCCAGGCACTGCTCTGATATATGGCCGTATTTGCTTTGTAACACCTCCCAATCTGTTTCCCGCTGCCTTTACCATCTTATACTTATACATTCAGTAAGTGTTCTGACCCATCATTGGTCCAAGCTAAGAAATCTTAGTACTTTTTGCCATCTCCGTGGTATTATCCGAGAGTAGACAATCTGCTTCCTGTTTACACCAGTATGCACATGCCCAGTGTTTGTCAATGGTCATGAAACATACGTTTTCAGGTGTGTTAATATAGGCGGAGATTAATTCTGAAACGGTGCTAAAATGCTCATGTGTACGGAGATTGTTCTTGTTTTAAAACGCTGTCATAAAATGAAAAACAGAAGGTGAGGTGTGGATGTTGCCTTGGATTGTTGAGAAGGAGGAGAAACACGAGTGCCTCTCTGATGTGTCCTCCCATTTGTAGCATGGCAGAATAGAGAACGAAAAAGTGGACAGAAATTGTTGAAGCCCTGTCTTTGAAAAGTCTTTTGAAGAATAAAGTCAGACACCCCCTCACATCTAAAGACAATGTGTCATAAACATTGTCTTTAGATGTGAGAGGGTGTCTGACTTTAGTCCTTTAAAAGTATTTTCAAAGGCTTTGAAAGTGTCTGTGGTAGGCATTAGATGTGAAGGTCCGTACCAGTCATGTTTGTACTGTAAATATAAAGCTAGAGGCAGTCCCAGGTTAGCTTATCTTAGTATAAAGTGGAAACAGCTTTCCTGTCTCTGTCTAAAGGAAACAAAATCCACCTACAAGCACCTCTAAAGCTCAACGATTAACAACTTCTATCTCCTTTGTGTAATCCAGAGAGGGGGAGGCTCACAGGGTCAGACTTTGAAAACGCCTGGTTTAATCCACGCAGAGTTGAAGTGAATGGACTATATGCTGCAGATAGGAGAGTCAAAAAGAGTTACAGCACAAAACTCCCTATAAGATCACAACTTTTCATTTTTTGCACAGATTAAGTGAGCTTTGCAGACAGAGACAGGCGATCTAATTTCCCCCTGCTTCTTCATGTCTTTATGCTAAGCTAAGCTAAGCTAACCAGCTGCTGGTGCACAAACACAAGAGTGATACTAAACTTCTCCTCTAAGGGCACAGTCACACATGCACAAAATTATCATTGGCAAATATACTCCTGTTCACTTCATTCAAGAGAATAAAAGATTTGCCTCCAGTGGCAAAGCAAATTCACATCTTTGAACCACGTTGAGTTCAACTTCAGTGATCTTTGACCGGCGAAGTCACAGCCTCAACCAATAGCAGAGAAGAGTATGTGGAGAAGACATTAGCCCCTGTTACACTGCCTCTTCAAGGCGGTTATTCTGTAAAGAAGGTACAATCGCAGAATGGGAGGACAGAGTTTTCTCGCCTTTAACCTGGCGGCAGAGGTAGTAACAGCGCCGAAATGACCTCATTATTAACAGGATGGCCGGCAAGATGGCATCATGGGTGGCACAGGTGTGACAATTTAATGACGTGTTATGTGTGCAGCCCACCGTGGGAGATTTAAAAAGCAGCTGTTAGCAGTTAGCAGCTAACTTAAGACTTAAGGAGGAGGAACAATGGCCAAAAATGCCCACAAATGGAGAAAACAATGAGATTCAGGAGCTCCTTACAGGGATGGTAAATGATTGGTATAACCATGTTAATGCCACTGTTATTGCTGATAAAGTGCTGCCGAAGCATATGTTGTATGTCACACTAGACGTTGACGCTGTTGTGTTACATTTCACGCCCGTCACATCTCTTTCATTCCACGATGCTGTTATGCTATCTAAGGGTGCTTTCACACCTTCCCTGTTTGGTCAGTTCAATCAAACTCAAGTTCGTTTGCTCCCAAAGTGCGGTTCGTTTGGGCAGGTGTGAACACAGCAATCATACTCGGGTGCGCACCAAAACAACCGGACCGAGACCTTCATGAAGAGGTGGTCTTGGTCTGGTTACAAATGAACTCTGGTGCAGTTTGTTTAGGGTGAGAACGTGTTCTGACCTCGACCTGAACCAACTGCAGTCACATGACACATCGTTTGGGTTAAACCACATGGAAATTCTGACCAATCAAGAGCAGTTTTCTCTCGCAGGCACTGAATCTGGTCGGCTTGTAAATGCTGCCGTGAGAACACGAACCAACTCTAGGCAATTATGTAACTTTGTAACAAAATTAATCTCTGATTCAGAACAAAAAAAGCGAACTCTAAGTCTGAAAGCACCCTAAAATCACACACTGGAGCGCCGTGATGCCACTGTCATTGGGATCTGTGTAAAAATGTAAAGACATCATGAAGATGGGACTTCGTAGCAACCCTATAGTGCGATCTCTGTGTAAAAAGGGCTATCGATTGTTGCCGTGTCAACCCTATCTATTAGCAAGCTAGCTAACATTAGCTAGCAAGTTAATTTTCAGTGTGCATCACATCAGGCACTGCCCACATTTAGGATGAATATCACCTCAGCAGGCGATGGTCATTGGCATGCATTGCTCATGTGTGGCCGTGCCCTTACTCTGCATAAAATATATATATATATATGTCAAACTATTCCTTTAATGCATTTAGTTGTTTTCCTGCTGCACTCCACAGCATGTCACTGAATTAGCATTCTGAGCGGAGATAAAAGACAGCTCACCATCAGTAAAGTAAACACACACAAAGTCACTCAGCAGAGCTTGTCTTTGAAATGGAAATATGTACTCTACCAAACAGTGCAAGAATTGTTTACATTAACCTCGCTGTCCCACCTGTCACTGACAAGGTGCCTGTTATAACCATTACATTGCAGTTAGTGTCTCCTCCTCCCGTCTTTACGTGCAGACTGTGTTAATAACCCCGACGCCATGAACAAAACCTGCCTGGAAAACAGCTTAATTTAAACAACAAAGGTTTTATTTATTTTTATCTGCAGTTAATGCGACTTGTTTACTCTGAGTGAATGTCAGTGACTCCGCTTCCTGTTCTTATCTCTGTGATTATGTGCATGCTGATGCTCCCACACACTGTTTACCGCTCTGATCTGAACTGATCCAGTGCATGGCCTCACTTTGTTCCCACCAAATTATTGACAGTTTCTTGATCAAATTAAAACTCCTATCAGGATGATGATGATAATTTGCATTGCGTAACATAGTCTGATTGGTCTATTTTACTGCAGACTGTGTTAAATATACACGTCTTTATAGTTTAATGTTTTAATCAGAAGACTTTATACAGACAAAGAGCAGGAGTGCATGTGGCAGGACAGTACATGTTGATTGGTTTGTTGCTCCTGGTAACCACAGGTGAAAACGACACCTTTGTCTGTGAGGAAGGTGGGTGTAGTCTTACTGACGCAGACAGAGAAGGCTGCGATGAGTGAAAAAAAGCAGAAAGAGGATCCGTCTCTGAAAAATTAATGAGACATTTTCCTTTTTCTGCTGCATGAGAGAAGTTCATTTTTATAAGATCCAGGAGGGAAATGTCTCTCGTACTGCGTTTGTGCTTCTGTATGCTTTTTAAAAAAAATGTAGCTCCTTGTAAAGCACTGGGCTCAGATGGGGTGACATTAATATTGCCTTACTACAATCCTCCACCCTGCCACTCCAAAGACTCTCAACCATCATGTTTAACAAAGTGAGCTCACTTCCACAGAATCTGACTCCTGCTTCTCCAGCTCAGTTTACACCGACACCACATGCAGGCCCTCTTTGTCTGACTGAAGATGATGTGAATTTAAAGACTTCAGACTGTATTTGAAGCAGAATGGGACTGTTAACAAGTGTACTTTACAAGTGTGTAAAAGCTACGACTGCAGCGTCCACTGTGAAACTGTGATACACTGGAAGACGGTATATTTAAAAAGAAATACTCAAATGCTTCTTTCTTTTCTGTCTGGAAACATTGATCTGCAGTATTGAGGAAAACTTTTCAGAGGGCTTTCTCTCTTTCTTTTTTTTAGCATAGTGCTGTAATTTCCAAACTGTAGTGCCTGTTCATCTGCATACGCAAAAATAAAAGATGTCATCTGAGAACTCTGAAGCACATACGAGACTCTGTGAGAAACAAATGTGGAGCAAATGTTTATGTTTCAGCACGATACTGTTAAAAAAAGTGGTATAAGTATTCAGATCCTCAAGTAAAAATAGAAATACACTGTAAAAATGCTCCATTACAAGTACAAGTCTTCTTGTAGGTTTCGACAATCGGTCGGTGCCTCCTTTCCAGCATCTTGGAATAAACTTTCCCAGGGAGGCTGAGCAGTGTGATACCCTGATAATTGGAGCACACACTCTGGTTCCTTGTTTTTTTAAAGAAATAATTTCATGAAAAAGTTTGTGTGAATATTGTATATATCTGGACTCACACAGTCCCGAGAAGAGCTCTAATCAGCTAATTAATTCAAAACACCCTCGAAGGTTTCCTGAGCCTTTAATCTCTCAGTCTGGTTCAGTACACACAACCACATCATGGGGAAGACTGCGGATGTCCAGAAGACACTCATCGACACTCCACAAGAAGGGTAACCCACAGAAGGTCATGACAGAAAGGGCTGGCTGTTTCCAGTGGTCTTGGTAGTCCAATGTCCTCTTTTCAGATGAAAGTTAATTTTGCATTTCATTTAGAAATCAAGGTCCCAGAATCTGGAGAAAGAGTGGAGAAGCACATAATCCATGTTGCTTGAAGTCCAGTGATGATTTAGGGTGGCATGTCATCTGCTGGTGTTGGTCCACTGTGTTTTATCAAGTCCAAACTGTACACGACCCTCTACCTGGAGATTTTAGAGCACTTCATACTTCAAGCTTTATGGAGATGCTGATTTTCTTTTCCAGCAGGACTTGGCACCTACCCACGGAGCCAAAACTACTCATAACTGGTTTGCTGACCATGGTGTTGGCCAGCCAACTCGCCTGACCTTAACCCCATTGAGAGTCTATGGTGTATTGTCAAGAGTAGGATGAGTGACACCAGACCCAACAATACAGATGAGATGAAGGCCACTATCAAAGCAACCTGGGCTCCCATGACACCTCCGCAGTGCCACAGACTGATCGCCGCCATTTAAGGCCGCATTGATGCAGTAATTTGTGCAAAAGGAGCCCTGACCAAGAATTGAGTGCATAATTGAACATGCTTTTCAGAGGGCTGACATTTCGGTATTATAAATAATTTTTTTGATTGGTCTTATGTAATATTCTAATATTTTGAGATACTGGATTTTTGACTTTATGAGCTGTGAGTCATCAAAATTAAAACAAAAAAAGGCTTGAAATATTTCACTTTATGTTTAATGAATCCAGGACAAATTAAAGTTTCACTTTTTGAATTAAACTAAGGGAGAAAAATGAACTTTATCATGGTACTCTAATTTTCTGAGATACACCTCTAAGTACCAATACAATGATTAAAAAGTACTCCACCACAAAAAACAGTCTTCCATTTAAAATTAAAAGTATTGCTTTATTGGCAAAATGTACTTAAAGTATCTATAGGTAAAAGTCTTGCCCCAGTGACTGAAGCTGCAGACTCGTGCTGAAACAATTTTAAATTCCTGTTTCCCCTCAGCACTCTACAGTCATATTAACAAAGCAAAATCAGATTTTAATAAATGTTTGCAAATTTATGAAAATGAGAAAAAATTAAATATCGCTGATTATCACTAAGAATTCAGACCCTTTACATTTCTTTGGATCATCTTTGAGATGTTTCTAACCTTGATCAAAGTCCATCTGTCATAAATTTAACTGGTTGAACATGATTTAAACAGGCACACACCTGTCTTTATAAGGTCTCAGAAATGACAGTGCACATCAGAGTGAAAACCAAGTCATGACGTCAAAGAAACTGCCTGCAGAGGTCTGATGTAAGTATTCAGCTCCATGACTCAGTGCTCAGAGCTCTGCAGAGACTTGTTTTTTGCTCCGATGTGCACTGTGAGCTGTGAGACCTTATAAAGACAGATGTGTGTCTTTCCCAATCATGTCCAATCAGTTGACTTTACCACAGGTAGACTTCAATCAAGGAGTAGAGGCAAGATGATCAAGAGGAATGGGAGGCACCTGTGTCATTGCAAAGGGACTGAAAACTTCTGTCACTGTGATATTTCATTTTTCTTTTTGATAAATCTACAAAAAAATCTTAAACTCTGTTTTTGCTTTGTCATTGTGGAGTACAGAGATAGACTGATGTGGGAAAAATTAAACTGTTTCAGTATGAGACTGCAACATAACATAAGGTGAAGGCTTTTTATTTGAGTTCAGTGTTGAGTGTTGCCTCCTTTTAAATTTATTTGAAGTATTTAATGGTGACAGTCTGACCTTCCTCACCTTTAATCTAGTCTGAGAAAGACTTAATTTAAGGTTATTAAGGCTGTGGCTCCCATCTGCTGCGTCCTCCTGGGTTTACTTTCATATCGTATTCTGCCACTGGAGGTCAGTAGTGGCCACACTCAGCTCTGTCACATCAATCGTCTCATTGTGAGTCAGACTCCCACAAACAACAACAACAGCGACCCTCCAGTATCATCCAGTTCAGTCAAGACACCTGCTGCCAGTTAATGAAACTCATACACAAGCCAACAAAGTTCCCATAGTCCTGCAGGACTTCCCCAAAGATCATGACTCAAAACTTTAATGATATGATTCTTTTTTTTTGGTGTAATAACTGAATTGATGTTACTCTCTCAATGCAGATTCCTGCTGATGACAGTTGTGGCTTTTATTCCCTGTAATTTTGGTATTTCAAGAGACCTCAAATGACTCATTGACATCAACCCTGAGAAAAGAAAGAAAAAACATTTCAACTGTTACTATTTGCTTTTCGGAGTACATTTTGTGGTTGGGTGGTGTGCGTGTTTTTCTTTTTCCCATTGGCAACTGCCCAAACTGGCACTCATACCTTGGCAGCAGTTGTACTACTGTGCGATTACTACAACAACTTCTATTTTATTATTATTATTTTACAACGTTTGATCTCTAGATTGAAGAGCAGTAGAGGGACAGCTTGTACACACCTGAGCAGTGCTCCGTACAAACTAATAACTGTTCTTTATTTGGGGAACAATTGTAAATGTTTTTGTCTGTGAATTGAAGGGTACATTTCTGCCTTTATTCAAATGTATTTTAAAACACTTAAAAATGCACTGTGTAAGTATTTGCAATATAAAAAGTAAGTAAACTTAACATATATTTTTCTGTAAATTACACTAAAAGTTGGCAGCACGGTGGTGCAGTGGTTAGCATTGTCGCCCTCTCAGCAAGAGGGTTGTGGTTCGAATCCAGGGTGGGAGAGCCCCACTGTGTGGAGTTTGAATGTTCACCCCATGTCACTGTGGATTTCTCCTGGTACTCCAGCTTCCTCCCACAGTCCAAAGACATGCAGGTTAATTGGTGACTCTAAATTGGCCATAGATGTGAATGCGAGTGTGAATGGTTGTCTGCCCTGTGATAGTCTGGTGACCTGTCCAGAGTGTACCCTGCCTCTCACCCAATGTCATCTGGTATAGGCTCCAGCCCCCCGCGACCCCTAACAGGATTAGCGGTTATAGAAAATGAATGAATGAACACTAAAAGTCAGAAGTCAGTAGGACTTAAAACAAGGGAGGTGGTAGTAGCTCAGTCTGCAGGGACTTGGCTTGTTAACTGTAAATCCCTGTACAGACCAAGTATGGAGTGTGGGCTGGCAGCTGAAGAGGTGCCAGTTTGCCCCCTATGCACTGCCCAGGTGCCCTCAAGCACGGCACTGAACCCCCAAACTGCTACAAAGGTGCTGTATTATGGCTGATCCTTCTGCTGTGTGCTGAGAGGGATATGCAAAAGTCTCACTTCAGCTTCACTCATTAAATCCCTTCATCCACTCTCACCTTCAACATTTCACCCTGATGCAACTCACCTACCACTAAACCCAAAACATAACTAATTAGGCCACTACTCTATCTGAACTGTATAACCGCTCAGTGATCAGGAAAGACACCCTGATCACTGAGGACCCCCCCGCCCCCCCATCACACCTCTCAGTTACTGCAATCAGGCAGACACTACAAAGTCCCACTGGCCCTGAAAAACATCTACAAGAAATCCTTAATTTCCTCTGCAATAACCATCCTGAACAATCTTAAAAAGAGGCTGCACTTTAACCTGCTTTTATCAGTTGTTGTTCTAACAGTCCTTTTTTAATTTGCTTTAAATGTCTTTGAATATGAATCATTGTTGAGCTGTATCTATCTATCTATTTATCTATCTATAGACCTCGATTTAGATCTACCTACCTACCTAATCACTCACCCACCCATCTACCTGCCTACCTATGTATTCATAGACCTCGACTTAGATCTACCTACCTACCTACCTACCACCCCACCCATCTACCTACCTATCTACCTACCTACCTACCTACCACCCCACCCATCTACCTACCTACCTACCTATCTATCCATAGACCTCGACTTAGATCTACCTACCTACCTACCTATCTATCTATAGACCTCGACTTAGATCTACCTCCCTCCCTATCTACCTACCTGTCTACCCACCCATCCACCCATCTACCTACCTACCTATCTATCCATAGACCTCGACTTAGATCTACCTACCTACCTACCTACCTATCTATCCATAGACCTCGACCTAGATCTACCTACCTACCTACCTATCTATAGACCTCGACCTAGATCTATCTATCTATCCATCCATCCATCCATCCATCCATCCAACTACCTAACTACCTACCTACCTACCTACCTACCTATCGATCTATGGATCTATCCATCTATCCTCCCACCTATCTATCTAAACTGCCATATGCCTTGTGTGGATTGACAAATATAGAAATCATTTTAAACTAAAAACATTGAGCCTTACCGTATTGTATTTAAATCACATTTTAAATACCATATATCACATTTTGCATGTGTATTTTAAACATCTTTGAAAGTGTAGCAGAGAATATTAAGAGTGTGTCTGTTCAGCAAAGCTTATAATACAATCTTCACTTAGAGTGTACCATTTTAATAACTAACATAAAATTAAAGTGTGATTACAAGTATGCCATGAATTCGATTTTGATATTAGGAGCCATCACATTTCGAGTGTGCTCAAAGTGCAATTTTAGCACCATTGCATTACTTGTTGCGCAATACACATCCAGTATACTCTATACTTTATATCAATAGGGTTCTTAAGCATCACATCATAGATAGATAGAGGAAAGGCACTTTGGCAAATTGGGTATTAAATAATATAATAGCTAATGCAGCGGTAATGGGATATTAATCTGCTGGTTTCTGGATATGGTTTTCTTTTTAAAAACATTTGTAGCTGCCACTCCCTACACGCAGATGGTTGATAAGGATGTGTGTTGGCTTTGTTTCATCTTCGCAGGGTGGATGTTGAATTTAAACTGATGTTGTTGTTAGCAGCGGTGAGGGGATGGGCGAGGTATATTAATATATTTGGCCTGCAGTAATTTTAAGTGTGAAGTAACTCTGTTTGCATTCTGTAATTGTCAGTATGTGTTATCACATCATCACAGGTCTGGTAACTTATATAGTCATATATCACACAGTCACCTACATGCCAACGTCCTTAACTTCAGATGTGAGATTTAAAAACCTGTACAGATACACAACACACCCCCACAACACACTCTTACCTGCAGGAATAAACTGCTCATTCTTGCTCAAGGCCAGCTCCTCTTGGCAGACATGCACCCTTCAAAGAAAGAGCAATTATAACAAATTTAAAAACCCGTTGGACTAAATGAAAGAAAGAACAGTTAATGGTGGGAACAAAAGATAAAATGTCAACATGACACACAAAGTTAAAAAAAAAGAAGGTAATTATATATTGATTGTCGAGCCTTCACTGAGGTGGGTTTAACCTGCTTTCCAACACACTTGTGGCTGCACTACAAACCCTTTTTTTATCTAGACACACGACACAGATGCATCTTCAGTTGAAAAATAAGGTTTATTGAGTCCTGTGTGAAGCTTGGATATCCTGTCCCTGCTCTAGCAGACATTTAGGCAATCTCCAGAGGGAAATAATAAGCACTACTGGAAGAACTGAGTGCGAAATACTATATAAACAGCCCAAAAGCTTCAAATTAATAAATACATAAAATATTCTCATTAAATAAATCCAGAAAAAATGTTGTATATAACTATGAAACTGTGAAATAATCCAATAAAAGCAAAATGTTATTTCTTCCTGCTTCTTTTCAAAATAAAAGTTTATTGCAATTGAATTTTATTTCATTTTAGCTTTTTTCCAAAGTCTTTTTTTATTTCAGAACAGCATTTTTCTCCTAATTAGCATTTCAAGAAATACTGTTACTGTGACTACCTGTCATGCAAGATAAACAATGCAGAGCCAATTATTTAATTAACCGTTATTTCTGGTTAGCTGACAGCTAATTATATAACTGGCTCTGCCCTGTTTGTGCTGAAAACTGAAATGAAGTAAGAGTGGTGGCGCCGGTCAGGTAACGTAACTAAGGTGTAACTCCAGATCCACAGAGTATAAAGTGCCCCGGAATGAGTCCTAAAACCTGGGATTAAGTTAGCATTTAAGCACTCCTGGTTCCCTCATCCCAAAGTCAATGGTTTTTTGGTTCGGTGGTGTAGTTTGTTTGTAGCCTAAAGTTAGCATTTTACCTCTGGCGATTACATTTAGGTTTCAAAAATCATTTAATCAGTGTTTGTGAAGATTATCTTGCTGAACAAAATGTGCAAGTATCATAAACGTTTGCTCACCACACAGCTTATTTTCTTTCAGTTTGTATGAGTTAATTATAACATTTTTGTCACCCAAAATACATCATATACAGCATTTAGATGTAAGAGACTGTCTAAGGATTCGGATGTTCTGTTTTTCTGGTATGTACATTTAGTTTTAATGGTTTTTAAGCCTGTTTTTTGCTAGCGAAAATTAGCATTAGCTTCAGAATGATCATTATTAAACATGGCTGTAAATGCACTGTGCTAATCAAGCTAGCAGCTAGCGTTAAGGTTAGCTCCACCCTCTTGTCCAAATATGGTCACTTCTGGCTCCAAAAATCCATGATGGCAACGGCCAAAATGCCAAACTCAAGCAAAAAACCAATGGGTGACATCACAGTAGCTATATCCATTATTTCCACTGGCTAGCTCATCGCTGCCACTTTGCACTGTACTCATACAATGGGTATCACTGATATTGAGACAGCGTCGACGCGGAAGTGTAGCACCCACCCTCTGCTTCCCCCCCGGTTAACACAGTTAGCTATGTCAGCACTGTTGCTGTTTATAGAGCTGTTTCAGTTACCTCCATGTTAATAACTGGAACCAGACAACTCATACACCCTAACTTTCACATAGAGTCCCTTCAAATAGAATGTCATATTGCTGCGTTGACAAGAGTCTACAGCCATGCTAGCTGCTCTGTGAGACAGTAGGCACAGCAATGCTTTGTGTTAAATGCTAACATGCTCACAATGTAAATGTTCACACATTGATTTTTTGCATGCTCAACATTTTGTTGACCTTGTTAGCAAGCTAACATTTGCTAATGGGCACAAAACACAGTGGAGCTGAGGCTGATGTCACTTTTGCAGATTTTTGATCATAAATTTAAGTCCTGATGATGGTGCTGGATGGTGCTGCTCAGTAGCACATGAGGCCAAATTACCCAGATGATCAGCACTACTTCCACATCATTGAACCCATACAGTATTACTGGTTGTTGACTGTCTCAAGAGTCAGAACAAAACCTCCCAGATGATGTTAGATAAGCCCCAACTCTGACCACTTTTAACTCAAGAACCATTCCTATTTTACACTGCCTGCTCCACCCTGTAACAACTGCACCCTTTTTTGTAAACTATATTTTAAATCATTTTAAATAATCTTGTTATCTTTGGACCACTTGTATGCACTTGTGATATTTTTAATTTGATTCATTTTTAACTGTAATTGTAATATTTTATTTCTCTGTAGAGCACTCTGAATTGCCCTTGTGAGGCTGAGCAGCCAACTTCCAGTTTAGCATTCCGCTAACTTAAGTGGGGATAAAATGATTTAATCTTGCAGCTCTTCCAGACTTTCCAGATGTTATCAGACTGAATGGATTAAATCTTGACAGTGAAATGAGTCATTTTGTGACGCTCAAAAAAATGTATCCTCTGTAATCTCACGTAAGTCATTGGAAAAAAAGTCTACTTCCTGAAGGCCTGCGACCGACAGATCAACATCACCACACATGGAGCCACTCTATTAGCATGACTAAAAAAAATAATAAATATTTCACAATTTCATTGTAATATCGCATTAATGTCTGCATATATTTACATGATTATTTATTTCATGATGTTTTTACAAGTTATTATACTTTAAACACACAGTTCAAAGTTCAAAGTATAAAGCAGGGCTCTTCAGCAGTGACACAATATTGCATCAGGCTTTACCGAGGAACACATACAGAGAAAAAAAAATACAGTTACATGACACAGTCACAGCAGGTGCTGAAGATTCTCTGATAACAGGTTTCCACTCTTGGATCCAGATCCAACAAACTGTTAAAGTCTCCTTCTCTGTATGATTCAGATGAGATAAAAGCTGGTCGATGGGTTACAGGAGCTGACTGAGTGATTGTGTGTATAACAGCCAGGACCAAACCCAAAAACGAAGCAAAACAATCCTCACCACATTTTCAACTGAAGCAGTAAAACTGGCTCTAATTCAAACAGAGACAGTGGTCAAGACAAGCGAAACAAAAAGACAAAACAAATGTAGCTGCAGGCCGTGGGCGTTTTCCTGAAGCTTGAGAAGGAGCAATCAGTTCTAACTGTTTGCTGTAATGAATGATTGTAATTTAGAATCACATTATGTAAAAATAAACAGGCAGATCATGCAAATAAATGACAAAGGCAGTTTCTGTTCTTTTTTTAAATCTGTGGTTGTTTTTTTTTCTGCAGCAGGAAAAAGCCCTGGCAGCCACTTTGTTTTGTCTCTTCCTCTCGAGTCGTGCACAGATAAGCCTTCACACAGCAGCTGTTGCTCCAGTGTTGGCAGTGAAAGTGTGTGCCATCGGGGTCGATCACTGCACGTGTCTCCTGTCACCTTTTCTTCTTAGTGTTCAAGTGCATGGTGAGATAGTGAGTCCCAGGTTCCCATCTCTTCCTCCCTCTTCTCTTCCCTCTCCTCCCATTACGCCGCTGCCTCATACTGGGTGAACAAACTGGTACACCAGTCTCTGAGACACGTCAGGCTTGCGGATGATGCCCTTCTTGTAGTACTGACGTATGGAGCGGCTCAGCTTGTCATAGTTCATGGCAGGTCGGTTCTTTCTGAGTCCCCACAGTCTCGCAACGTGAGCCGAGTCTTCGATTTTGAAAATACCTGGTGGGAATCACAAGAGATTTTATATCTATCACAAAATAAACATAACAGTTGATGGCAGTGGTCTGTGCAGACATAATATGCATCTCGACATGTGGACAGAGAATTCTTTTCACTGTGTCATTGTCACCATATATTACTATATATTAACATATATTACTGATTTGTTCCATTTCACCACCATTTAAATATCTTTGTCATCTCCTACTGTCGTGTCTCGCTTGAACTACGCTACACCTCTAAAATCACCAGTGGTACTACTTCGTATTGTCATCGTCCTTCGTTTCGGTAAGCTATCAGAAATCATACACACACACACACACACACACACACAATACAGACAAAATTAATGCAGAGTACGGACAGAAGGCTCCGTCTGTTTTCGTCTCTGTGTCTAACTTTAAGCATAAATGAGCCCTAAGAAATGAATCAGTTGATATGTCAGTCTACGTTTAATAAGTAAAAGCAGATTAAGTGTTGGAGTGTAAGTGGTTGAAGATATTTCAGATGAAGTGTGAGCCCTGAAAATACTTGAACTGAAATTGAAATGAAGAGTCAGATGAAGCCCTGAAAGGCTTTGAGGTAAGGATACATGATAATATCGGTACGTCAATGTAGGCTGAGCAAGCGCCAAAAGCAGTTGAAATACAAAAGTACATCTATCTGTCTGTCTGTCTGTCTGTCTGTCTGTCTATCTGTCTGTCTATCTATCTATCTATCTATCTATCTATCTAACTAACTAACTAACTAACTAACTAATAAAGCAAGAAGACTCCCAATGTGATGCTCCACAGTACTTCTGGATGTCTTCAAACAGTCAGGATTAACGTGCAAGTCAACACAGCAAAAAAAGGGAGGATACCTTTCTCTTTATTGAGCCAGCGGATGCAGCGTCCGTAGTTGTGAGGTTTAAGCAGGAGTTCTCTGAGAAATTGCCACAGATGAATGGGCTGACCAGAACAAGATGAGTCTGCCTCGGACCAAAGATCCTCACCTCCTAAAGAACAAAAAACAAAAAAAAAAACAAACAAACAAAAAAAAACATTAAAGGCCAAAATGTAGTGACTTACA
Organism: Epinephelus lanceolatus; assembly: GCF_041903045.1. Lineage (NCBI taxonomy): Eukaryota > Metazoa > Chordata > Actinopteri > Perciformes > Serranidae > Epinephelus > Epinephelus lanceolatus. Next base: position 39,210,733 of record NC_135734.1, read on the forward strand.
AATATAAACACACATTCCCAGAGGCCTTAAAGGTCCTTAAGGTTTCAAACCTGACCAGGAGATGCGTGGCAGCCTAGTACATTTCTGCAAACCATGGATATGTTACATTTGTACATTTCATACACATGACGTACTTCAGATTACATGTATGTGAGCTGAGTTATGATAAGGAGGAGGGGATTGTGGATGGTGTGACACCTCGGCGAGACGAGAGCAGCAGACCACTGTTCAAAACCAATAAAAGAGACTTCAGGACATGTCCAGCCATGCTGTGGCGACCAAACTGGGTGTTTTAAGCCCAAACATGTTTTCCTAATCTTAACCATGTGATTTTTGTGCCTAAACTTAACCACATGTTAAGTTTCAACATATCTGCTTTGTATGAAATGTACAAATGTAACATGCCCATGGATTTGAGAACATACAATGCCAACATTACTTTGGTGACTGGGTTGTACACAAAGTAGGTGCTTTGCTGGCATAAAATCCAAATTATTGTACTCAGTAAAAATGTGCGGTGGTCTATCCATTTTCTAATTCACAATAAAAAGAAACTGATTCACATAAGACTTTTTTTCCTGTACAATGAATGTAAATAAAGTGCCAGAGAGCCTAAAACAGCATCGAAATACAGCTTGTTTATAAAAGAAAATAACAGGAAAGGATCCCCTGGACTCCATGACAGAGGTCTGGGATAGTTATTTATATATTTATCATTAATGTTTGTTTATTAACTGGCCTGTAGCCTGTCATTTTGCAGAAGTAGCCACCGGGAATAGCAAGTTGAGCATACCTGCATTACTGTTTATTACTGTCTTTGAGAAGCAGGTGTGTGAGGAAACCAAACTTACCGGTCGTTTTTGTATCTCCAACTGAACATCTCTCTTTCATCCAAGCAGCTGGAGAGAGAAGAGAGACAGATATTTGATTATAAAAACTTTAAATTAATTTAATGCATGTCTTTGTACAGATTGTAAAGCCCTATGCGGCAAATTTGTGATTTAAAAAAAACCCAAATAAAATAAAGAAAACTGACTGTTTCCATCCACTCATACTGTACATAAACACACTAAGACACACTTAAAATGTAAATTTAGTTTTTAAATAAATACCAAACATGCACACACCTGACTTCCAAATGTCCAAGTGCGCGTGCAGTGTGTCTCCACTTTGCGGTGAGCGCTGTCGAAACTCCTCCTCGCTCATAGCACACAGGTCCTTTCCTGTCAGGTCCTGGAAGGCCTTTCCTGCGTGGGGCAACCTGTACAGATGTTCAGTCCACAGCAGCCACTTCTGGACGTTCCCTGTGTTCCATTCTATGGGGTCTGTGAAAACAAATGGGAAAACCGGTGAGAAATCTCCCAGATGTCACTGCAATAAATGACCCGGTTTGGGGTTATTTGTCTAAGTCATATTGAGTCAAATTAAGTCAGTTAAATTCCCATTATTTTTCTGTGTATTATGTTCTGCTACATTTACACATAATACCTTTACTGAAACCACAAGGTAATCACAATTTTATGCTACTAAAATTCTAATCAGCAGAACAGATGCCTGGGGATTGGATAGCTTTATGACAGCCAGAAGCCGTACAATACATAATTCTTCCTCTGTTTGCTTGGAGAGACCTCGCCCTTAAGACTGTGTACACTGTCTACTGGCAGGAGAGAAACATCATGCACTGTCACAATCCAGGAGAACTCATGCAAAGGTCAGGATTAAACAGATCCTGGAGCAGGCAAACACGGCTGTGCGTCAGTCAGGATATGATTTAGTAGATCTGTCATCTTGTCTCGGCTGTCCACACAAATATGTGTTGATTTTGGGGGCAAGATCCAGTAGCTTAAGTTGAATCAATATCCCTTTACTTGTAAGTAACGGGCAACACTTTGGGATCTTTTATTGTCATGAAAAATGTCCTGTGTGCTTTAAAGATTTATTTCTTTGTCTGTTATACGTCTTATCGCTGTAGATGACAAACAGCACTAGCAGGTGTGGTGCAGGCGGCCTACCTGGAGTGATGTTGAGCAGTTTGCAGGCCGTTTCAATGTCCTTCAGCACTTCTCCCACCACCATGCTCTGCACCTGCTCCAGAGACCGCTCCTCCTCCTGCCCCTCCAGCCCAGGAGAGAGTCCCTGTTCCTGGCTGTCGATGACGGGGCATTGCTCCGGTTCCTCCTGGGGCCCCATGCGAGTCATGGGTACAGCCAGTGTTGGGGAGGCCTCTGAGACTTTCACCAGCCAGGTGGCTTCTTCAGTGAGGAGCATGTCGAAACAGGACAGGTAGAGGCCTGGCACACCACGCTCCAGGGCCTCCACGTTTGGTTTGGTTTCAACCAGGTCCCAGGGTTCTCCGGAGCCTCTGTTTCGCTCCAGGACGGCGAGGGAGTCCTCTGTCATCCCGATTCGGGATCCGTACACTGTGCCTTCTGATAAACTGCCCACTGGGTTTGACATAACTGGTACCTGGAGACAAGGGAGACACAAACTTTAGACTTCCACATGACTGTAGAAATCAAACAGTACATACAATAGCACACAGTAACAACATGCAATGACAGACAACAGTACACACTCCTGTTCAATGAGGCCTATTGTTTGAGGTGGCTATGACTGCAGGGATCAGGCTTTTACAATGCAAGCCCTTCTGCACCTCAATGCTCTGTACCTGCACCCCGAGGGCAGTGGGGTAAGGTGAAGAAAAGCCACATTAAACTCTGCATCTCTAACCTGTTCCTTGCACATGAACAGAGAGACTTGTAACGTATCCTTTCAGCATTGCAAAATGTTTGTTAGAAAAGTGTCTTCATGTCTGATTTTTCTGAAAAGTGTAAAATCAGAAAGAATCAACAGATCTGCCTGCAATTTCAAACACGAGAGAAGATGGTTTGAGAGAGTTGATACATAATTTAAATCAGCAGTCGACAAGAGTTCATAAACAACAATCCGTTCTGCAACATTCAAGCAGTTCACTATCACTTCGATTAAAATAATTTCATGCCTCAAGCCAAAAAGAAAATACCTTCTTCAACAGTTCTTCTGCTGCGTTTCTCTGGTTGCTAAACCAGCAATTGTTTCTGTCTGGTAATAAACTCCATCAGAGCAGCTGCAGACGAGAGTCCCTTTTCGAAATGTGTTTTGAACTGAACTGAGGTGAGACTGCGCCGGTCGGTGCTCTATAAGAACCTGGGGCCTAATGGAGATACTGGGGAAATGACCCTCAAGAGCGTTAAAACACACACAGCGCTGACAGGCATGGGGCAAAATGGATTTGACTGAGTCTCTTATTTGTGGGTCAGTGGCCCAGAATGGCTCAAGTGTTGGGGGTAGCTGACTTGTATTGAGACCTGAAGCAGCTCCGCCGCCTTCCTCGGCTTTCAAGGTGCCGTCTCTGCAGCCCTCTGTCTCCACTGTCAGCTGGAGTTTTTAATCAAGTTAGATAATGTGGAGAAGGCGTCCTCCAAACCATGTTTAAACGAAAAAAAAAGATGACTGTTTTATGAAGACTCGACTGATAGCTGTTTCTTCTTAAGAGGAAATTGCCATCGTAATTGTTCATTTATGGACGTCAGCTGGAGCACAAGTGTTGTAATCTCAGGGTGAACTCGCATATGGCACCCATAATGTGTACCTGCCACAGCTGGTATATGGGAAGGCACACTGCTGTCACCCACTAGGTTATCAGTGGCTGTGGCTGATGCCACCGTAAAGGAAGTGTGCTCCCACAGAGCACATGTTCAAGGAGAGTCATGGCTTTATTTGTCAAGACACAAAGAAATTAAAAGTCTCGTAAAAATTGCAAAATGATGGACTGCACCCATACGCCCAAATCATCAGGGAAGGCAGTTTAAAATGAATCCAGGTGACAGTAAACTTTTCTCTGTAGAAAAGAAGAGGTTCTTTAGATGCAAAAATAATTAATTTAATCAATGTGCAAGGGGTTAAAAAAAGTAAAAACTTGTGACAATTCATTTCATTTCATTTATTCCTTTTGACCCCTCCCCGGGGTATAAGGGGCAGACAACAAAAAATAACATTAACAAATCAGGACAGGCGGCAGCCAATGCACAGCAAAATAAATAAAACAGAATTTGTGTACATACATACAGGTCAAAGCAAATCAAGAGAAACTATTCAAGATTTTCTTTAAAAGTTTCAACAAATTTGACAAGACCTTTACTTTTCGAGATGACATTAACTTTTGAAACTTATAAATATTTGGATTTGCTCTATAGAACTGTCCAACCAACTCTCTTCTCTCTTTATCAAAAAAAGAACACACAAGTACATAATGATATTCGTCTCCTCGATTGCCAGTCAAACAAAGAGTACATTTCCGGGGGACATTTTCATGATCATACCTGCGCTCAGAGATAGGTAACTTAGACAAACAAACTCTTTCGGCAGGTCTTAACATAATCAGATAAGGTTCAAAAGTGAAATCAGTTTTAAACAATTTATAACTATCACATAAAGGGTTACTTTGTAATTTCTCATGCCATCTCTGTAGTTCCATATCAGATAATCTATGTTCAATCATTAATTTTAAATATTTAGGGTTCATCCGTCCAGCGTCATGCCATAAGTACGATAAACCACAATCATCAAGAATATTTTTAACTTTGGAAATCCATTTACAGTGAAAAATACTGTCATCATACAAAGTCTTGAAAACAATAAACACAGTCAAAGAGATTTTTGCTGTATTATGACTAATTAAATGTACCCAAAAGTTAATCATTCTCATGTTTACCTTTAAATCTAAACTATTTCGACCAAACTCTCCATAAATAATACAATTTGCTGTGCGTTACAATAAAGTGAATGTTTCAGTCAGAGATCCATCATTGGCATAACACAACCAAAATGCAATCCAATCGCCAAACATTTTTTTAACATTGTATGTTTCAAAGCATAACTACGTTAAATTTGCATGTTACTGTGTAGCAGATATATGGAAATTTTATGTTTCAACTGTGGTTAATTTGAGGTTCAGTTTAGGCACAAAAAACACTTGGTTATGGTTAGAAAAAGACCATGTATTAAAATCCCCACTTTGTGCACAATCCCGGCGGGAAAATCAGCGATGTCTCAGCAAAACACAACAGCTTTTTGTGCCTAAAAAGCTGCTGGAAACACAGCAATGACTCAGTAAATCACAACTGATTTTGTTGTTTGTCGGTCTTGAACAGTGGTCTATGGCTTGGCAGGTGTCTTGCCATCCACCAACCCCTCCAACTCCCATTGACAGTCATTTTATAAACTACGTCGCTATGTATGAAAAAATCTCAGCACACCTAAGCAACAGGTGCGTAGGAGGAAGGCGCACCCCAAAGTATGCAAAAATTAAAAAAGGCTCCCGCACTGTCTCACTCTCTATTTTCTTTCAAGTCTTGAAATGCCTGATGAAGGTCGATCAGACCGCAACGTTGCCTAAATAAAAAGAAAATAGAGAGCGACACAGTGTGCGGGAGCCTGTAGAAACACTGATGTGATTAATATGAAAAGTGAAAATGTAACATATTTGTGGTTTGCAGAGACGTATGATGCCAACTTCTTCTTCTTTTATTGTCAGTTGTTTACAGATTTCAACTGCACACGCCTTACACTACTTCTTGAAAAGCCTGGTTTCAAGAGTGCAAACCTTTTCATAGAGCTGATCTCAAAACTTTCAAGATTCTATTACTTTTCTCATAGATACATTTAACAAACTTTTTCAAAGTCAAATAGAGTTATCTTCCCCGACCCTAAAAAAGATTACCCTCTCAGACTTTGGTCCTCAACCCCCCACTGTAAAACCTCCCCCCAAGTCTTCCTTTTATCTTCAAATTTCTCGTAAACTATAACCCACACTCCTTTTCTCTCCATCAGGAGTCAGATTAAAAGCCACTGGTATCCCGGCCTGGGCTGCTTCGTGTCAACTCTGCTCTGCAACAGCTTGCGCTAAGCCCATTAGCAAAGCAAATTTAGCCATATTACCTTCTTCCAAAAGGAAGAGGGGGCACAAGAAAAAGACACAAACACACACTCCTGTGGAGAGGGATTAAGACCCTGACTGATCTCTAAATGAGTTTGGTCAAGACGCTGATATTCATTTCAGGAGCATTAGAGGCTGCTCCATTTACTCAGCAAAGTCAGCCTTTGACACCGACAGAGAGGACTCTCTGCGTGCAGGCGTCCACCCTGGGAACCATATTCCTTCCACATGCTTGGTTTCATTAACGTAAAGAGGGTGATTATTTTAGGTGAGGTTGGTAACATCAGCTAGGGTTTTATATGATTGGATATGATTGCAAAAAGAAAAAACTGATGCAAGCGTGATCTTGTTAGATTTTTCAGTGGGAAAAAAAAGAGAGAAAAAGAAGTCACATAAGGACTTTGATGAACATAATAATGGCCATTTTGACAAATCAAGGATCAACTGGGATCCACATATTGTTCATTTAAATCAGTTAGTCTCCAGGAGCTGTTCACATTTAATCTACAGCCTCCTTTACGTGGGAATTGACAGGAAAAATGCACTTAAATTAAGTTAAAGTGATTATGCTCCCAAAATTTCCTCACTTACAACTCTCTCTTGAAGGGAAAGTGGTTAAACGTTGCAGACCAATGGAACCAATCTAGCTTGAAATTAACCTGTTGGCCCATTTATCACTGTTGATGAAACAGTTTTGTGACATTAGTCGGCTGAAGTGTTTAGATTTAAGTTAATGAGTAGTGATTCAAACAAGGAAAAGTCGACGGCTCTTCCAAAAAGGGGTTTGACCTGGATGGATTTGATCAAAGCTACAAAAAAAAAGAAAAGGTTGTGAAACATTTGAGATCATCTATGTAATAGTGAACGAAATGTTCATCTGCTCAGCTCACCCCTAAAAAAAAAAAAAGGTCTGTGTTGTTTGAGTGTGGAGTTAAAGGAGTGTGTACAGCCAGGCGTGACTGTTTGCCATGTGAGCGTTAAAGGGAGACTTTTTTTTCTCCCCTTGTTATTGTTTCTCATGGGAAACTTGGACCGACGAAGGAAGTCATTGTTCTGAGAACAAGGAAAAATATCTTTCCAATATAGTACTGCTGGTAAGAAAGTGTGCAGGCTGGAGGAAGTGATTTGGATCTGTGGATTACTGCCCGAGTCCCCTTTTTATGGCAACAGTGACAAGTGCAGGTGCTCCGTTCACTTTATAGATTTGTTTAAGGTGTCCCAGTCGTCTATTTCTAGATGGACAATTTAAAGTCTGTTTCTTATTTTATGATGTGCAAATAAAGGCAGATTTTTTTATTACTATTTACAATATTTTTTGTTTTTTATACTCTTCATTTTTTCTATCTCTATGTGGGTTGCATTAACTGCCGATGGGGGAAGTGATTCATTTCTTCTGTTAGTCAGGTGCACTTGGCATTTGGCCAGTATCCTAGGAAACACTACACCACTGCAAATGCTTTGCTGTTGGTCCAAGTTAATTTCGACAGAAGGCTGCATTTACAGTTGGTGATGCAGATGATAAACTTCATATGACTGAGACTGGACCTGCAGATTTGAATGCGTAGCACGGACAGATGGAGAAATAAACCTGTTTTTGCAGAATAGTGAAGATACGGAGAGGCCTCGCTGCGAGGCCTAAGGCATGAGCTCGTGCAGCTGGATTTAATGTCAGAGGATCCTAAAGAGCAGGTTTTCTTTAGTAGCAGTTGTAAAAGTTACACAAAAAATGCTACCATTTAAAACTTTGTTATAGCCAACAGCAATGTGACGGTGTAGATGGATGGGACAGACAATGTTCACTGCTTCATGTCAGGCCTTATGAGCTTGTAGTGCACACTATTGTTTGTACATTTTCAATTTGGGCATAAAAAACCTTTGAGGAGATGAAAAAAAATATCGGAGAAAAAAATTGTATTAGGAGAAAAAGTTAGTGAATAAAAAACCCCAAAATGTTACAATGGAAACACACCACAGACTTAAACATCTAGAGATTAAAAATACAGGTCTAGAGACTTAACATTTTTCAAATGAATGCACGAAACAAATTTGAATGTCGTATTTCCGTCACAGTTTCCACATCATTTTTGTTTGAGGTACCAATAGCACTTGTCTAATAGTGGTGTAGGGATGATGGGGTTTTTTTTGTAGGTCGACCTGCAAGTTAACATCGCCCTGGTTCCCTCTGACAAAAAGCCAATGGGATTTTTCCATTGAATTTTGGATTACTGCAGGAAATGCAGAAAAAACTCTGTGGCCAACAAAAGTTTATGATACTTACAAGTTTTGTTCAGCAACATTATCTCCACAGGTGAACACCACTTAAAGGATTTTTTAGGCCTAAATGCAATCACCATAAATAAAAAGCTAATGTCAGACTATAAACAAACTACACAACATGACTAAACATCCCTTCCACAGCAAGGCTGTAAAGCCGCTTTCAAGACACATAAAAGCTTCAAAATTTACAAGTGGAATATTTACTGATGAACAAATGCACACCACTTTTATCAATTTTGAAGCTTTAATGCTATGGCCAGAAGTAAAAAGCTAACGTGAGGTTCTGACCGCCACAATGAGGCTGTATAGCCATGTTGGGCGTGATGATGCTCTGTAGTCTCAATTAGTCACTTGCTAGCAACTGTCTTTTTAAGACACGTAAAACCTTCAAGATTCACAAGTGGGTAATTTAATGGATTTTACGTTGTAGAACAAAATGAAAATCTTGTTTAAAGCTTTTGTTTTACCACAGACCTTATAACCAAGAGCCCATTCAAAAATCCCACTAACATCGAGACGAGGGAACCAGGAGTGCTAAAATGCGTTTCAGGTCTCATTCCTGTACCACTCTACTAAAGCATCTCATTGTTCCCTCTTCTTCTGCAGAATTAGCGCCCCCAACTGTTTATCGCAATGTGCTAAACTACTATTTGTATAACACCAGTACAACAAACAGACATTAATTTGCATTTGTCGTTTGCAGATTTTTGAAAGTTGTTTAAAATTTGCAAGAAACTTGACGACTGACTAAAGCGACAAATGTCAGACAACAAAGTTACGAAACTGTGCAGAGGTGAGAATGGAGCTTTCCTTTTTCTTTTTTTCTTTTTTTTTAAGATTATTTTTTGGGGCTTTTTGCCTTTACTGGGTAGGACAGAGAAGTGTGAAAGGGGGAGAGAGAGGGGACTGACATGCAGCAAAGGGGGCAAGCCAGATTCAAACCAGAGTCACTGCAGCAAGGACTGAACCTTCGTACATGGGGCGCCTATTCTAACCACTAAGCCACCAACACCCCACCTTTTTCATTGTTAACTATTTCCATTGTTTTAAATGTGAACAACCATGTGCAACACTATAAGTGATTTACAGGAGAGACTGTACAAAACTATGCGTTGATCATGGGCTAAGATGGTATGGCAATCTTTATCTCATGATGATGAGAGGGTATTCTAAGGTTGGGTTTTTTTTGGAGGGAAGGGTCTTTTATGTTTTTCTTACCTTATGTCTATATCTATCTTCAGTCTTCCCTTGAGATTTATAAATTAAAAACAAAAACAAAAACATGAGTGTGAATGTGCACCCTGGATCATAAAGGTGTGTTCTGCCCTATTCAGTGGACAACAGTCACTATTGTTGTACTGTTTTTAGATGTTAGGGAGGAGGGTGTGGCAGGTTTTCTTTGCCATAAGTCAGGGGAGGGTCCATAAAAATATCTATCGCTAATGCTTTTTTAAAAAGTAAAGTGTTATCATACAAGACAGAGTCATGATGTAGTCACAATGAGCCTGACATGACAGATCTGAATCAGAGGGTAAAAACTGACCTTCAGAAATAAAAGAGCAGTTCTGTTATATCCGTTTGTAATTTATTGTTATTATAGTCTTGTCTCGGGGGAGCAACCGTTGTATTTAATTTCCTCCTTTTATTAAAATTATAAATAAATCCTCAGCTTATCGTTGTGGTTTTGGGCACCAAACCACCAACAATGCCCCAAGACACCCTTTATCTAACCACATTCAGTCTTTTATCTTCCTGTGTGAAAGTTAATTATACAGAAACAAGAAAAACAGGTAAGCATGACAAAGAACATGAATGATTAGGTAAATTAATACGATAACAGCTTTTCTGTCCTTATCAGGGGACTTGTGTTGTTTTTAATCTGGTGTTGTGAAGTCTGTTTTACACACTGTGGGCAATTAAGTTTCTAACTTTGTGAAATTTAATACTAACCAAAGCTCTGGGTATAAGTTAAATGATTTATATTACTCATAACTGAGTGTCAAAGCTTTAAGTCTGTTGAAGTTGACTGCCTAAAATCCCCTAGATATTGTTAATCCTGCGCCAGGTAAGTCGCGCAGAAGATTTTCTCTAAGAGACGAGATGATATCAACATCAGTGACAGACAGTAACTTGAAAAAATAGACAATAAGATTTCTTTGTTTTTCCAGTGTCACAAAATACTCCTCTGAAAATTAAAAGTAATGGTTTGAACAAGTAAATAAAACCTGCATTTTTTTGGACACACATCACATATTTAAAACATTGTGTAAGGCAGCGTCTTCTTACCGAGACAATGATGCTCTGATGGCCAGAGGCAAAGACTTCACTGGATGATAAAAGATACAGCGCAGCTCTGGTTCTGTTGAAGGATGAAGGACGGCCTTTTGTCCCTGACGCAGACCAACGCTCAGCTCAGACGGGACGTGCGGGCAACGGGCACCCTTCACTATGTTTCCCCCCGTGATGAGTGTCACAGAGCCCCCAAACCCAGAGGCCTCAGACCCTCCCAGGCTCTTTGGTGGAATTACACTTAACCTGAAAGTCACAGCCTGGAGCACAACTGCAAACTACACTTGAAGTGAAAGCACCTGCTGGGGGTGTGTGCAAACTGCAAAGAAGCAAGGGCAAGTGACTCTGCGAGTGAGTGTGAAGGAATTCCAGCTCCATTGACTGCAGTTTATATTTATAGGGCAGTCGTGTTTACTTTGTGTGTGTGTGTGTGTGTGTGTGTGTGTGTGTGTCTGTGAAATGCCATGTGTCTTGCAGATTAGACTCAGACCTCTTCAAACACTACTAGTTGACCTCAGTACTTAGGTGACAGACAATTAAAAGTGATAAGAGATAAAAGAGTATACTTTGAAAAAGAAAAAAAAATGGAAAATTCACCTTAAACGTCTTTTATGCTCCAAGGCATTCCCAAAGTAAACTAGAAGCTGTTCTTGGTGCATTTTAATGACATGTGCATGCATGGTCTCAATTGAAAGGTCACACTATGAAGTTTTTCCCCACACGTCAGAATTACTGTAAGTGCATCTTTAATTGAGTTATATGCATTTTAACACACTGAGGTTGTTGTTTTTTTTTTTTTTTTATCTTTGCCTTCTTGAAAACAGGTGCTGCAGATGACTAGAACAGGGAGGTATTAGCTGGGAGACATAATGGGATCATAGCATAGAGCCTTGCCTAGTCCAAATTCAAAGTATAGATAATATTTCGGAAAATGAACATTTTACACATGTTTTTCTAAGGCTTTGTTCAAACGCTTTTCAAAAAATGAGGATGAAACAATGTACTGCATGTGTGATAATGAGTGAAAAACTAATCAACACAGACAGAACTGTTTTTGAGGAGCTTACTGTACTTAAAAATACTTCAAGAAAATCTACATTGATAAAAAAAAAGACCCCCCAAAGACAACATAGGAGCCATTTATTTATCAGTTGTATACGTTTATCACAGTCTTTGGTGCAAGGAAGGAGTTCAAACCTACTGTGGAGATCTGGAGTGTCATTAACTACAAGAAAAGGGTTGGAGATTTTCAGAGTACAATAATCATTTACAGTATATTTTTGGTTGAACAAACATTTTATTGCTATAATTAAAACTTTACCCTCAAAATAACTAAAATAAAATTGACATTCTCTGTCCAGTTGCATTTTTTTCCCCATATCAAATGTGCACGATAAAATAATTGTCACGGTATACCTTGAAAGCGGTATACCGCGCAACCCTATACAGGACACATAAGCAATTGGGCCAGTCACTGGCTACTGATTGGCTCTGAGACCAGGAAGTGTGAGGGATGCACGTCCCCTTAGCACAGGCCCTCACTGGCTATCAAGGCCATAGCAACAGCATTGGAAGCTACTATTAGCTAAAGTAAGGTGTCAATGAAAAGGCCAGGAGTTCGCTTCCATTTTGACGAGCAGTCGGCATGTTTACATGCAAACAGAAGAAATTATGGACAATAGGTGGAGAAATATGAATGTTTGAAACGATGTAACCACAGTGTGTGGATGTCTATGGATGTAATAATGTGTTAAGATTAAATATCTTATGGCTTCAGATCATCTAGACCTGTGGTAGCGTTTACATAATATTGATCTGTGGATTACAATACTGCTTCATAGGTGAGTTATAACTGTTTGTTTGCTGTTACTGAAAGAAGCATCTATTGAACCTGCTGTGTAGGGATGTCCCGATCCAGCTTTTTCACTTCCGATCCGATACCGATATTACAGTCTTGAGTTTTGGCCTAGGGCTGGGCGGTATGACCTAAAATTCATATCACGGTATAAATCGAATCCCTTCACGGTAACAGTATATATCGCGGTATAAATTTAAGTGTAAAAGTTATAATAGAAGTGTTTCTGAATGGGTTTTGTAGTCCCTTAGCAAAGCTAAATTGATAAAAAAAAAACAACAAAAGCAAAGATATAATGTATTTTTTAGAGCATTTATTGTGCAGAATGCAGATCTCAAAACTCAAAATTAAAACCCAGTACTCTATGGTGCAAAATGTCCCCTGGGATCTATATCAAAAGGTAATTTCCTTCTTTTAGCAACATCCTAAATGACTGAGTTGTGTTTTTTTCCACGTGGACCTTTATGCTCTGCCATTTCTCCTCTAATCATCACGCTGTAACCTGTGACAGGCTGCAATGATACCACAACTATCACACATTCACATATGGAGTTTTTTGTGGAGCCCCTAGCGTCACATAGGTTTACATTACCAAAGGTTTATGACAAACTCTCTTGCCGAAAACCAACTCCCGTGTGCGCACGGCGAGAGAGGAGAGGGAGAGACGCTGTGCTGAATGAGTTCCCTCTGAGCGGTAAGTCGCTAAAAGAGTCTGAGAAGTCCGGGGCTGTTCATAAAACATTAACTCACTCACTCACAAGTTCTCCAGCAACACATGTTGCACATGCTACGCTAAATCACGGACATGAACCAGCCTGTCTTGCTCCGCTGTCTCTGTGCTCGCAGCCATTTTCACACTGAGGCAGGTGCGATGACGTCATCGACGATAGGATGGTAGAGCGCAAATCTCTACCGTGGGCCAAATTTATATCATTTCTACCGTCTATCGCATATACCGTGCAGCCCTATTTTGGCCTATACTGATACCAATCCGATCCAAGCGCGTATTATACATATTCACTTATTTTGTTGTCAGTCATGTTAGAAAAGGTTTGATCAAGCGATATTACTCTAACAAGAACAACTACTTAATCGGGTTAGGTAGAATGATCCACAACAGTTGGTATGAGAAACTGACCTGTTTATTGTTAACAGGGTTAAATAAACAAACTCTAAACTTGAACATTAACATTAAATAAAAAATACAGCTGGTTTGCTTTGGCTGCTTTGGCCCCTTAATAAATAGAAAATAAATCAACACAAGAAATCTTTAAAATGTCTAACACTGAAATTAAAATAGCAGCAAGACTCCACACACTTGTGCTTTGCTCCCCTAATAAATAAAAAATAGATTAACACCACAAGACATTGTTGACATTTAACAAACAATGCAGCCTTTCCTTTTCAGTCAGTTTTTGTAGTGTCAGTACCAGCCTGGTGCTGCTGTTTCCTGTTTGTCTGCATGCTGGCCTGGTGGATTGATAGTAAGTGCTGGAGCGGATCACTGGAATGGACTGCTTGAATCGCGGAGCGCTGGGCTGGCCGGAAAACCTAGATCGGACATCATGAAAAACTGGATCGGAGTTCTTGGATCGTCATTTTTTCATGCACTCCGATCCGATCCGATGCCCGTTTTTTGCTAATATCGGCGGCCGATACTGATCCGAATATCGGATCGGGACATCCCTACTGCTGTGGTAGTTGTATCTTAAAATGATCCACATCAGTCAAACTGCAAGGAGCATAGCTTTTGAACGATAGGTTATGTAAGTAAACCATTTAAATACTACAGCTGTTTACACATCATAAATCATCAAATAAAACCTTACCAGGGCCCACGGACGGGCCGTCAGATTTTTAATACCAAGTACTGTACTTAATTCCAAATTTAAGGTACTGTGCTTTAATTCAACAACATTTCAGAGGGAAATATTGTACTTTTTGAGAGATAACACTAGAGGAAAGTCAAAAACACAAATTTGTGAAACAGAACTTTTATTCCTTCCCATTAATCATCTCAATACCACTCAGACTTATATGGCGGCCCTCTGGAAGGGCGCAACCCCTAGGTTGGAAACCACATTAATGCGTCAGTATTAAAAATCTAATAATGTCATACATAATCATTATTGGCAAGTTTATCTTTGAAATTTACAATTTACCCTTTTAAAAATGTAATAAGTGATGTAATTATTTCAATCACATGTAATATCATTCACGGGAGCTGTTTTTCTACAAAACAAGTACTTTTACTTTTTACTGTAAGAACACTTTGCTGACAATGCTTTGCACTGTTACTGAAGTAGGATGACTCACGTTTTCTCTACTGGAAGGACACCCTAGAGCAGTGTTTCTGAAGTAGAGTGCCGTGATGCCAATCCAGGTGTGCCGTGAGATTTTGTAATAACTACACAATATTGTTGCAAAATTCAATCATGCCTATACAAAGTTATGAATGAATTTTTGGTGACTGTATCAGTATGTTGTGTGAACCCATTTCCTAATAAAGAGGCGAACTCTTAGTACCTTATTTGTTGCCGTTCGTGTGTAGGAATTATAAGTGTGTGATACATCAAAAGCCCTGATTGGCAGCAAGTGTGAAGGATGATATCATTTAAAAGGAGAAAGCTGTGAATGTGACAATGGATCCCTTTATTGTATGGAGAAAATCACAACAAAGCACCAGCAAAGACAACCTACCACCAAAAGAAAAGAAATAAAAAACAGTAGACAGTATCAAGAAAGCTATCTGCCTTATTTTTTCTTATTTTATTGTCTTATGTCGTGATAACACACGTTATAGAAGCTATTGTGCACAGATATAAATACAGGTGTACCTTCAGATTTTGACTTGCCGTTTGGTGTGCCTTGGGCACAAAAAGTTTGAGAACCACTGTCCTAGAGAGCACTGCATCATGTTTTCTTGCACATTGGTCCACTGTAGAAGATTCTTTATCATGTTTTATCTACCA
Source organism: Epinephelus lanceolatus (assembly GCF_041903045.1). NCBI lineage: Eukaryota > Metazoa > Chordata > Actinopteri > Perciformes > Serranidae > Epinephelus > Epinephelus lanceolatus. The sequence continues at coordinate 39,226,103 of NC_135734.1, forward strand.
TCAGGGCATCCAAGAGGGCATTTGAAGAGGTGTTTTAATTGAATCTCTGACTATTCCCTTTCTGGCCTATTTTTGTTGCACTTTTTAAAAATCATTTTTATTTGTACGTTACATTCTCTCATAATTACCAGCAAATTTACCAGCTTCATACGTTTTTAATTTAACCTTTAATAAGTAAAATAAATTTCACCAGGATGATCCACTCAGTATCAATACTGCTTTCTAAGGAGTCCTGCAGGTCCTAAGTCCTGAGCTGAAGTCTAATCAGTGAGAAGGAGTAAAAACACCTGTGTGGGTGTGCCAGGCTTTTAATAATGTGGCTGATGGAGGTGGAGATATTTTGGACTGTTTGTTAAACTGCTAGGTAGTACTTGACAATGCATCTTTTGTCATTATGTCAGAGTAAAAAGTACTAAATCCCCTCTTAAATGCAGGGAGATTAAGAGTAAAGTAGGATAAAGTAATAGACAAATTTGTACTTGAATATATCACAGCATTTACCTTCAATGCTGTATCCAGGGCTCTAAAAGTTTAACTGCTAACTCGTAGCTAGTGATGGTAGGTTGATGTTGATGGTGAAGTAATTAAGTGTTGCAGTGGAATTCAACTACACCACACAGTCTTTATCAGCAAAATCAATGGAGCTGTAGATGCTAAAACTTTTAGGAACTTCTCATCCATATTGGCTTAAAACCTGAGCAGGACTGTCCATTTGGTCAGAAATCCACCTCCCGCACGTAATTTGCAAACCTCACGGAGCTAAAAGCACAAAGTCTCCAAACTGCTTACAGTAAGGCTGTGCAATCATTCATAAAAGCAATTACAGGGCTTGACGCTAACTTTTTTCCCAAGGCGCACATGTGCTCCTAAGTTGAAAAAGTAAGGAGCGCACAAAGAACTTTAGGGGCACAATCTAAATTGATCAAATAATGTGTTTTCCGTAATAAACGTGATGCAAATAGACATTTACAAGCAAAATTATTTAATGAATTTGTATACAAAATGTACAGAAAGGTAAAATCATCAAGTTTTGAAAAAGTATTACAATTTAATTTTGTCTTTAATGTTATTATCTTATATATATTATCTTTGCAATATGATTATCTTATATAATGTTATTACTATCCTCAAACATTCTCCAGGTCCTCTGAAACTCTGCAGGACTTATTTCCACCCTGCCCAGCAGCGGTACCGTGGCGAACGGTCCCTAACTGCGGGGAGAACGGAGCAGGCCTTCCCGGAGGTCCACCGCTTTTCCCGGTCCGTCTCCTCCACACTTTGACTTATTTCCACACTGCTGACAGTGGGACTTACGGCCGGGCTCCACCGGCTGCAAACGTAAGCGTCACGTCAGCGTAGCATCGCGGCGTATTCATTGGGGCTCCACTGACTGCGTACGGAAGCGACACGTAGAGAAGCCAGCGGGGTTGTTTACCGCCGAGCTGAGAGGCTGCATGTAGGCTGAAAGAAATGTTAAAGCATTTTCCACCTAAGTTATTACATATATTTGAGTTATCTACAAGTTTACTGTACTGTTTGTTATCTACTCACTTTCAAATGTCCGCCACGGACATTTACACAATGTCACACAGGGTTCAGTGCTAAGGTTTTTTTTCACTTGCCCGGTCAGGCAAGTTGGTCAGAGATCTACTTGCCTGAAGTCAGTTTTTACTTGCCCTGTAAAAATTGTTTAAGCGGCTATCAAATAACAAAGACCACAGTTATTTGTATGTTATGTAATCTTTATTCACACTGTATTTATAACATTTTAAACAACATATGTCATGTATTGTAGCTTAATTCCTACACAAAATGACAGTGTCAGGGCTTAAAGTGAAAAATTTGTCAATCGTTCTCTGTCTATAATTTTGCGCCCTACTTGAGCCATGCCCACCTCTATTTATTTTTCACCCCTCTCTCCAGTTCTGCTGTATTAACACCGGGTTTAATATATTTTGCTTCCATCTCTCTGCCCTGCTCTTCTCTACTTCAACGCTACTTAGCTCTCTCTCTACTCTACCAGTAGACTACCACATCCACCTGTTGCACAAAATGCACACAGCAGTGTTTCCCCTAGGATGGAGTTGTAGCAGCGGAGGTGAAGCACACGCATGAAAAATAATTTTCACATGCGTGAAACTTTTTTGTATGCTTACAAAGCACAGCCTGCTGGGATGTTTCTATGTATCTACTGGCACCATAAGGGCTCTTTAGGACTAAGTACATACAGTACATGTGTGCACAGTAATGAGCAGGTGAAATGTCTGTCTAGCTTACATATGAGGTGTCTCAAGATTTAGGAACATACAATTGTATTGAATATAATAACAGTAAAAAGTCACTTGACATGTTGCTGTTTTGTGCTATGACCTATTTAAGTGTTGGAAGTTGTTATTTATGTGACAACACCTGAACGCAACACAAGCTCAGCATGAGTGCCGTGCTACGCTGCTCGTCTGTGCGTAACAGCAGTCTGTTGATGGTTATTTAGGTTACACACTGTCCATAACAATAACTTTGTCAGCTGACAAACTGCACCGGGCTCGGGGTCAGGTTTGGTCAGGAAAATGTGGCCCGCTCTAGCGTGCTCACCTATGTGTGTGGCGCAACTCCACCGTGCGCGATACAGAGAGCAGAGGAGAATTGGTAACCCGTGACCATGTAGAGACAGAAATGACACGATGACATAACACCATAAATAGTATATTGTTATGTTATTATATGAAGCGTCCGTCGCGCAAAATAATATCAATGGGGGCTGTGGGCAGGACATTGTTACGTGTGCCTGTCACTTCCGGCAGAGAGACCGCTGCATCAGAGCCGAAGGAGCACGTTTTAAAATACATTTATTTTATCAATTAGTTATTAACTTTTATTATTTTTAGCAACTTGCCCGATCGGGCAAGTGAGTTGTTAGTTTACATGCCCGACCTTGAGTTTTACTTGCCCCAGGCAATCCTTATTGTTGAGCCCTGCACGGATAAACATGGGTAAATGCATGAAAAAAAATCATAACATATCACCTCTGATAATGGTTTATTCATTTAAAAACACATTGTGCTCGTTTAGCACACTATTTCATGTAGTTTTTATCTGCTGGAGGGTCAAGTAGGGGAGCGTAGTGTGACAAAAATAGAAGAGCCGCGTAAAATAGAGAGTTGTCGCGCGACAGACTGGTGGGGGCGAGCTGCCACAGGACTCGCGCTGCAGACGTGTCGTGCCGCTGACGTGCCCGGTGGACCCCGGCCGTTATATTCCTTGTGCCGACAGTGGCTTGGAAAACCGCCCATAACACCAGGGCCTGCCCTGCCTGCAAAGCGCAGCGCACCGAAATTCTCCCGCGAGCCAGAGCACTTCCGTTCACATCAGACGCGCATTTCTCCATGCTGGTCGACAAGCGGTTCTGCTCCCAGCTGTTGTATCCGTCACATTTGGGGCTGTTTTTCCATCATGGGTAACTATCCAGCTTGAAACATTTGCTCGCGGCTCGCGCAGAAAATAGACCAGAAGCCGAAATGATCACTGCAGGGCTGGCGACGGAGCTGCGCAGTGCAGCCGGTGTGGATGACACAATCGGTTAACATGGGCGCCGAAAGGAAACTGGCTTCACTTCTCGGCGCTTCGAAGCTATTCGCGGCGCTTCCGCGGGCGGTGTGGCTCTTAACCGTGTCACACGGGGAAGAGGGAAGGCGGCTGGAGTTCCTCCAACATTTGCGGTTAGATTATCATATTTTTTTATTGACAAAAATATAGGCTGCTTCGGCTGATTTTTTTATGCGCACATGTGCCCCTAAATATTTTTTACAGTTCGCACACACCTATTTTTAGTCGCAAATGCGAGTGAAACGCTCACACTGTCGAGCCCTGAATTAGATTGTGTTTGTTAAAGAGACGTCACAATTTCTAAGAATATTCCTCACATTTCAGACTCACCACCACTCATCACTTTATGAGTTATAGGAGATGAGGGTTTTGGCTCATTTACAATGGTTTCCCAGCAGCAGTTCACAGTTGGATGGTTGAATGACCAGGCATGTATAGAGATCTTTATCACTGCACAGTCCTACTTCTGAATATTTGCTTTTATACAAACGAAGAAAGTATTGTCAGCACCACATCTCAACACTGAAATTATTTGCCTTTATTAAGTGTATCCTAACCTCAAATGTAAAAACTGTCTGTGTAATCCTGTTTGCTGACTGCAAAGTGATGCATTGTAATGAAGAACTGTTTCCTTTAGAGGAGCTCTTTGCGCAACTCAAACCTGTTTGAACAATGCAGCTCTGTCAAAAGCATAGAAAGAACAGGTGTCGGTGAAAGGCTTTCAAAGAAAAGCCTGTTATTAGAAAAACTGTGGTAACCCACAACAACAAAGTACTTTACGACTACTGTATATCTAATCTTTCCCCTCTAATCTTGCTTTTAATTCACCATGTAAGTCACTAAATGGCCAGTCTTCTGATAGCAACCCGCTAAATCCTAAAGTTTCTTTTTCTTTTTCAGTTCCAGGACATATTTTCTATTCTTCTACTTCCAATGCAGGAGCTGTGGGTTTGATATGGCTAGCCACACACTGTGAATGGACTAATTGTGAAATACAGAGAGGGTGTGCACAAACTGCGTCAAGGCTTCTCAGCAGCCAAGTGTTTGTGGACACACCAAATCAAACCATGAGTGATGACAACCTCCTTCCATTGGACAATTCAACATAAAATTGTGTATGAATGTGTGTATTTGTGTGTTCTTGTGCATAAATGTGTGTGTGTGTGTGTGTGTGTGTGTGTGTGTGTGTGTGTGTGTTTCATTAATACATGCAGCATGAGTGCAATCGTTTGTGAGGAGTGCTTACACACACAAATTTGCAGTTTATGACGTGGTGCAGAGTTTAATTGCCTTGTAATTAAAAGTGAATGTACTGTAATATTTTACTCACATAATAAGTAATAATTACAGATTTCTATGAGGAGAAAATGTCTGTTTGCTTTTGGCTTCACCCACTTCCAGTCAATCAACAAAATTTGCATGGCAGTTTTGTCGACAAGCGTCTGACCTTTTCCTTGGCTCCAGAACCAAATTCTCATGGTTCAAAGACAATGAGCTAAAAGAAGCAACAGACTGGATGTTGAATACAAAGCCACAATTGGCACACTGTGATCTGGAAATGAGTAATGCTTGTGCAGGTGTCTGTACTGTAAACAGGCGTCAGTGACCCACCTGAGTTGTTTAAGCAAAGTCAATAAACATGATTAACTAAGCTTTGTTGAGTGAGTAGGTGTCATACTGTCAGAATATGAGTATGAAGTGAGTTATCACTTTTGACTTTGGATATGACAGCTCTTCCAACTGTTTTTAGGGATAATTAAACATATCTTCCAACCCATATGACAACATAAGCCATTTGTTCCTCCCCTGTTATACTACCTACAGGTGTGTTTCCTAAATTAGCACTTCTCCATGTTAGATTAGGTTCAGGAAAAGAATCATGGTTTAGGTCAAAATAAGTTTGTTTCATAACTGACGTTGAGTATGTACTGTGACGTTAATAATATGCATCATTAAAAATAACTCAACATTGACTTGTGTTTTACATGAGACACGAACAGTAGTGTTCTGTGTTTGTTTTACCCATCCATCCATCCATCCATCCAAACCACCTCTCTACCATGTCATAATATTTATTATTGTTTATTATATCATATTATTAGAGTATAAAATTATCCAGGACTTATTCATCTTAAGCCCATACAGCAAGCGCACTAGAGGCTTTGAGTAGGCCCAAAAAACTCAGGCCTGACCCCTCATTACCTGCACAGCCTCTGTCCAAGCCCGACCCAAGCCCAAACCACGGTATCAGGCCCACCACACCAGACAGGACTCCAGGTGCAGGCTGTGCAAAGATGCTCCTGAGACAGTTCAGCACATAATAGCAGGGTATAAGATGCAGGCAGAAAAGCGTACATGAAACACCATAACCAAGTGACTGGCAAAGTGTACAGGAACATCTGCACTAAGTATGGGCTGGAAGTTGCAAGGTCAGAATGGAAGACACACATCCTGAGGTGGTTGAGAATGACCAAGCATAGATCCTGTGGGACTTCCAGAGCCAGTCTGACAAAGTGGCGATGGCTAACCAACCGGGCATAGTGTTGAAAATACCAAGGGCTGAGAGAGGAGCTACAAAAGATGTAGGGAGTAATGGCAACAGCAGCACCAGTGGTAATCTGGGCTGTGACCCTCAAGTTGGGAGAGTGGCTCCAGCAGATTCCAGGTACTGAACTGAACCAGGTACAGGGCTGAACTGTTCATCCGTCTTCGTCTGGGTCTTGCACGCAGGTTCGCTGCATCTCCATCTTCGAGTGCACACGGCGATCCCTTGCAATGCTGTGCACAGATGATGATCAGTTATATTTAAAAAATAAATGAATAAGGAACCTGACTTGATTCAACCCTTGGGGAATATTGAGAAATTACAACCTTGCCCAAAGCCAGCAGGTTGGGTTAGGCCCAATCAGGACTGAGCGGAGAATCAAAGCTTTCAGCTGAGCAGCTCACTTCCGGTTTAGCCCTCTACTAACTTGAACAGAGGAAAAAATAATTTAATCGTGCAGCTCTTCCAGATGTTGACGCTCAAACAAAAGAAAAAAAAAAAACATTGATTCACAGTTATCTCTTTTACAATGTAAGTATATCGGGAAAAATTCTTTTTGGGCCCCATGGCATCACGTGACGGACACATAAGTTGTAGTTACATGATTTTGCAACTATGTCCCATTGACCTCACACAGTTCCTGTGCCAAAAACAGTTTGATACGCCTATGGTTCACTCACATGAATTTCAATGATTAAACCATGACCCCAGCTATTTCCGTGCTTGTACTAGGAAGTGAACCCCCCCAAAAAATGTATCCACTGTTTCACTGATATCTCTTTCACAATGTTAGTGTATGGAGAAAAGTCTTTTTGGGCCCCATGGCATCGCCTGGCAGACTTGTGAGTTGCAACCACACAGCCTGGCCACAATGTCAAATTGGCTTCACAGCCTGGTGCTGTTCCTGGGGACTTGCTCCCTTTGCAGACTTTGTTGCTCTTTATACTACTTTACCCGACTTCTCCTTTTTTCCCCGTCGTATTTACTAGAAGTTGCTGCCTAAACGTAAATATGGATCATAATACGCAGCTTGTACAAACAACCTATGGAGTCATTTTTGGTGAGGACAGGCGAAGATAACTGAGAAGAAAACCAGATCTTAGTTGATCCAGAATCATCACTTTACCTGCACGTGGCATCTTGTCTTGTTTCAGGATTAAATACCTGCTGTTGATAGATTACATTAATGAATACAAGTAGGCCCAATTACATTTCAGTGGTACATTATGAGTAATTGAGCCCTATTAATGCCTTCCTCTTGAAAACAGACAGAGGTTTATTGACAGCAATGCATTCAACCGTAGCGTTACCCCTCTCAAGGACAATTTGAGATCGCGCTATGATCTATTTCCTGATGATCCACTTCAACAGCCGGGCAGCTTGCCAAGGCATTATGCTGCCTGTAAATCAGTTAACACTGCAGAGACAGGCCTGATCCTGCACATGTACAAAAACACAACAGAAGTGTGGTCAAAACATAGTATGGAGTATTATGTCATAGAAGGGACAGACATCACACACAGAGGTGGAAGTGTGTAAAATCCTCGAGATGGGTTTTAACCTTTGTACGGATGAAGCTTTTAAGACTGTAATATTTGCACTGTTCCCACTTTGTATTACAACAGCTGCAGAGCAGTTTCCCTCAGGATAAGTTTTATCTTATCTTATCGTATCTTGAGCTTTTTCTGATAAACTGATTAAATACATGTCCCAATAGTTGCGAACAAGAGTGAGCTAGAATTTGAGTGTAGATCAGAGATACTGATATTTGTCAGCCGTGGGCATGTTCACAAGCTGAATTATAGCTGCTGCGCAGCAATGGTCGGGGCCGGGCAATTTTAGGCAAAATTAGGCAATTCTGAGCAACACACACACACTAAAACAAAGCATATCACAACATAGAAGTTACATCATATAATTATGGCATGCCCTTCAAATTGTGGATGAGTGGCTGAAGTGATCAGACTCATAATATACAAAGGAAAGAAAAAACTCAAGAACAAGAAAGTAAGAATAACATTAACTACTAGCAATTATGAACAAACTGGCCTGATCTAGCTTAAAGCTAAACATTATCCATGGTGACAAAGATGAAAACAGTTTTTAAAATGCAAAAGTAGCTATTGGATAGACTCTGCATATTAACTGATAGCTAAGCCAAATAAACAGAGAAAAGAGACAAGGGATAACAGGGAAAAGTGTTGATAAAGAGTATTTGTCTCTCTGCGAAACTGCCTGGATCATAATTATTTTAACCTTAGTAGTCTCTAATCCACATAACATGATGCCTGAACATAGGACTTTCACATTAGAATGTCCGTTCTGCCTTAGCTGAGGCTTGAACTCACAATCTTCAACACCAAGAACCACCCTCTATCTCACTGAGCTGACTGGCAAATGGAAATGTCACATGTAGCTTCACAAATTGACTAAGCCAGTCACCTGTGTGCAAGACAGCAGCTGTTAGTGTGTAAAGGCAGATTTCAAACAGCTGTCAAAAATTCAGTTATTAAGACAAAAATCCAAAAATACACAAATTGCATCTAGACAGCATGGAGATGTTGGTAATTTGTTTTTAACAATGATTTATTGGCTCCATAAGTGAAAAACTGATGTTTAAAAATGCCATTTTTGCACTGACTCCAATTCAAAATGTTGTAAAAAATTCAGTTTTTGAGATAAAATTCTGATATTTTCCAAACATCATCTACCATGACTCCAAAATGTTGTCATTTTTTTAATGAACATTGAAAATGTATTTAGCAAGAATTTGCAAGTATATGTTTACAATACTGTTTACAGTCAAACATTTTGATGCACTGTAGGCTCAATTTTCGATAAATCAAAAATCTGTGTGGATTGTTTGTGTAGGACAGTCTGAAGATGCTCTGTAGCAAGTTTGGTGTCAACTGAGCAAAAATTGTGGGAGGAGATAGGTTTAATAGTTTTTTTACAGTTTTTGAAAAAAACAGAGTGATGGATTTCATAATTTGCAATAGGTTTAAATGTACAAAAGTTTCTTCAGTATTGGGGCTACATTTTGGTGAAATTTCAAACCTGTAGCACATATGGTTGATTTGTTGTGAATTTTCAAAATTTTGAACTTCAGAGGCTTGCTGTAGCACCACCATCAGGACTATTGGCCTGTTTTTGCAGCTGACGCAATCTGGCATGGGACTGGACCTTTGTGCAAAGTTTGGTGATTTTTCGCGCATGGAAAGTATGATTTCCTCGGAAGAAGAAGAAGAAGAAGAAGAAGAAGAAGAAGAAGAACATGCAGGATAACAGTAGGGTCCTGGCAGCTTAGGCTGCCCAGCCCCTAATAATCATCAGGTGAACCAAAAGTGGAGCTGCACAGTTTTTTGTTCTAACAGGTCGCTGGCTTAATTTACTGGGCCGACTACCGGCGACTTTTAAGGTGGAATGTTAACTTGTCATGTTACTCAATGCATGAGCTGATGACATGAATCCATCAACACACCTTAAATGTCACCGACAACTTTGATCATTACTTTAGTTTTTATATGACATACACTTTTATTAATGAGTGGATCTTCAAGAGTTAATATATGTCGACCAGGTTCTGTGAACTGCATGTATTCTAAACCTCACTCTGAGAAAAAAAAAAAAAGCATTGCAGAGCTTCAGGCTACAGCAACCCTAAACCCCTGAGCTTGCCTGAGAAGGACTAAATGCATATACCTGCTATTTTTAATTATACCATGGTCTGGGTGAATACTCTTTTCTGATTGGTTGGCAGATATGCGTTAAAACCCTTTAATGCACACATAGTTCGGCTAAACTTTATGACTGTCTAAATTCATCCGCTAACCAGCCTGTAACCATAGCAACATTAAATGAGCGCAGCTGTCAAACTGTCAACTGCTGAGAGGAAAAAAAACACCGCAGCTGTCAAACAACTTCCGAGGGAAAAAACAAACAGAAATGGCTGATTTTAACATTTCTTTTGACTTATTTGGAGAGTACAAGGATTTTGAGGAATGGGATGCCGCAGAAAATAAAGAAATGGAGAAGGAAAGAAAAAAATCAAGCGAAAAACGGCACAAGGAACTGACACCTGAAGAGCTTCAAATGATAGAGGAGGAGAAAGATAATTTTGACCTAAATCAAGCTTAATTTTAATTTTTAATAGGCTACTTTTGGCTCTGTTAAAGCGATTGAGCCTCATCCCGTCCTACTGTGACTACTGTAACTGGCGTGGTTGTAAAAGGGACTAGTTTATTCCTTGTCATGACAATGGTAAGCTCTTGCTTCAAAAACTTTCAATTTTGAGTACAAAACTTTCACCAAAAGTTGTCAAATCCTTTAATTCCTATATTCTTGGCAAATGACCATGGTATAAGCGGGTTAATCCACTAGTAGGTGTGTTCCAAACGGTTTTAATACACTTCGCGGAGGCAACTCGCCCCCACGTCGTGCATTAAAACCGTTTGGAACACACCTACTAGTGGATTAACCCTTACATATCCCATAGAGAGAACAATTGCAGCCTGTTCTATTTTGTTCTGAAGATGTCTGTGTGTAGCCTTGTTCTGTGGACGATAGATGAGGTGTAGACTTCCATCTGTGTCACCGGTAATGAGGAAATACAGTGAGTGTTGGATGGAGCAGTGAGTGACAACAACCCCGCCCACATTTGAGAGTACTGTTTGCAGTGGAAACGCTAGGGTCTAGGTACCATGTGTGAGGGGTTACTTTTAGTTCCAAAGGTACCATACGGAAAGTGTTTGGCAGAAACGAGGCTTTACAGAACAATAAGTAATTTTCCTAAAAATAAAGAAAAAAAATTCTGAAGAAAGAACATTAAGAAAGATACAGAAAGATGAAATTAAGACATATTACTGGATTTCTTATTTAAATATTTCAATTTTAGTAGAAATGTATGTAGTAACAGATATATTAGAGTTTGCAGACAGAGCACTAGCACAACACCTGTTAATGTGTGCTCGCCCTCTCATAATTTAAGATCCAAACATGAAGTCGGTAAAACGCTAAAAGAAAAAAAAAAGCGGTTTCAGGTTTGTTTGTTTTTAATGTTTTTCTGACCCTGTGTGTTACTAACCATAGTGACCGACATGAGAACACAAATGGTACCATCTAGAGCTAGTGTTTGGTTTGCCAGTTTGGGGCTACTGTACAAACACGGCAGTGCTCCCTATGTACATAAACAGATCATTCTAAGGTCACAAAAACACAGCAATTCTTATTTTCAGGTGATTATACACTAAAGAAAACATACCTACTATATTTTTGCCATTACATCCCCCTAAATCCTACACACTGGACCTTTAACAGAACACTAATGATGGTAGCTGCTTTATTGACATTGATAAGAAAAGTGATTAGCCCTAAAAACTAAGGCTGTCAAATGAACGCAATAATTTCGATTAATTAATCACAGAAAAAATAACGCGTTTTAAAAAAATGATGCAGATTAATAACGTTCTGTGGTGCCCTTTGATGTGGTGCATCAGTGAAAGCCACAGTGGCTTTGTAACATGATGGAGGCAGGAGAGATTGTGGTGATGATGATGGTGCTGCTTGGTCCGGTGAGTGGAACATTTACGTTAAAAAAACACCCAGATGGAACTGTTCATAGGAGCGTGTCTCTTGCAGTAGGGGATTTTCATACCATCGGAGTACTGCAAGCCTGAAATATCAGCTCAACACAAAGCATTTAGCAGTAAACCCTGAGGTCCGAGCTAGCACAGCCTCTGATGCTAGCGCTAGCAGCCAGCCTCGTCAAGGCCACACTCGACCAGACGTTCAGATGCAAACTGAGTCTACCTGTGACCGACTAACTAACTCCCTTGCAAAATGGATTGCAATGGACTGCAGACCAGTTTCAGAGGTAGAGGACAGGGGGACAACTGTGTCCAAAATCCAGCAGTTTTACAACGACACATCTGCCAAAACTCATTTGGAAGTGAATTTTTTAAATACTTTCACAGCTAAAATTGATGTATACAATTAATTTAGTTGAACTAATCACAGAGCATGTAATTAGATTATTTTTTTAATCACCTGACAGCCCTTCTAAAAACAAATAGTCCCTAAAATATCAGTTATTAGTCTTCTGACATTTACATGCACTCAAGACAGAACCAAACAATGAAGAAGTAAGTGCTGAAGCTGGAGGGATGCAACTTAATCTTCACTCTTAAATCAGTTTTAAATCGTAAAGTTTTAGCGCAAATGCATGTGTCCGGGAAGTACTGAGCATACAACTGAATAAATGAGACTTGGAAAATACTGCAGGAGTTGTGTGAGAGTTTGTAAACCGATGTTTTGTTATAGTTTTGCTGCTGTTAAATGCAGATCCTTCTTACTTCAATTCATCAAGAATTTTGTTTTTCAGTTTTTGGATTCTCTGGTGGAGGCATGTGAGAAAAACATTTTCTTCATGAATTCAGTGTAACACTGAATGAGTAATGTATACAAATGGTCATCTGAGGAGGTTAAAGTATTCCTTTAATCATTTATACAGTTTCACATTGCCTGATCGCTTTATATTTTTCACTGCAGAACAACAGAAGAAACAACTTGACAAATGCAAATCTGAACACTTTGTCATCTCACTTGTTTGAGCATGAGGAAAGTTACAGTTTTAAATCATGATTGTATCCTGTTCGTTTATCAAATTCCACTTGTTTAAACTTGTCTGTGCATTCATTTTTTTGTTTCCACGGAGAGTAATCAAATTTTTTCCAGATGCATCTTTGCATGTCACCAGGCAAATGACTGTGTCAGCAAAAGATTTATTTCAACTGAAGAAGTTAGCGTCATGCTGTTGAATGCAGGAATAGGCACGTCCAAAAAACACGAACAGCTCTATTGTGTTGCCAGATGGTTAATCACTACGCCACAAGCACTGATGACAGATACCACTGCTGCCCTTCTGACCAACCTCCTAATTAACCTGGAGATTTCACTACTGATAGCATCCTGCATGAAACTGATGACACACAGGGTGAGAACCGTCTTACTGAGGGAAGTTACTGAAATCAAGAATCACTGGAGTCAAAGATAGAGATTTTATCAACAGAAGAGAATCCCAAAACACACAAGACCACTTCAGAGAATAACTTCAACGTTGTCTAAGCTCACATCACGCAAGATTTAATGCAACTGTATTCACCAGCACGAGATGAAGGTGACACTTCCTGCCTCAGGGTAAAAAGTTGTATATTAAGGTTTTAACTGTCTCTGCAGGGGGATCATGTCCCCGTGAGAGACAGACAAGTTAATCCCTTTTTGAATATATTACTGCTGATTATTTTCCTCCTGAATGGGAACGGAAACTGGAAAGACAAGTTTGAAAAAGCTTCACGCCTTTTTATGGGATGTTCCAGGCAAAGGAAAACAGAACACGTCTTTGATGTCTTATGGATACAATCCAAAAAAAAACTTGAAACCTTAAATGTGTACACCTCTCTTAAGTAGTTACTAAGTAGGCTACTACAAGAGGAGCAGAGACAACCTTCCTCACTGACCTTGTAAATGTATTGATTATAAACACAATGGCAAAGCCAACCTGGAGTGCTTTGTGTTCACGCTCAGACCACCTTCTGAGGAGTACGAGTCTGAGTACAGTTTGTCTCAGTGAGGTCTGAGTTCTTTTGGAGCATTTACATACCTGCAAGAAATGCTGTTTAATTGTTCTGAGTTAGTTTGGGGGGCTGAAAGAGACCAAGTGTAAAAGATGTCATTAATCTCTGTGCCCCTGGTAGTCAAGACAAGTTCCTTTCACATTGATAACAAATAAACAGATATCTGCATGAGACAATGGGACAAGATTTTGGTATTGGAAGTGTTGTGGTTTTCTCTTTGCAGTTTGAGTAATATTGACCAGTCATGTTTCAATGACGTAAACAGTGTGGAGAGGTGGAGCGCATTGGCCAAAATGCAGTCTCAGGACCCAGTGGCTATTTTCTGACAACAATTTAGCTCTATCTTATCTTACTAAATAATGACGAAAACTCTGTCTGTGTCTCTGTTCCATGTTTTTCTCCTCACTGACTTGGTCAGTCCATGTGAAATTTGGCACAGTGGTAGAGGGTCATGGGAGGATGCAAATGAAGCAATATTACATCAGTTGGCCAAAGGGGGGCGCTATAGCAACTGATTGAAATTGCAAACTTTGAATGGGCATATCTCATGCCCCGTATGTTGTAGATACATGAAACTTTGCACAGAGATGCCTCTCCTCATGAGGAACAAATTTGCCTCAAAAACCCATAACTTCCGGTTATATAGATTTTCCGCCATTTTGAATTTTTTGAAAAACACTTAAAATCGATCTCTTCCTAGGAAGTTTGACCGATCTGCATGAAACTCAGTGAACATAATCTAGGGACCAATATCTAAAGTTCCCTCTTGGCAAGTTGGAAAACTTACTAAAACTGAGCTTCTATAAGGCAATGAATATTGTGGAGGGCGTGGCTCATCACATCAAGGTGTATAACATCTCAAGGGTTTCACCGATCACCACGCAACTTTGTAGGCATATGACCACACATAATCTGAGGGGAACCCTCCATTATTGACCCAATCAAACAAAATGGGGGCGCTAGAGAGCTAATTTCTTATCTAGGCCTAACCGCCATATCGATTTTTACAAAACTTGGTCGATATGTAGAACAGGACGCCTCAAGATGACTGGAGAAATTTGACTCTAATTGGCAACTGGGTGGCGCTATAACAACAGAAAAATGCTTAAAATGACTAAAATGTGACCGATCACTGTGGCTCCCCCTGTGGCCCAATGATTGGGGTTTTTTTTTTCTAATTTTTGGTATGACTAAGTCATGGTATGGTATGCTGTACATAATCATGGAAACTGTCAGTGTGTCATTCTGTCAGTCAGTCATTCTGTCTGTCCCACGTTTACTCACTGATGTGGCACACAGGCATTGAGGATTGGCATAGGTAGAAGGTGACAAAGCTACCAATGGGTATGGACTAGTATTAGCTAATTTTGTGATTTTTCTGCTTTCATATGCACATATCTGTTTAAAGAGATTAGCCGAAATGAGCGGTGCATGGGAGTTTAAGAGGATATCCATCAGCTACACTGCATCAAACCGAAATACTGTAGCTGTCAGTCATGACCTCAATCCACCTTTTTTTTGAAATCATCATCATTACTAGTTATAACCAAACCAATGAGAAACAAACACTTGAGCATACATTAGCGTGATAAGAACAACCTTAAATGGCAGAAACCATCTTTGTGAAAAATGTATTTGACATGTACTTGGAGTTTTTAGTTTGGCCTGTCCGCTAACATGGAGGGGGCAGGGTTAATCATTTGTACCGCAGCCAACCACCAGGGGGTGATAAAGATTTTTTGGCCTCACTTTTGTGGAGCTGTAATGTCATCCATCTTTAATTATATAGTCCGTGGTTTATTAGCCAAAGACCAACCAATGAATATTTGTGAAACATCTATTCATTTTGAGTTTCAAGCCGCCTGTAGGAGCCAGTGAAATCCAGATCACTGTGGCTCCCCCTGTGGCCCAATGTTTGGGTTTTTTTTCTAATTTTTGGTATGACTAAGTCATGGTATGGTATGCTGTACATAATCACGGAAACTGTCAGTGTGTCATTCTGTCAGTCAGTCATTCTGTCTGTCCCACGTTTACTCACTGATGTGGTCAATCTATGTGAAACTGCATATAGGCATTGAGGATTGGCATAGGTAGAAGGTGACAAAGCTACCAATGGGTATGGACTAGTATTAGCTAATTTTGTGATTTTTCTGCTTTCATATGCACATATCTGTTTAAAGAGATTAGCCGAAATGAGCGGTGCATGGGAGTTTAAGAGGATATCCATCAGCTACACTGCATCAAACCAAAATACTGGCCCTTGCTCCTAGAGGCTTATCGTCATCAGACTAAAAGCTGATGGGTTTCAAGCAGAGTCCGAAATTAACTTTTTTACTCATAAGCCGAGGGGACTGGTAAATGAAAAAGTCTATCAGCCAAACATATATTTTACCAGCCCAAAAAGTAAACTGCCATTTTTAGTCACAAATACACTTGTTTCAGTACATTCTGCTGAGTAAATAAGGTGGCAGAAGATCAGCAGAGCAGCATGTCTGTAACTCGCACCAAAACGTGGTAGAGACTCTCAGCAGACTCTCGCTAGTGACGTCATTTGGAGCCAGAGTGTACACAGCAGCATTCTCCACCAGTATTGAGTTCTCGCTCATACCGGTGTCTGACCAATCTCGAGCAGCACCATTGATAGCGAGCATACTGTTTGGCACATGTAGCTGTCAGTCATGACCTCAATCCACCTTTTTTTTTTAAATCATCATCATTACTAGTTAAACAAACACTTGAACATACATTAGCATGATAAGAACAACCTTAAATGGCAGAAACCATCTTTGTGAAAAATGTATTTGACATGTACTTGGAGTTTTTAGTTTGGCCTGTCCGCTAACATGGAGGGGGCAGGGTTAATCATTTGTACCGCAGCCAACCACCAGGGGGTGATAGAGATGTTTTGGCCTCACTTTTGGGGAGCTGTCATGTCGTTCATCTTTAATTATATAGTCCGTGGTTTATTAGAGGTTTTTCACAGGAAAAAAGCTGCCTGCTGCGGCTGAAAATGTCAGTGAACCAAAACAATATTTTTTTTTTAAATAAAAACATTTTTTGAGTTCAACTTTAAATACAGTGTCTTGTTTGAAGTGCCTTAGTTCAGTATTTCTCCCATGTGCAACTTTATAGTTATACTTTCCTAAATTTAAGATGGATCTGCGTTTCAATCCACCACGGTTAACCAACAGCTGTAGTGAATATTTACTTTTGGAGATAAAGATTTTCTAGACTAAATCTCATAATGTGTTGCTTTACTGTAAAGAGCTAAATATTGCTACTGAGGAGCATATAAAACAGCAAAACCTGCCACCTGGACCAGTTAAAACATTAAAATACTGTTAATGATTTAAGATTACTCTGACAGAGGCCAGGTTTTTATACTTTATGCTTCTACTTTATACCTGTTTTGATAATAATTCTGCACATTTTTTATTGAGAAATTTTGAAAAACTATTTTCGCTTGTAACAGTATTTTTTATTTGCAGTATCTCGTCTCTAATCTGAGTAAATGATCTTCTACCGTCCTTGTTGCTCAGAGCCATCTCTTCACAAAAAGATTGGCTCATGTTCGTCATCGTTTATGATGCCCATGGCACTCCCCACCCAGACAAATAACACCTCTAATCTAATCGCATTGATACTTTTGAGGCAGAAGAAACTCTATCAACCAGATGGCATATTAAAACAGACGTCTGTTTCCTGTCTCCAACACCGACTGCACCACTTCACCCATCAGACTCACGGCACAGTTTCTGCATGATACTGAATGGGCCAATGTGAGAGTCATCTTTCAATATTTGAGCTTAAATTTTGAGGAAGTAAAATCTAGTATCACTGCTGTGTAGTCATGCATGTATTTGGGAAGTGATGTTTGCTGTGTATTGCTGGGGGCAAGAGAGTATGGAGAGGTTAATTTGGCAGATAAGGATCAGAGAAAGAGATTTTTAAATTAAACATTTCAGTTTGCCACAAGCATTTCCCCCAGTGTTTCACTGCAATCAGTGCTTCATTAAACATCTTATATACTGTTAGTTTGAATTTTAAGCACAATTGGATAAAAAAAAACATGTCTTTATATTCAGATGTAGTTGTTTTTTTTTTTTTTTACCAATACATGCATTCATTTTCTCTGCATATTTAACTCACTGAGGTTACTACAAAGCACTACAGTGCCTCTTCACATTAATGACAAACAAAGGACCTGTAGTGCAATATATAGTATTTCATAGTTTGCTTTCCACCGTCCATCTTTGACACCTGTGCTCCATTCCTTCACGTTCATGCTCTGGAAGCCTCGAGCTAAAGGTCTGTTTGACTTGACAGGAATGATGGGCAGTTATCCATCATTACCAAAACAAACCTATTGACTCAAGTGCTAGGAGAGATCACAGATATGATAGAAGCTTTGGAGAATCCACGCTGAAACAAAAGTCAATATTTGTCCTCAGTTACCCTGTCACACGATGTCTACACAAGCCCCATTCAAACACTCACCTCGGTGCTCTCCACCTGCATGCGCATAGACATCACACCCACCAACACACACACAGACACACACTATCTCTCGTACATCAACACACAGATACAGTATGTGTTCCTGTATGCACCCTCAGACTCATCCAATGTGACTGTGCAAGCTGCACTCAAAAGACCACGGGCATTGGTTTCATTTAAACACTGGGGGGGACACATATGAAATGTGGGGGGTTTGGGGCTCTGCTGGAAAATTTTAAGCATGTTGAATGTTCACGCACCAATTTGTGCCATTTCTACATCAGTTTATGGTGTAAATGTCTTTAATTTTGTCAAATAAAAGTCCTCTGTCATTTTCAACTTGAGTTTTTGACTTGACTTGACTTTTTTTTGTATGGGGGGGGGGACAAAAGCACTTCTAAACACTGAGGGGGACATGTACCCCCTGCACCTCCTCAGAAATCTGCACCTGTGCCAAAGACCAACCAATGAATATTTGTGAAACATCTATTCATTTTGAGTTTCAACCCGCCTGTAGGAGCCAGTGAAATCCAGAGGCTTTCTCCAGGCTACATGTACCGGATACCTGTGCATGCTTACTGGTGCATCCTTTCTTTGGAAATCCACGAATGTCGTAAGAGCTAAGTATACTATTACTAAACTAACAGAGGAATTTTAATACGTGGACACGGAGCATTACGCATCTTATTGCAAGTACTTATGTGGAACTGGTTGTGTGTGTATCCTTGTATGATATCTGATACCGTCTGGACACCTTTGAAAGGAGTTTGAATAACAGCAAAAACTGACACTTCTGTCTTTACATGATCATCAGCCACTCTACAGACTCTACTGCATATCATCAACAGCAGGTGTAAAAGGGAACATTGTTTTTAGATCTTCAATAATAAGCATATTATGGCATTATGGGTTAGCACATTTTCAGCCATGTGAGCAGTATGCCCTCCTTCATTTATTTATGTCTTCAAAAAAAAGTGAGTGCACCACCTAGGTTGTCCACACTGTCTTTTTCTTAATAATAATCTTTATAAGTGGATCAAATGTGTTTTTTTGTTTTGTTGTGTGCAGTTTTTTAGATGCATCCTTTTTCATGTTTTGCAGGCTGCTGATTTCCACAAGGGGGAGCTGTTCAGTCATCATCAGACCAATCATCTGCATGCTAACCTGGAGGCCGTTTATAACCATTTATAACATGCAAGCTGCAATTTGCAACAGTTTTTCCCTATTCATTTTGCTACTTTTAACAAAACAAACCACATACTCATATTCTGCAGGTTGTAAAAGTAAAATATAAAACTTAAAGTTGGCTACGTGCTAACAGCTATGTGAGGCTGCACTTTAAGGCACAGCTGTGCTTTGAGCTAAATGCTTACAACAGCATGCTAACATGCTGATGCTAATAGGGATGACGCTTTTCTGTAGGCAGATGCTGAAGATAGCGTTGCTCTGATTCCCTTGTCAAAAAGCCAATGGGATTCTTCAATTGGATTTTGGATTATTGCAGAAAATAAACTCTATGGCAAACATGTATGTATGATACTTAGGCCTACACGTTTTCTTCAGCAAGATAATCATCACAAATGAACACCACTACAGTCACATGATTTAACACTAAAATGAGGCTGCAATGGCACAGTCGGTGTGATGACTTTGTAGTCTCATTTAGCCACTTGTTAGCAACCGCCTTTTCTAAGACACATAAAAGCTTCAAAATTCCCAAGTGGGGTATTTATCAACATATTTCGTTACAGAACAAAACCTGAAAGTCTCTTAAGCTTGTGTTAACCACAGACTTTATTTCAGGTGTCTAACAAAAAACCCACTGACTTTGAGAGGAGGGAACCAGGATTGTTAAAATGCTAACTCATTCCAGGTTATAGGACTCATTCCTGGGGCACTCTATGTTTTCCATATTCACTCGCTTACTTTTGTGCAAGACTACAGTGTAGCATACTAGCTACACTGTACAAAAATACAAACACTTAAGTTTTTTCTCCTATAGATCAAAGAGTTTTTGATGCACACAAAAGACTTGATTCTCCCAAGTTAAAATCCGTGTTAGTGAGAACTTCCCTTTTTCCAAGATAATCTATCCTCCTGGCAGGTGTGGCAGATCAAGATGCTGATTAAACAGCAAGATTACCACACAGGTGTGCCGTGGCCTCTTCACAACTCTAAAATCTGCAGTTTGATCACACAACACAAAGCCACAGATGATGCAAGTTTTTAGGAAGTGCACCAAGAGCTGTTGCTAATGAAATAGACGTTTATTTCACTAAGTGACCATCCACACTTGAGTTTCTGTGAATTTGGCAGTACATCCAACTGCTCTCACAACCGCAGACCACAAAACCACACCAGCCCTGAACCACCACATCCAGGGTCCTAATTTTTGTTCCGTGTATTTCCCCCAGTGTTATTAGCACTAAACACAAGGTAGGCTACAAACTGAAGATGATGGGAAAGTCATTAATTTTGCAGGTATTTGGTGGTAAACCAAAGTACTGGCCAAATTTATAGTGGACCTTAAACTGTAACAAAATTGGTGGTAAAATAAATACAAATGTTTAAATTTGAATGCCCCTCCCCTGAACCTAAATAAAAAATGTAGTGCTTGAAAAATTATTTGACATGTCTCCTCCTCTTGGCACCACCTCCTCTCCTCTCCTAAGTAACAAACAGTCCCTAAGTGGCTTAGCACCAGGCATTAAAATACAAAGATAAATCCTGATTTTTTTCTGCTACACATTGTTGCCTCGGCTAATTTTTCCACAATATAATCGTTAAGTTCAATTTAGGGAAAGCATAAGCACCATATAATAATTCATTCACATTTACCAACATGGTAAAGGAGAAAAATAAATTTAAAAAAGTGCTAACTTCCTACCTTTGAGGCTCCTAAAGTCCGAATATAAGTCCAGTCCTCGATTATTTAAATTCTTTTAGTCCATAAGGGTTCAGTGCTAAAAACAAAAAGGGTTTTTTCATAAAGAATTAATCCAAGTTGTGAATATCGTTGTGTGAAGTCCATTGCTAGCTGTGTATGCTAACTCCTCTTCAAACAAACGGCCGTTATTCCGGCATTTTCCGTCTACCTGCGCCATTTTGTTGGGTATGCTTGTTTTTCTCTTCTTCTTCTTCTACTTTTGATGTTTGGCTTGTTTTTCTCCTCGTTGGCGACAAAATAAATATGTCTCCTTGGTTTTATGTTTAATTTTATTGATCCGGGACAGCTCCGAGTTTACAGCATAGGCTTCCATTTTCCAAGTCCACTGACATCTGTCGCGTATCTTCGCGGCCACCGTACTATGAACGTTCGCGGCCGTTTTCTCAAAGTTATTGCCTTATCACATTCATGACGTAATGCGCCATATTTTGGTTAATATTTGGAGTACAAAAACAATACTTATATCATTAGAAAGTTAAGAATCTCCTCTTTCCAATAGTGCCTGGACCCAGACAGGGATGGCAGGCTAACATGGGGGACACACACAGTGTAGGCTACTTTAAGTCCACCTACCTCATGTTACATTAATCACTCCATATTTTTCCCAGCACCTTCTACATTCTGCATTATTTGCACTGTTGTATTAATTTAAATTTATTTGTTTTTATCAGGGTTTCCACACATTTTTTAACATTTCAAAGCCTAACCATGACTTTTCAAGGGCTCATTATATATTTTTTTCTTACCCTACTAGCCCATAATTGTTATTTTAGCCAGTTGGCATACATGGAGAGAGAGTGAAGGAACATGTGGAGAAAATTAAGAAAACCCACAGGATGGTCAACAAATGTTGTCACACACTGACGCATATTAGAGCTAGGTTATGTTGACAGCTTCAGAAAATAAATTTGCCATGATATTGCATTATAATTTTGTGAGACAACAAAATCCCATGACTTTTCCAAAACTTTAAAGAATTTTGACTACTTTCATTCCAGGCCTGGTAAATGTCACTGTGAAATTCCATGACTTCTCCTGGTTTTCCTGAAGGGGAACCATATTTTATACATGTATATTTTTTTTAAACATATTCATATCTGTGCACAGTAGTCAAATTTTTGTTTATCCTTTAGCACTGTTGTCCTTGTTTTCAATTATATGCTTATTTTGGTATATGTACATGGAGAGCGACAAAAAACACAGAGTCCAATTCCTTGTATGTGGATACACTTCCTTGACCATTAAAGGTGATTCTGACATTTCATAGGATACATAACAACTTCAACCTACTTGTGACAATCGAGCAAAAGTCTGGGAATCACTTAAATCAGTAGGATTAATCCTCTCAGCACCATGAATAACTGCACCATATTTCACACACAGGATAGACTGAAACTATGAGTGTAAAACTGCCAACAGTGCAGCCCTACAGTGAGATGACATCAGCTGGGCCTGGTGTAATGCGAGGTTCAGAAGCAGCACTGGTGTTTGGGGCCCCTCAAAAAAGACAACTTACTCATTGTTTCAGTGTTAATTTAATCATACAAATGCTTAATTATAGATACAGGGGGAAAAAAGCTATTTTTTGACAGTTTCTCTTCAGATAAATGTGCTATCTTAGGACTATGTAAACTTTCATCGCATCCACTCACCATGCCACCCATCTCGAATCCAAACATAGTCACAAACTAAAACTAGAGAATGAATCCAGCAATATTCAAATTCTCATCACCTGTTTCTCTCTCACTGACACACACACCAAAACGCACACATGAGCAAGCTCACAAGGAGGAAGCACACTCACACACGTACACATAAAGAGACTGACGTGACAAAAAGAGGCAACACAGAACAGTGTATACTGTTTGGGAGGAGGACTCTCAGCTGACTCTCAACACAAATACAGCTGCAACACAGAATGCTGGTGAATTTTACAGACACATGATCATAGAGGCGATGAACTCGAAACATCATGAATAACATGCAGATGTTCATAATTAGGAGGAGACAGTCTGATAAATTAAAATATACTTAAAGAAAAAAATGTAACACTATCATGGTGTTCCATCAACAACTTTTCCCACTTTATTTTAAAGCCCAAAATACATGATGAAATCCACCGTCTGACATAAATGAACATAGCCAAGCTGAAGTAAAAATCCAGGTGTGATAGCAGACAGACTGTGATTTTCAGGTATGCAAAAATAAAACAAAAAGTGTGATCAAGATAGACATGAATAAATCTTCATTTTTAAAACCAGACATCGGTGCAGGCGTGAAAGTAATGTTTAAAACTTTGTGGAAACAAACTTTAAAGCTGTGAAGGCCTTTAGAGGGAGAACAGATAGGCAAAACAAACCAATAAAACTTTCTGGAAAATGCTGGTATGACAATCCACAATAAGCCAAAAACAAAATGTTCCTCCTCAGAAGTGGTAGACAGGTTTGTGCAAATAGCAGTAACAGAACATCAGTGCTAATAAAGCTGATGCAAACCATTCATTTTCATATCACTCCTCTCTTTACACTGTGCTCAGCATGATGTCAGGTTGAAGTTGGTCATCTGATTTTTTAGCACCACCTGCTGGCTGTAAATGCAATTTTCTTTCTTTTTTTTTTTTTTTGCATCTGCAGTGCACAATAAGACAGCAAATAAATAATTACATCAGGGCAATTAGTGAGTCAGTTCATCCAAATGGTGCAGAATCACTCGACAATACTTCAGAGGTACACGCCCAAGTAAAGCTCTCTCAATATGGATGTGTGTGTGCGAATCGACACGTCATCCATCGCCCAAGTAGTATACACCATTTTCTTGTCAGTTAAATCCAAAGAGAAACCATAACATACATGCACACTTAACAGGCACGCGCGCACACACACACACACACGCACACGCATACATATATATCTATTACACATACTGTAGACATGGACTCAGAAACTACAGTCACTCACCAGGCAAAATAGATTTAGATGGCTTTTTTAAACCCTTCCTCACACCTCACTTGCTCAAAACTCACTCGCATCCTTTTGCGCTTCAGCATCTATTTAAAGCGAAAACCCACCCTAAAAAAGAAACAAAAAAACACACACACATCCCATGCAGTGTGAATTGGGAAACCTGCACATGACACAGGTTAGTGTTGTAGTTCTCTGGGTTTTATCTTTGGGAGAGACGGGGTTCCTACACAGGTATGGTCCATATGCTTTGCAGAAGTTGAAGTGGAGGATATTTACTACTAGATTTGAATATCTTTGAGCGTGAATATGTGGTGTTCAATGTGTCTGATTAAAGTCTCAAAACTAAAACATGATAAAGATTTATTTTTGAATTTAACAACAATAACAGTGGTCTGACTGTTATGTTTCTTTGAGACTAAATGAAAGTATCACAGGAAACAAAGTGTGTTTTTAAGGTTATTGGCAGTGAGTTTATATAAAAAAAATCTCTAATAAGTCAGATAACAATTGTTGAATTTATTGTTTGCATGTTATTGTTTTAGTTTGTCTTTGTGCAAATATAAAAAAAATCAGTCTGGGTGAAAGGAGGGGCCAAAGCTGCTCAGTTTTAGCCTGAAAGGATAGTTACTAGAGCTGCATTGTTTAATCTATTTTTCAACTATTAAATTAATCGGCCACAAATGTGATAATTAATTAATCTGATATCTAATCTAATTTGAGTCATTTTTAAGGGGAAAAAAGGGAAAATTCTCTGACTCCTGCTTGTTAAATGTGAATATTTTCTGTTTTTTAACTACTATATGACAGTAAACTAAAAAAAAAAAAAAAAAAATTGGGTTGCGGACAAATCAAGATATTTGAGGATGTCACCTGGGTTCCCGGGAAACACTGACTGACATTATTTTTTAACCATTTTCTGACATTTTATAGAGCAAACAACAAATTAAGTAAACACAAAAATAATCAGACTAATCAACAATGAAAATACAATAGTAAGATTTGAGTAATAAATGTACAGAAACGGATATCAGCGGCAACTTCTTTTCCTTTCAGCTATAAATATAACTGTTCTCCACTGACAGCACATCATATGTTCTCAAAGTAATTTTAAGCACTTTGTTGTCTTTTCTATAATAGATCACAAACCATCTGAATAATTCATGTGACTGAATAGAGAAAACATTAACAGATTGGTGCACGTAATGCTGAACCTGACACTGTAAAAGCAGAATCCAAGAGTTAATATGAAGTTACTGTAATTCCTCGTTTCCAATCTGAATAATGTTCACATCAACATCCAAGTTGTAACTGCAACTGGAAAGTTCTCTAACAGCTCTCTCCTATGGACGCCTCACATCATATCTGACCCTCACCAGTGTTGGGCAGTAATATTACTGCTTTTCAGTAACAAGTAGTGTAGCAAATTACCAACAAAAGTTAAGTAATAATATTACAGTTACCCTTAAAACAAATAACTCATTACAACCTTACTTCTGCTGTCAACCCTCCTACTGATCTGAAATCGAACAATCAATCACATCCTCTGATTAAATTTCATCATCATTCTAGTTCATGTTACCAAGCAGCTTAGAAGATGGAAACATTCAGCAGCTTTACGTCGAGTTTGTCGGGAGAAAAGACGACGACAAGAACACTACTGTTCCAGGACTATTTCCACACAACCTCAAACCTCCTCAAACACCTACGACGACAGCAGAATGAGAATCTTGTGGAAATTCACCTCACTAAATATGAGCCCTCAGCGGCCACGGAGGATGGCTGTGGCCCTACAATTACTGAACAACTCAATCTGGATTTTAATGGTGGACAGCTGCAGTCTACAAGCTACAGAGACGTAATGAAGCTTGTGGCTGGGTATGTGGTGGATGAAATGTTGCCTATCTTAATGACTGACTCTCTTTCAGACAAATCCTTGGGAAAATAGCTGTTACAGACAACAGAAGACACCCAGGTAAAAAATAATTTGCAAGCTATCTAGCCTCAACTGTGCTTTCTTTGAGATTACCCTGACATTCATTCATGAATTTTGAGGGGAAAAGATGCAATTACCAATTTCATGGGGTGTAACGGAAAAGTAATGTAACAAATTACTGTTGGCAAGAGGTGGTACATGGCAATGAGCCCAACACTGACCCTCATACAGCCAAATCTTTCATCATTCAATCATCTCAAGTTGTCAAATGATGTGAATGCTCACAAAATGTAAACACCTCAACTGTCCATCCCACCTAAATTGACCAGGCACCAATTTATCTCAGAGTAATTCTGTGGTTTATTAAATGAATAGCACGCTCTGGTGACCAACAGTCTGGTAAAACGTGTCATACCTATCATATTTGAAGTTTGACATCCCACATCATTTATAGGTTTGTGTGTAAAACTGGTATAAGGCTTTCATTAAGAGGAAAATTGAAAATCCAAACTCTTCTCCCCCACCTAAATCATACATCCCACAATTTTCAGTCTCTCTTTAACACTTTTTAAGGCCACAAAATTATCAGAATTAATTTTGTTTAATTTTCAGCAGCTTTCCAAACTTTTCCACACCTGTGTAGGAACCCTGAAGAGACAAAGTATTCAATTATCCATGGGAATACCAAATTGTACGTTGGTTATTTAGGGCTGATTTTCCCTTTAATTAGGCTCGTTTTACAGTGGAAATAAAAAATAGTCATGTGTATCTATTTTTAAGGTTTTATAGCACTCTTAAATGAAGCATTCACACATGCGAATCCGGGTGTTGACGTCAGGTGGGATGTTTTCACTGTAGCGGTTGTAATCCATCACCTCACTGTAGTTTGTGTTTCTGTGGAAAGGGCCATAGGGTTGGGGAGAGGGTTGTCATGAGTCAATATAAAACAACTGTTCCTCCCCCCCTCAGACTCCTCTGCACGTAAAGACTCCCAGGGTGTTAAGCTCATCATCCACCATGGTGTGTGAGGGGGGAAGTCTTTGTCATTCTAGCTCTGTCCAAATGGATAGGGTCCGTGAATACCCTGGAGAAAGTGAAAGAAAAAGTATTAGTTTATGTGGAGTGAAAGTGAATATATGTGAAGATGAAAGTAAAACTGTGAAGTAATTCAAAACCAAATCAAGCCAACACCTGTCCTGACAGCACACACATGGGGATACTTGTGGAAAACTTGAGTGTGGTATGTATGTAGGGCAGTGCCAAAACTTGCAGTACATGTAGGAAGCAGCCCAGACAGTCCTTTTTGAGATAATGTCTCATTTAAATTCCCCGACTGGCTGACAAAGCTGGTTCTCGACAGTCCAGTTCAGCCACCCAGGAGAGGCTATTAGCTGAAACTGTGAATAAAGACTCGGCTACGACAGCTATGAGGTCACACTACTGCATAATTTAACAATAAAGTGGCCCCGCCTGAGAGATTCAGGTGATAAAGTTGAGTGAGGTGAGTCGTTACAGTGATAGGTGGATGCAACAGAAACCATAAACTTGGTTTAAAGAAGCTGTAGCTGGATTTTTTTCTGATGCACGTCATAGTGAATTCACAATATAACAATTCAGCAATTTATAACAGCAATACTCACGTGGGCGTCGCCTTATCATCATACCCTTAGTCACTGCACATCTTTGACATTAATATCATCTTTGATATCAATTTCAACAAAAATGAAAGCCACAGTAGGCATCTCCTGAGGCAGTCATGGTCGTTATACAGCAGAAACAAAACTGTTGGATGGATGAGAAATGACAACTCTGCAAAGGTACCACTACTCCTGAGAGTGAAGCCAAATGAAAGACTACATTAACATAAAGGCTATATATTACTCACAAAGTGTAGCTGGGGCTCACAGGAATTTTGATCATTACTTTTTGACGTAGACCATCTAAAACTAAGTTGTTAGACGAATGTAAATTGGGACCTTTTGCCGGCGTTGGATGACAAGTCAGGTACCAAATGTCGCAGCAACCCATCAAATAGCTGTCCTGATATTTCACTCTGGATCAGTTTACCAGAGCCACACCTCTTGCATGGCTAAACAATAACAAAGTCATGCTCTAACATTTACTGAGCGCACTTGGGGCTTTCCCATTGCCACTTTTGGCCCCGCCCAGTCACACCATGCTGCGTCATTTTATGTTTCCATTACCAGCTGTATGCTGTCAGGCATTTAAAAAAAAAAAAATCAGAAAAAGAGAGATGACTGGTTGCTCTGTATAATCAAACACAGATCAAACACAGATCAAAAACCTTGTGTTAGGTGCTCAGGGGATCCACTGATCGTGCAGACAGAACATTTAAAAACTCCAACAACAGTAGGCTGTTGACCACAATAACACCAGCAGGGCAGACAGAAAAACCTTCAGTTGGTTCACAAGCACCAGCCTATCATCAGTTAAAGAAACACCTTCCAGCAGGTAGCCCTGCTGTATGGAGATGCAAATCCCTGCCACGCTGACACACTGAGCCAAACCAAGTCAAGCAAAGCCAACATGTGTGTGGAAAAGCCCTGATTAATACTCCCAGAGGATGAAACCTTTGTATTTTTAACAGTCCATAAGCTTTCCTCAATGCCACCCTCGACCAGAAATTTGATCATTTACACACAAGGTTATGCATGGATCACCAATAAAATTGCTGAGCAGATTAATGCTCATAAAGTCAGAAACACTTTTGATTTCAAAGATCCTGAAGCCTTTCTGTGACCACCATCAAACTTTACATTTTGAGGTGTACTACTGGTAAAGAGGAGGGATGCAGGATATATATCAGGTCCATGAATAATTGTCTGATAATGGGACACTTTTTTTTAAATTATGTATTATTTCGATAATGAAATTATAGCCAATAAATAGAGACAATAATATGAAGCCACACTACTTTCACTGACATAACAAGGGCAGCATCTACACACCCTTACACAGTGGGTGGCAATACACAAGCTGGTTTGAGGACTGCCAATAAACACAGAGAAGAAGAATAACAAGCACAGCTAGTTGACCAGAGAGCAAAACATGTCGCCGCCCTGGAACACCTTTCACAGTTTCAGAGGAACACCATTGTGCTGAGGGTCTGATCCAAGACCACCAAACTCCCTACAAGATCAGCAAAATTCCTGCTGCCGTTAAACAGTCCAGACACAGCACTAAAAGACCGTCTCCAGAGCGTTAGCACAAGCTAACACAGCAGCAGCAGCTCACATCCATCACCAAGACTTTACATCATCAACAAACTCACACCGAAAAGGCTCGACTGCTGTTAAACTCATCAATAAAAAAGATTAGACTTAGATACCAGTAGCCATGTGATGCTACAGTTGGCCCTTAATTTGTATCATTAACTGGTAACTCAGTCTGGAGCATGTAAACCCAGCCTGACTGCACTCGCTCAGCGTCTGTCCTCTGCTCAGACAATCTCTCTTCACTGCGCGCATGTTTGTGTGAGACAGAGCTGCTTGTTTTTTTAAAGTTGCTACTGCTATTCTACATGGTAGCTGTAGGCCAGTCTATCATGGGACGGTGAGATGGCACCTGGATGTGTTTATGGAAATGCAGCATAATGATTCAGACATTTCCTACACCAGATGTAACATGGACCTGCAGATGCACATTCAACCCATATTGGACCTGTTCATATGCGTCAGCTGTCACTCTGTCTTGTCTCCTTTAACAGAGACACCAGTCTGCAGTCGCTCTCTAGGCAATTATACATGTAGTCGATTTGATTACAATTCAGAGGGTAACAATTCAATAATAAGACGATTATGGATGCATAACAATACAACAAAATGTCTCTGCCACAGCCGCTGTGTTGTTATTTACGTTATGTCAGCAGAGGAGATGCGAGCAGCCTCTCTCTCCTTTAGTGCCAGAGAAATCTAAGACACTGGGCAGGCCGGGCACAGGGTTTTTAAGGTAAAACAGACTGAAATAAGAGTTACTTTCTTCACCACAGCTCTGTTTTAATTTGGTTAATGCTGCAGCGTGTTTTGGTCAGCTGGTTTACACGCTGATCGCTGCTCCTCTTGTTAATGTTAGTCTCTGGGATATGGCGTAAGTGTTCACAATATACTTAATGTTCGCCTCACAGATGTAATTATTTAGACATTAAATTAAAACAAGTTTGCAACTGCTGTCTTTTGTTAAGATGAATGAGTACAAGTTAACTTCAGCTCGCCTGCGCTGTAGACTGTAGATTGATACATACCTGACCATAAGTCACCACAGAAAGGTTGGTTTGAAGACCATTTGACGCCCTATTTACAGCATTATGAGACAGTCCATTTTGATCTTGCTGGATTGGCTCCTGCGTGCGTTCCCACGCCCCGCCAGGATCTCTGAAGCTGTTGTCAGTGGCATCGTGCTTGTTCTTCTGTGGCGAGGCGAAGGGGTTGAAGTCTCTCTGCACATTGCGCTGGGGTTGGGTATTGAATTCTGTCTCGAAGGAGGACAGCTGCTGGGTCACGCCGAGGAGACCTCCAACTTCTACACTAAGAATGACCCAGATTACATCTGTGGAGGATAGAGGCACACATGACATGTATGACTGAGTCAACCTGCAAAATACCTATCAGGACAAAACCAGCCATTAACCCTTTCACCAATGCCTGTGCTGGTATTTTTGCTTATTGTGATGTCATTTCTTAGAGTATCTTCAAATACTTCATATCTCTAAAATCTGTACAACCGAAGCTTAAAGGTTATGTAAGTAAATAAACAATGATAACCGATAAAGCAATTGAATTGAAGTGTCATTAAAAAATAATTCTTACATGTTATTTTATCAGATTTTATAAAATAAACACACATAACAAATTATTCTTTTTCCGTAACTGCTTATCTTGTTGGGGGTCACTGAGGGGGCTGGAGCCTATTCCAGCCGACACAGGGCGAGAACTGTGGGAGGAAGCTGAGTACCCGCAGAAAACCCACACTGACATGAGGAAAAACATGCAACTCCACACAGAAGGGCTCCCCCACCTTGGAGGGAACTCTCTTGCTGTGTGGCAACAATGCTAACCACTGCCCCACCATGCCACCACGCAGAACAAATGGATCCAAAAGATTTCTAAATGTAGAATATGAACAAAATATTTCTTAATTCTCCATGAGTTACTTAAACTATGTACATTATTTGATTTTGGGGATATGCTCATTTTTAGCAGAATGCAAAAGCATTTTGATAGATTCATCATTGTTACAGTTCTTATTTTAGATCAATTTAAACAGGATCATCCAGACAACATTCCCCCGTGGCTGATAGTGGCCTTCCATGGGACGTCAGCTTTTAAAGGGTTAAAAACTTGGGGTCAGAGAAAGCTCGAGGGAATTGTAACAAACAGAAGTTGACAAATAATAAAATAGTAATTGTTACTTGCAGCTTTAATTAATTACCTCATTCGAAAACAAGTCAAATTTTGGGTGATGTCCTACCTCCGTAGAATAATCCGGTGGCCGTACACATCCTCCACTGGCCCTGATACATGCCTGGAGTTGTGGGACTTCGCATCTGCACGCTCACATCTGATATTTCCTGGGGGTCTAGTGACTTTACCATAACTGTGTTTACATGCCCAAACTGATCCCCACCTATGTATTTGAGACAAACTCCAGGTGGCCACGACTCTGCACCTGTAGTACACAAAGAAGAGCGTAGTCAAAACACAGTTCAACAAAACTATGATGCTGTAAATGACATTTGCTCTGGTGTATACTGCATAGATAAATAGATTCAGAGACACTACTTATAATGTAGGTGACATGCTTCACACCTGTGTTTTGTATTCTCCAGGTTTTTGTGAACGGTGTATCTGGAGGAACAGACTCTCCTTCACCAATGGTCACATCTTCAACAAAGGACATGGATGGTGTGTTGACATTGGGACTTTCAAAGTCATAATAAGCACCGATAGCAGCCTGCAGGTTCCTGTTCCAACACAAAAGGAAGAGCATGGTGTTAACAAACGTCGATATTACACACGTAAACCTGACTAGGAGATTTTACATTTACTCTTTGAATACAAAATAACATCAGGAAAACTGACAGCCAAGCCATTTGTTTTTTCTGCTGAGTGTCGTGTCTTTCGAATACTTTCTCTCAGTGCACGATAATAAATGACACTTACTGAGTCAAGAGGTCCAGGACAGCTTTTTTAATTTGCTGCCTCACAAACTACTTCATCAAATGTGACAGTTCATCAATCTGATACTGACAGTTACAGAAAATCTATCCTAAAATAGAACTGACATAGACTGAATAGCTCAGTTACAATTTGTCAGACTGTTTCTAAGTTGCGCGTGAAGACAAATATCCTAGCTGACGGTAATCAACAGAGTGAGTCCTGGGACACCAAATATGTCTGGTCTCTTTTATCAACACATTTATTTCATTTGCACGCAGACTTTCAGGTGTTTATTTGAATCTTCGAGCAAAAGTTGAGGTAAGCTTGACGACACCACAGACCTCATCAGGGGTTATGTTATCAGATTTGATAAAGGTCCTCCAGAGCCACAAACTAGTACAGCTGTTTCCACGAGCTAAGCAGCACTCACATTGACTGTAAAACTGACTTATCTGCGTAACATTGTTAGGAGACCTTTAATGAAAGTGACTATTGTGTCATCTGCTAACTAACTGATCATGAGACAAGACGCATCAGGATTCAGGTGACTTACCACCTTATAATTTCGTGGAGAAATTGATTCTGAAACTGATTCTCTACACACACAAAAAGGCTACACTCAAGTAGGTTTGCATTCAAGATAATTTCACCTGAGACATTATTAATTTATTGCTATAAGCTTTGGATTCATCCCACACTTTGTCTCTTGGGACAGCTCCCAGATGACATTAGAGCAACTCAACGTACAAGGTTATGGGTACAATTGGCAGGTTGTAAAGATTCCCTGAGACACTGGACATCCTCTGCTCCTTCTCCTTACAAAGAATGGATGGAAACAATGTGTAAAATGGCAACATATGAACAGGTCATATAAAAATCGCAGGTATAGAGAACATATTTAACAAGTTCAATGGTGTTCATTATGTCTTCAGTTTCTGATAATGACTTTAGTTGTTCTTTTATCTCAGACATGTGTTAGGGTGTTATATGCCTTGACATGTTTCAGCAGAAACTTCCCCCTTCCTCAGAAGTGTCACTTGGTGGTGGTTGTGACACGTCTTTATCAGCTGACCTGTCAATCAGCTGATATTAGGGAGGCATGACCGTCCTGATCACGCCACCTGCTGTCCATCCGCCGCCTCTCCAGGACGCTGCTCCAGGTGTGGGAGAGCATGTATGCTCAAAACTGACAGGACGGTCACGCCTCCCTAATATCAGCTGATGAAGACACATCATAATCACCACCAAGTGACACTTCTGAGGAAGGCGGAAGTTTCCACCAAAACATGTCAAGGTATGTAACATCCTAACACATGTCTGAGATAAAAGAACAACTAAAGTCATTATATTTAACAAGGTCTGGGGCTTATTTCTCTCTGAAACTGAAGGATCTAATTCTGAAATTTGAAGAAAATGTTCTATATGTATGAATATTGGCACACATGCAAAATCTTTTGTTTATTTTACATATATATATTTCTTGCTCTCTGTTGGTATCATCCACAGGGTTCCTACAGCTTAAGGCAAGTTAGATTTAAGGCTAATTCCAAATGTCCGGACTTCATTGCACATGCAGACTTGCAGACTCCAACATTTCCTCGGAAATCTGGAGGGCTGACCACAATTCATCCAGTCAACAAGAACAAGTGGACTTCCAGAGAGTCTGCCTGGGGTGCAGATGAGCAGACACTATCCAATATTTGTGTGAGGAATCTGACAGCAGCGATCACGTTGTACGTGACTGTAGTTGTCTATCAAACATTTCAACAGCAAAGAATGAAACAGATTTGAGGGCTGTCTATCAACACCTGCAGTCTCTGCCCTCAAAGACTTAACATGCTGGCAGTGAGCACATTACAGTACATACAACTTAAGTCTGTGAGGGCTCAGTCGGCAAGTCCAGAGGGTGGACATTTGCACAGTTTTGTACCCCTTTCAGCCAGGCTGCGAAATCTCAGTTAAGTTTTCATTGACTCGCCAGTCAAATGTTGGTAAAATACGCAAGTGGCTGCTAGATTTGGTTCACTCATCAGCCAAAAAAACCACTATGGTAATCTACTGAATGTCACACACACACAATGGCAGGTGGACAAAAAAGTTCATTTCCAACCCTAAATCCAGGGTACAGTGACAGCTTGCCTGCAGACAAAATCTGGGGGCTGTTGGTTTAGTTATCCTGATCTGTGTGACGTTAATGCAAGCGGCATTCTGTAAATAATTTTAAAAAAATAGGTGTTACCAATGAATTTGAGATTTTACATCGCATCATCAGAAGAAAATAAATCATAACATCCTACTTTGAAAAATTGATTTAAGACATTTTAACAGCC
Organism: Epinephelus lanceolatus; assembly: GCF_041903045.1. NCBI lineage: Eukaryota > Metazoa > Chordata > Actinopteri > Perciformes > Serranidae > Epinephelus > Epinephelus lanceolatus. The sequence goes on from NC_135734.1 coordinate 39,260,728, forward strand.
ATTAGGCCTAATTTTTAGATTAATGAATCCAATCCTGTTTAAGACTTTTTTAGGGATCTGCTGTTCACCAAATCTGCTGGATCTGGATTTTGTATGTTTGTGTGTATGTATGTCAGTATGTTGCTTATGTACTTGTGCAATTGTATTTAGAAACCTTCAAAAATGATAAACATACTATAGAACTAATGTCTAAGGCCCCAATCACACAGAAAGCACTTAACAGGTTGCAAAGCGCAAGGTGCACTGCACTGCCTTTTTTTAAACTGAATGCCACTAGTAAAAAAAACTTTCTGTGTAATCAATCTACCGTTTATTTATTTTACTAGTTATTTGACAGTAATTAGTATCTAGTTTCTTAAATGTTGAGGCAGAGGTTACTTGCTGTAGCTCTGGTTGAGGGTGAGAGGCTGTCAGCAAATAGTTTTTTTGGCACAGGGAAACAGAGATCTGTGTGGGTACATGAGACCCTAAAAAAAGAGGGTAGATCATGGGGAGTACCACCAGTTGATCCAGGAGCTTTGCCTCCATGATGGCGGTGTCCAGGCACATTTTAGGACGACCTGGGGGCAGTTTGTCAACCTAGTGTTGGGCCATATAGCTCTGGGTATCCAGCAACTGCGACCAGCAGTTTCTTCTCAATTGTTTACCAGCTGTAAACTTGTTGTTGTGACCACCACAGATCATCCCATTGGACAATGGGGAAAAAGCTGAGATGACGTGGGGCGCTTTTCCTGTCTGGGTTTAAGTTTTTTCAACTCCAGGAGTTCAGAGTGCTCCGACAAAAATGCCTGGCACCTAGAGCGCAGAAACACGAGGTGCAACACAAAGCAGAAAATGCGAGCAGGAAGAAGCATTCTCTTTAAAAACAATAACAAAAAGTTGCTTCCAGCTACATTAAACACTTCCTGTGTGATGAGGGCCTAAGGCTGCACCATACACCGAAAAATATGATCATTGGGTCAGATATCACCATTGCGATATGAGTCACGATTTAATGGGAATGTAATTTTGTCACTGTATTTTCACTGAAAAAAAAACAAAAAATATAAATATTGCAATAATATAATTTTTGCTGGGGCATGTACCAAACATGTCCCTTTATGTCTGGAATATGAGTTGTAGCCTGGGTTATTGTTGTAGCGCCATGATGTTTCACTGTTAATGGCATGTTTTGACACATTTCACCTTTTTCTTTATATATATTATTTGATTCAATTAATTGTGCAGCCTTACTAATGTCATGTTGCGAGAGGTGCACGTGTGTCTGACTGTTAAACACCTTTAAGCTCTGGATTCATATAAACTACACAGGACTTGTAAACTAGTTTCAGTGGACAAATTACCACAATAGTCACGTGATGATGTCATCCTTATGACGCGCTGATTTCCAGACACCACAATTACACTTAAACGAGACATTATGGATGAGTCCTCCGTTTAAAAACAAAAAAAGATATGATCAAGCCCTTTGATCACTGATTATCTGAGAACTTGATATCAGTTGATCAAAGACCACTTGTTGTCAGCCGTCGATAGATCACGACTGGTTACGTCATCAGACTACCGTGAAGTGACTGCCCTGAGTTGTGGCTCCACAAAGAGCACGGTTTATAACTGGCTCCCGACATTATGTAATATGGCAGATAATCTACACCGAGAGTCCCCTGTGCTTAAATTAACCTGCTAGCTCGTTAGCCCGCTTGCTCTTTGCTCTCCTCATTTATTTCACCTCGCTGTGAGTCACAGTTGGGGCAAACTTTACCGTTTCACTTCCGCTTGCCCCCGAAACGATCGTAAGGAGTTAACTAACATAACTGCCGTTTCCCGCGGAGGAATGAGAGGACTTATCGTCCCGGGTTTTAGCGACACTACCTCAGCACCGTGTGTGTCTGCCTCCATTTTTCTGTTAGCATTTTAACGTTAGCTAACAAGCTAATTACGCTGCTAGGTTAGCGTCATGTTGCTGTCCGACGACAGGCCCCTCCGCATCCCCGGACTCACCAGTTGGTCATGTCCAGGAAGAAGGCGCAGCCGGCCGGGTTGAGCTGAAAGCCCAGCAGCCTCTGAAACTCCGAAATGAGGACGTCCTTGTCCGTGGTGCCCATGCAGCTGAACTTCTGCATGAGCTCCGCGTCCACGTCCATGTCCGTGCCCTCCATGGGTGGCGGGTGTCCCGTGGCGGAGACGGGGTGGTGCGGGAGGGGGTGGACCTCTCTCAGTTTAGTCCGAGGCCTTGTCCAGCCATAACAACCAGCTCAACAACAACAAGCGTCAGTGCGCATGGCACGGCCAGGGGGACGATGTTTGACGTTGCAACAGCCCGCGCGTCACCTTCGCCAATCACGTAGAGGCCGTCGACGTCATCTGTTGCTATTTGCAGCCACCTTTTCATTGGTTTATCAATGAATCATGGATGCTCATTTTGCAGCTCAGCACCACATATATCTCAAGTTTAACATTGAATACAATAAATTCATATTATCTAATACTTTAATCATGACAACACCAGAATGATAAATGTCCTCCAGCTTTTATTTTTCTTTGAATTACCTACGATCTTACAGATTATACCTTTAAAGGAGGATTTCCCCCATTTTCACAATTCTTAGGTTGAAGTCAGGTCATTTGGCACAAAATGTAAAATGGGACAAATAAGGTTTTACAATTTAGGCTCTTTTTGAAACCTGGAGTGACATCACTTTTCTTGTGCTGCTTGAAGGTGCCTTTTGGAAGTATTTAAACCTTTGAACCTTGAGTGAATTGGTGTGATTTCTTTTAAAACCATGGGCAGAAAGGCAATGAGCAACTTGGTGAAAAATGTCCCACAAACTGTAAAAAATAAAAATTAAAAAATAGTAGATTTAGAAGATTATTATTTTTTTAAACTTTGAAAAAAAAGAAAAATACTTATTTATAATATTAATTATTATTACATTTTTTTTTAACTAATTTTCTTGTTTTTCTCTTTTTTTACTAATTTTTTTGGTCATTTCTTCTTTCGCTGCTCATTGCCTTCTTCCTGTGTTTTAAAAGAAATCAAGTCAGTTTGCTCAGGTTTCAATGTTAGAAGTCAGTCACCAAACATGATATTGAGTTGTTGCTACAAACGTCCTTTACATAAAACAATCATTTCTATTGGTTTGAGGTAACTAGTATGGGCAGAGCAAAGAGTCAAAATATCAGTGATCCCAGAACTTGCAAGGAAAGACATGTGGCATGTTGATTTTCTCTTTCTGGTAATTAGAGTACTGCAGCTAAAATAATACGGCTACAACAGCAAAAAAACGGCTGTAGTATGTTGCATTGTCGTAAATGTTTAATTTATAGAGGAAGAAGAAGAAGATATAATTTATAATTTGTTTTCACTCTGTAGTCATATACATACACAGGCTCTGAAATATACACACACATGCACAAACAGGACCTTTACATGGGCACTTAGGCAGTGTCCAGGAGGTGAGCTGGCACCTCTCCAGCTACCAGTCAATGCTTCGTACTTGGTCCATATGGGGACCTAAACCGGTGACCCTCTGGTTTCCAAGCCAAGTCCCTAGGGATTGAGCTTCTGCTGCCCCAACAAAATATCTTTACAGTGGCTACCAGGTGCCACTAAATCAAGACTAATTATGCGATTGTGTGCTACCCTGTCATCTTACAGTCATTTTAGAATTTTTGTCTCTTACTAGAGGTGGTGCAGTGAGTCCATGTCAGCGACAATAGTCCAGAAATAGCCATCACTGTTACACACATGCAAGCACACACACACACATGTCCATTGTAGACAATATGGCACTAAGAGAACAGGCAGTAACAGAACAGGGAAAGCATGGTAGAAAAGTTGGAGGATTTTTTAAATGAATTGACACAGGTTACATTAATTATTTTATAAATTAATGACTGAACTGATGAATGATTTTAACCACTTAAAAAACAAACATGACTTTCCCATTTTACCTAAACATGTCAGAGTGATGTAGGTCCAACATTTCTAGATTATTTTACTTGACAATATACGATCCGTAGCAAGTTCTAAATGTAACACTTATTATTCAGAGTTTTAGGTGGTTTTCTTGGTATTCTACTAAAAAGGTGTCTCAAAAACCTGACTTTACTTCACATATTATTCCTTTGATCTAATATGGTCCAAAAATATCAGTGAAAATAAACAACTCTCTCCCAAATCCAAAAATTAGAGTGCTAAAACTCAAATGTGTGATGTCATAGGGTGTAAAGTCTGGAGCTGCTCCGGTTACAGTGAATTAGGAAACATGTTGTAGATGACACTGAGAGCACTCAGGGGAATGTTCTGAGTATATGGGAACATTTGCTGTTCCATAACAGAGAACACTACAATAGAATAAAGCTCATTTAGAAATTCTCCAGACTTGATGACATCTTAAGTTTGAGACTCACTTCCCTGGTCTCTGGTTTTCAAAGAGAGCAGCTCATGTTCACAAATTGATTGAATCATTAATTGAATTTTCCTCGGCCACGGAAATAACACACTGGAATTGTTCATTTAAGTGATGTTCCCATTTAAGACCAGGGTTATTATAAACAACATTAGGATAATTAGAAAATGAGTTAGTTCATCAATGAAAACCAAGATGTTCATTCTGTAGCTCAGTTTGAACATCAGATGTTTTATACTGGATGTAATATTTGCACATTTGTAGAGCTAATAATGACTTTTACACAGACCTCATTCCCACTAAACCAACGTTTCCACAGGTATACGTAAGAGTCTGTATATGTATATATATATTTTTTTTATTTTTTTATTCTAATTTAAATATTTTCATACTAGCATAAAGAGGCAAAAACTGTGTTGTAAAATGACACATAAATTCACCTTGTAACTTTAATTATAAGATCACATACTTGTTATTGCTCTGTTTTCTTCAGCTGTTTCTTGAACAATCTACACACCTGGTTGAGCTGGACTAAATTCAAACTAATTTTTCAGTTAATAACCTTTAACATTTTAGCACGTCACCATGCAGGGGGAAGATTATTAATGTTTTGTGAGCACATATGTGTAGATTGTATGATTCTCTACCTGAAGGCAGTTTTTCTATCTTGATGATAAAATAAGCTCTCAGTTTAAAAGAGAGGGAACAGTAAATGCGTAGGGTATTTTTTTGTTTGCTCCTTTGTACATGCATAAATGATAAAGTGTGTAAATTATATATAACTATGTAGGTGTTCCTGTAAGATAAGACTAATGCTTTGTCTGTACCCCTTCCCCGCTGTTTCTTTCTATTACTAGAGGTCATATGTAATTATTATTGGTTTTAGAGCTTGTGCTCGAGATTGTTTTTGCTGATTTTGTTTGTTTTTTTTTGGTTGATTTTGATTAGATCATGGTGGAAAGTATCTAAATGCTTACTCAAGTACTGTCCTTATTAAGTATGTTTTGAGTATATTGTCCTTCAGTATTTCTACTGATGTTGTAATGATGACATATGGTACTTTTTTACACCATTACATTTATTTACTGTCTGTAGTTACAAAGTATTTTGAAGGATGGATGAGTTTTATGATCCATCCATCCATTTTCATCCACTTATCCGGGGCCAGGTCACAGGGTCAGCAGGCCAAGCAAAGCACCCCAGATGCCCCTCTCCTCAGCAACGCTTTCCAGTTCCTCCTGGGGGACCCCAAGGCGTTCCCAGGCCAAATGAGATATGTAATCCCTCCAGTGTGTTCTGGGTCTGCCCCGGGGCCTCCTATCAGTTGAACATACCTGGAACACCTCTAACAGGAGGCACCCAGGAGACATCCTGATCAGATGCCCGAACCACCAAATGACCCCTTTCAACGCGAAGGAGCAGCAGCTCTACTCCGAGCTATAGATTACCTTTACAAACAGTATAAAGTAGTAATGATCCGGCCACGATAAATGGTGTTATTTTAGCAATAATTAAAGAAAACAAGCCTGCAAGCGGTAAAATAAATACAAAATACAACCATTTAAATTTGTACGCCCCTCCCCTAAGACAAAATAAATAATATAAGTCTCTCCCCAGTGCTTAAGAAAATATGACATGCCTCCCGCCTTCTGCACCACCCCTCCCCCTTATAAGTAATGAACAGTCCCTTAAGGTGGGCAAAGTACCCCAAAACAAGCAACATTTAAATTAGATTGCTGCTTTTGTGATTAACAGACACTAACACTATGGGCAAAAAAAAATTTAATTCAACAATCAGTGCTTTGCTGTCAAAATATAAATTTGAGTCCACTGGAGGACATAAATAACTTAAATATTATATTTACAGATATCTTCTCTTGCGGTCCCTCAAGCTTCAGGCGGAACTAACTGTCAGTGGGTCTTATATCTGGTAGGAACAGTTATCGTGAACACCGGAAGCGCGCTCTCGACGGAGATAGCCGGGGAACATGCCTAAGTAAGTGCAGATATTTCATCTTTTTCATGCTTAATCAATGATTTCCATTGTTCAACCAATTAGTTATTGTTTATAATTGTATTACGTAAAGAATTACGGTAAAATATAGTTTAATAACTAATTAAACTGACCAGTTTGATTCCAGTGAACGTTGAAGGCTTTGTTTGGGCTCTGTCTATTTGCTGGACTCCACCTCGATGTGATCGTAGCTAACAGTCAACAGCAAAAGACAATCACTACACCTTGATATAATCAGTTAAACTGCTACAGTCCACGATTCTGAGTATTTTCAAAGCTTCTAATCTATATGGAGCGTAACTTTTTTGTTGTTTTAGATATGATGAAGTACGTTAACATTTGATCCTTATAATGAGTCAGTAATGCTTTTTTACGAGGTTAAATTCATTTTTTTCAATGGATAAGAGCAGATGATGGTATACTAAGTTATAAAAACAATATCTAATGCGCATTAACATCCATTTACCTCCAAGGTGAACGTCGTCTCTGGGGCCACAGCTGGGTAAAGTGGAGCAGCTGCAGAGAACAACTCAAAAAAATAAGTAGATAAGACAGTCATAGAAATTAGGAGCATGATGCCAACAAAATCATGTATTTGTATTTTTAATTTAATGTGATTGTTATCCAAAGTCAAGTTTAGGTCATCCAGATCCTGGATGAACATTTCTAAGATCATTTTAAATATAAAGATCCTGCAGGACAGTGTGCTGACCTGTCTCTCAGAAGCCAAAGATGTCCTTATGGACAGGGATCTATAGTGTTGGATATCTCAAAACAACAGCTGAAACACATTCCTGTTGGCTGTTTATGTAAAGGAGTCATTTGTAATGTGCCCATGATGGCTTAATAAAAAGGTTTACAGACCAAATAAAAAGGTTTACACAACTGTATGTCTATATTGCAGCTTGTAAGACCAGAAAAAAGACCATTTACATGTCAGTGTAAATGAGGTCTTTGGCTTTAATTTTTAGTTAGTTTTTACAACTCATTAACAATTTTGATTTTATATTTATATATGTCCCGCTTTGGTTAAAGTTACTATGTTTTTGTGTTAACCCCAAATTCTTTTTTTCAACAGGTTTTACTGTGATTACTGTGACACCTACCTTACACATGATTCGGTAAGTCATGTTTCTGTGTATACTAGGGATCCAGGCTATTACCAGCACGTCATAGGTATCAGCAGATAAAGGCTTTAAAATAAAATATCCAGGGTTCCAACAGTCATGAAAAGCCATAGCATTTCAAAGTCGTGTTTTCCAGGCCTGGAAAATTCATGGAATTGGTAAAACCCATTGAAAGTTTAGGAAAAGTCACCGAATTTTGTCACAGTAATTTTCTGTGGATAGCCTTCCACGTAATCTAACATCACAGCAATTTTATTTTCTGTAGCCGAGAACATATTTTAGCTGTAATGTGTCGATGTGTGTCGATAACCTTATTTGAAGCAGTTCTGTTTTTTTGCCCAGCGAATGTGTGCATTTTGGAAAGCATTGTATTTTATATCTGTATCTGCCAGTGGACCACACAGGAGAGGATGTGATGTTCTCTGCAATTAGGTGGAAAAAAAATCCTGCATATATTGGCATTTAGCCAAAAAGAGTTGGAAAATATTGGCATATCAGATATCAACAAAAGGCACTCAGAGTCCAGAGTATGTACCAAATCTGTCTTTGTTGTCTGCTGCTCCTGTTAAATATCCTCAAATCTCTTCTCTTTTGTTCCAGCCATCGGTGAGGAAGACCCACTGCAGTGGCAGGAAACACAAAGAAAATGTGAAAGATTACTACCAGAAATGGATGGAGGAGCAGGCTCAGAGCCTGATCGATAAAACAAGTAAGCAAACTATCGGCTCAATTATCTGAAAGACATGACTGAGTGAATCTAGAAGTACTAAGAAATGCTGCAGTTGCTCTTAAATTCTTTCAGACATTTTGCCACTCGTTCAGAATGCGTCTCAGCTGAACTTTTAAATATCAGATAACCTGGAACATGATTTTTATTGACATTTTGGGTCTTGGACGTGGATTTTAAATGAGTCAGCTCTTTGAGATACAGCTCATGTAAATAACCTCTAGTGACGTTGACACTCCTAATTCACAGAATGCTCTTTGTTCTCCATATTTAGTATCCTGGTTAGTTCCAGACAATAAACTAGTTGGAGTAAAGCCTGTTACAAGGCATGCTAATGCACGTGTGTGGGATATCCAAGCTCCTTGCATAAATAGTGCACTATGTACACCAGCTTACTTGGGCCCCCTCTGAGATTACAAACCACTAATCCATATGAGAGATGCTGGAGCGCAGTATTGTCCACAGTGGAGGGACATGTTGTTTCACAGACTAAATGCTGCTTTGTAACACAGACAGATGGTAGGCTACACATCCCATCAGCATGTGAAGGCTGCTTTATTGGAAGTGATGTGTTTTATGTGTATTTTTTTAATTAAGTACCCACCTCAAATACTTAATTTTACAGCAGACGGCAGGATTACAGCACAAATTTTGCCATGCAGAAATGCTAGAAAGACCCTTTGTGGTGCACTTTGTTTGCATTCTATACATACAGTATGAAACAGGCTGAAATTAATTTTTCACAAACCCAAAAAGCAAAGACAAGACTGTGTGCTTAACGTGAATAATTTGTGTGGTTGTTTTGTGTGATAACGTTTTTGTCTCTTCCCCCAACAGCGGCTGCTTTTCAACAGGGAAAGATTCCTCCCACACCGTTCCCTGGTGGCCCTCCCCCAGGTGAGTCCACCCTCTTTCAGCTGCGCAGTAATTTGATTAACTCAGCGTAACATAGACACAATGCTCCTTGATAGTTAGATTCGTAGTCAACAGGGAAGGGCTGTCAGCGTTTTGCTCTGTATTAAGGACAGCTGAAATGAATTTCATTACAATAAACAGAAGCGTGAAGCTTTCGGTTCCTGTGGGATAACAACTAATTAAAAATTGATAAATCTGCCTCACTACTGGACCTGAATAGAAAGCTGAAGAAAACTAGCTTTTTGTTTTACAACCTGCGTCTTCCTTCATATCTCTGTGTTGTTACATTTTACTTAACACTGTTATGGATGGCTCTGTTTAAACAAAGGTAAATATAAAAGTTATATTCAGAGTGTCCTTTGAATACAAATAAGCAGCACTTTAAAGTTATGAAAGACGCCTGGCTTTCAGCACTTTGATGTTTCACAGGGAGACAACAGATAGAGCTCCACCAAGGCCAAATTACTTGTGGCCAAATTGGCAGATGTCTTCGTCAAAAATGGCAAAAGTACACTGAATTGTTGGTTTAATAATGTAGGTACACCTCAGTGTCCAAGGCAACATGTCTCCCCACTGGATCCAATTTGCCAGTAGAGTTTTACTGGTCCCTTGTATATTGTCACCAGCACAGCAGCCAAAAATAATTAAGTAACTCTTTTTCCATAATTTGGGTGATTTATTAAACATAACATGTACAACAGTGAATTTCTCTTTTAGATTTGGTTGTTTTCCCTTAGTTATAGATACATAATGTTGATGCACAAAACTGTGCAAACACATCATAGTCACTGTTGAATATGTTCTGAGTATAATCTTTACTGATATACATTGGATAATTTGTTGAGAACAAAATGACATAACAACGGTCAATGGAAACCAAACTCATCAACCCACTGAGGGCTAGATTCAAAATCACACCGACAATTAAGGTGAAAAGTTGAAATCACAGGCTCATCCAACCTGTGTGAATTTTATCATGGCAACTCATGATGTGACGAAGTAGTGTGTGTGGCCCCCGCGTGCCTGTATGCTCTCCTGTGCAACCTGATTGGGCTGCAGGTACAGCCTCACGTTACCAGTAGTAACGTAATAGTAGCAGAACACACAACTAGAGAAGAATCAGCCAGGAAAGATAAGGAGAGAGCAACTATCTGTGGACACCATGTGCAAAACCATTGCCTCTCCATTGCACCTGTTGTTACTCTTTTTTTTTTTTTGCACGAAAGCAGGTGAAACTGATTTACAATCACTTGTGCTACCTAAATGGACGGATTGATATCCCTGAAGTTTAACTGCATTATGCGCTGATACGATATTGCCTCACAAAAATATTGCGATGCTACACTGTATCGATCCTGTGAGATCGGGCGCTGGACGCTACTCTTGTGCCTTTTTTGTGCCAGCTTTCATTTACCTATTAACCTGCGATCCTGAGTGCAGAGCTGATCTTCTTCCAGGCGCAGTTTATAAGTGTGTAGACCTATCGTCTGTGGGACAGATGTAAAGCTCTGGGTAGCCCTGCACTAACATGATCAACTTTTCCGTATTTATCAGACTGAATATTTACAGAAGAAGGGAAAGATATCCGTCAGCTGTGATTGGTTTGTAACATGACTCCTGTCTGACTGCTGAGCGTGGCCTCTTCTGTGTCTGTCCTTTCAAATTAAATTCCCACATGGTCCAGTCCTATAGGTTTTGATTTATTTTGTCAAGACGCAGCTCCTAATAGAGTTTAACATTTGGGTTTTTTTTTCTGCGACGAAGTGACCCATGAAATCTCGCTGACTAATGACCTTTCTTATCGACTAACGTTGGTCGACAGGGGAGAGGCCTAATATAATAACATGATATTTATTAGTTACAAAGGTGCATTTTTTTCTGTTTAGTTAGTTGGAAGACAGTGCAAATAAATCTCTCAAAATATAACAATTGACAGGGATACATGTGAATCTGATGTAAATTACGTTAATCTTAGTCATTTTGATTGTACACTAACATTTGCTGTTTGTCACACAGGTGGTCCTCCTCGTCCAGGCATGCTACCAACGCCCCCTATGGGAGGTCCGCCTATGATGCCCATGATGGGGCCTCCACCACATGGAATGATGCCCGGTGGACCAGGTAAGAAAAAACTGCTCCTAACGTGTGTCACACAACATTTTAAAGTGCTTGCAGAAATTGAAGCGCTTTGTCCAGTGAGGTAGAAATCCAGTCCATTCACCATTCATCCCTTCACTGTCACATTTTAGGAGGCATGAGGCCGCCGATGGGAGGACCCATGCAGATGATGCCAGGACCGCCACACATGATGCGTCATCCTCGCCCGATGATGATGCCAGTCAGGCCGGGCATGATGCGACCAGACAGATAAGACCGGTTGGATTTTCTCCGTTCTTTGTTGCCATGAACAGACACTGTCTAGTGAGGACACTTCGGTTAACACTTGGATTTTTCAGCACAGCTTATGAAACTGTCAAATGTCCAAACTCCTCAAACCTGAATTCCCTGATTCAATAATGTTATTTTTGTATAACAACTTCATTTTCTTGTGCCAGAATCGTGGTATTTATTACTATTCACCTCACTAGAATACATTTCGACCTTTTTTTATTTTTTTTAAACATCCTCTTGTGTGTTAACATCAAGTGTGAAATATCTCGTCTTACTTTGACAAACTGTTCAGCAGGCACATTTAAAGAGCCTGTTTGATATGACAATATTTGTTACTATATTTTTACTTTTGTTTTAGGTTTTACGTGTTTTTGTTGAATGTCATTACTTTGAGAATAAAACAGTGATTTCAAACCTGTTTCTAATGTTTGAAAGGCATCTTTTTGACAAATGACCCTTCACTAAGTCCCGCCCCCGGACGCAGACTGGCCAATCATAATGTAGCATCGGGCCGGCTCAGACCAGGTCCAACAACAACACAGCTATGCTCCATTGACTCTTATGCAGCTGTTTCAGATTTCCTTCATTTTCAGGCTGGTTTTGTGGATTTGGAGCTAAATGTTATATATTAATGTCGTATATTAATGATACTCGTTACCTGGAGAGGTTGGAAAAAGATATTCCCTGTTCCAAAACCAAAATCAAACCCTGAAAAGTGTAGGGTTAGCTAGCTAGCTACTGAAGATATAGCCTACTGAATGTATACACATGCTGCTTTTGCTTTGGAGATCCTTGCCCATCTGGTCGCATAGGTCCAGGTGCTGGCAGCGGCACAGGGATGAAGCCAAACAGTGTTCATCTGCACACACTGCGATGCCACACAGCGGGTTCAGTATTGGCAAATTTCCCTTTATATTCATTGTCTTGTGTGGCGATCAGCAGTGATGTGGTGGTTCACTTTTACACTGTGATCTGTAGCCTATAGTTCGGCTTTAGCTTCTAACTATCTTTGTCTTTTTAACCTGTTGTTGCTGCTGAGTCAGTTTGACATCCTGGATATATCCTTCAAACACAGACTGTAGACCCCTCTGTCTGCTTCTCTCTGGAATCACTCTTTCATTTTTCCAAAAATATGATAACATTTCTTCAGGGAGTGCAGTTAGCTACAGTGTGGGCTCCATGCAAACAAGACTCCAGATTCACGCTTATGTTGCTTTGTATGTCATGGATGTGGAAGGCAATCATTTGCTTACAAGTTTGGCATATCCACTTTATAAGGTAATGTAACTTTATGTGCTGACACATGGATTTGTGGCTGCAATCAAATTGAAACTGAGGCTTATGCTGTGTTCACACTATGAGCAACACAGCAACTGTGTGCCCAGCTCTGTAAAGTGTTGTTCAAGCACTCATTGACATGGTTACATCACAAAAGGCTTGAGTGTGTCTGCTACCTGCCACCAACATCATCTAAAGTTTATATTTGGTCTTTAAAATATCACAAATTCAGGGAAACATGATGAGTAACTGATGAACAAATGGTCATTATACAGATGAAGTATTCCCTTTAACTATCATGCACCACTATGAAGAGTCAAATCCTCACATTTGAGAGGCTAGAACCAGAAAATAATTTGACATTTTTGCCTTAAAATAACTAAAACCATCAGAATAATTGCTCCATTTCAAAACATCCTTGCTGTAAACTTGCCAAGACATCCCTCAAAAGAGATAAATGTTTGCCTCTGCATTAGGCCCATTATTTTTGCCTGGCATTTTTCAAAGATTAAAGTTGTCAAAGCTAAATTAAGTAATCAAGATTAGCACTGTGTCTAAAAAAAAAAAAAAAGGCAAAGAGGTCCCTTAGTTGAACCCAAACGCGCCACCTGAGGTTTCCCTGAGTGAATTTGACAAGTTCTGTCTGGCTGGAGGTGTGAATGTGTTTAAGTGTGTTAGCGAGAGACTGGTGAAATCTGCCCTCTGCATCACCCTCTCAAGATCCTGAATATTACAAGCAGATATGCAGAAAACGGACAGATGTATAAAATATTGTTTCAGTAGATGAATGAGAACGTTGAGCCAGCCCTCATTAGTTTATTCAGTCAAGCATGTTTGAAGAATTACAGCGCTTACATAAGAATCTGTGGCTGCTAGTGAATCATTATCTCTGCTGACATTTGTGTCTACAATGCCTCGCAAGAATCCAGCACTCGTCCTCTAGCTGGATTGTAAACTTCTGTATCCATAATCACAGCTGTCTCGTCTATAATTATGAAAATGTCTCAACAGATGGAGCTAGAGAGTCGTAATGCTTTGCAATTAGAGCCAAGACAGTGGAATGATGTGCGATGACTGATTATGTGCTTCCATGGACTGTCAAATGTCTTTGTATCTCACGCTCCCAGAGGACATTTTTGTGTCTTTATGGTTTAGGAAATTTCTAGGCCACATATAAAAAAGAAACAAATTTGTTGGGGGGCAATAGCCATATGCTTCACGCTGTGTTTGCCAATTTATATACTTGCAGACCGGAGGGAGAGCACTGCAAAGACAATCCAGACTGCTCTGCTGCTGTGCACCGCATCAGATAACTTTTGGTAGCTGTCAGTCATGCATGTTGTAAATTGTGATCTTCAAAGAGACTTTGGCAGATTACATGCAATCTGATGGCCACTCTAAAGGATGGGTTCCATTAAAAGTCCTATAAACATCCACTCCCCACGTCAGCGAGACAGGAATAAAACCATGTTAATGCACATTTTATGCATATGTCGAGCATAGTCGGATGCCCGTGTGTCATCTGACATCGGAAGAGTCTTTATGAATATTCAATCTAGCCATGAAGTGGAGCGTTGCCCTGAAGGGAATGAAGTGGAGTGGGGAAAAGTGTTTATGATTAGAGCTCAGGAGTTGAGGAAATAAGCCTTGATCATGAGAAATGTGTATTATAATAAATTTAACAGGAGGGAGACCACTCGTGAAAAGACACTGTGGGGCTTGATCAGATATTTTGAATGTTAGATGAGACAAATTTGGTGCTGAAAAACAGCTGTTCACATTTATTTCTGACAATCGCAGGAGTGACCTTTGGGAGGAAACAGCGTTCCCTTGATGTTGCTGTTGCTGCAGGCTGCACTGTAAAAACACCAACTTTGATATTTGTTGTTTAAATGAGGATTGCAGGCTGTTGGGACTTACAAATATAACATGTCCTGATAACTCACTGTCTTAAAGGATAGTTTTTTCACTGACCTGTGGTGCTTGATTGTTTTGGTGTGAGGTGCTGAGTGTTGGAGACACCAGCCGTAGAGATGTCTGCCTTCTGTCTTATATAATGGAACTAGATGGCACTCGGCTTGTGGTGCTCAAAGCGCCAAAAAATACATTTGAAAAACTCAACAACAATGTCTCTTTACAGAAATCATGACCCGATGAAGGCTCATTTAAACTTCCTTTACATAAGGGAAGATACATCAGTTTCAAACCTAAATGTCACTGCCCTCATAGTTTCATATGTCCTTTATGTTGGCATAGACACGGCCAATAGATGGCACTAGAGAGTCAAGCTTCACACAACAGTCAAGGTGACGGTGGAGGAGGTCGTAAGATGGCGGAAGAAACATGGAAAAGACTGCGGTGGTGTGTGAGGCCATTCAATAGATTGCAACATGTGGATGGAGGATTTTTTTCATTATGTTATGAATTTATTCCGTTCTGTCATTATTTAAACTTCTTTGTCGTCTCCCACGGTCATATCTTGCTTGAAATATGCTACACGGCCTCCATGATCTCTCCGGTGGTACTGCTCCGTTTCGTTCACACCCTTTAGAAAACATGAGCAAATACCGGCGAACTGTATGCAGAGTATGTACAGAAGGCTCAGTCTATCTCAGTCTCCGTATCTAACGTTAAGCATGAATGAACCCGATTACGCAAGATAACCCACAGACTTTGTTGTGAGCGGTTTCATTTAGGAACTATTTTCTTTCTATTGAACTACACCAGCCAACCCCATCACCGGTCAGAAGGAAGCATGCATCTACTCATGGACAAGACAGTCGAGCTCATGACAATGCCAGATATTAACATTAATGGCATCCTCCTTGCCTAAGCTGTAACGTTAGCTAGCTCAGTGGTGCTAGGTGAGCTAGCAGTAGATGCACACTTCCTTCTACGCGGTGATACGGTTGGCAGGTGTAGAGAGCTGCACTGGATCAAGACACTGTGTAGACGATTGTAAAAAATCAGGTGCTCTTCAAGGACAGGGCAAATAGTCACATAATGATAAAAAGGACTGGTCAGCTTACTCAGTGTGAAAGTCCGTGATACGGGCTGGCAGTCCAAATATCTGAGACGATCTGATTTGGGTCACAAAATCCCTGGATAAACAAACATGTTTCAACTAAAGAGTTTTTATCAAGGTATAAAATGCATTAGGGACAAGTGTGCAAGAGATCATGTGACACAGGTCACATGAAGTGTTGGTAGAACCCAGTCGAGGAAAAAAAAGAAAAACTGCAATTAAAATTATAGCTGCTGCGCAGCAATGGTCGGGGCCGGGCAATTTTAGGCAAAATTAGAAAATTCTGAGCAACACACACACACACACTAAAACAAAGCATATCACAACATAGAAGTTACATCATATAATTATGGCATGCCCTTCAAATTGTGGATGAGTGGCTGAAGTGATGAGACTCATAATATACAAAGGAAAGAAAAAACTCAAGAACAAGAAAGTAAGAATAACATTAACTACTAGCAATTATGAACAAACTGGCCTGGTCTAGCTTAAAGCTAAACATTATCCATGGTGACAAAGATGAAAACAGTTTTTAAAATGTAAAAGTAGCTATTGGATAGACTCTGCATATTAACTGATAGCTAAGCCAAATAAACAGGGAAAAGAGACAAGGGATAACAGGGAAAAGTGTTGATAAAGAGTATTTGTCTCTCTGCGAAACTGCCTGGATCATAATTATTTTAACCTTAGTAGTCTCTAATCCACATAACATGATGCCTGAACATAGGACTTTCACATTAGAATGTCCGTTCTGCCTTAGCTGAGGCTTGAACTCACAACTTCTGAGACTGAGGTCCAGCTTCTAGCTCACTGAGCTAATTGGCAAGTGACAGTTCATGTGTGGCTTCACAGACAGTAGCCATCCATGCCATGGAAAAGCAAATTTCAAAGTGAAAGTTCCAAAGCTGTAGCACATATGGTTGATTTGTTATGAATTTTCAAAGTTTTGAAATTTAGAGGCTTGCTGTAGCGCCACCATCAGGACTATTGTCTTGTGTTTCCAGTTGAGGACATCTGGCATGGGACTGGACCTTTATGAAAAGTTTGGGTAGATTTCTCATATGGAAATGTTGCACGAGCTGAGGCTTGAACTCACAATCTTCAACACCAAGAACCACCCTCTATCTCACTGAGCTGATTGGCAAATGGAAATGTCACATGTAGCTTCACAAATTGACTAAGCTGTGTGCAAGACAGCAGCTGTTAGTGTGTAAAGGCAGATTTCAAACGGCTGTCAAAAATTCAGTTATTAAGACAAAAATCCGAAAATACACAAATTGCATCTAGACAGCATGGAGATGTTGGTAATTTGTTTTTAACAATGATTTATTGGCTCCATAAGTGAAAAACTGATGTTTAAAAATGCCATTTTTGCACTGACTCCAATTGTTCGCATGAGAGCGAAATTCAAAATGTTGTAAAAAATTCAGTTTTTGAGATAAAATTCTGATATTTTCCAAACATCATCTACCATGACTCCAAAATGTTGTCATTTTTTTAATGAACATTGAAAATGTATTTAGCAAGAATTTGCAAGTATATGTTTACAATACTGTTTACAGTCAAACATTTTGATGCACTGTAGGCTCAATTTTCGATAAATCAAAAATCTGTGTGGATCATTTGTGTAGGACAGTCTGAAGATGCTCTGTAGCAAGTTTGGTGTCAACTGAGCAAAAATTGTGGGAGGAGATAGGTTTAATAGGTTTTACAGTTTTTGAAAAAAACTGAGTGATGGACTTCATAATTTGCAATAGGTTTAAATGTACAAAAGTTTCTTCAGTATTGGGGCTACATTTTGGTGAATACATTTTGAACTTCAGAGGCTTGCTGTAGCACCACCATCAGGACTATTGGCCTGTTTT
Organism: Epinephelus lanceolatus; assembly: GCF_041903045.1. Classification (NCBI taxonomy): domain Eukaryota; kingdom Metazoa; phylum Chordata; class Actinopteri; order Perciformes; family Serranidae; genus Epinephelus; species Epinephelus lanceolatus. The sequence continues at coordinate 39,278,482 of NC_135734.1, forward strand.
TTCAGCTGAGGCAATCTGGCATGGGACTGGACCTTTGTGCAAAGTTTGGTGATTTTTCGCGCGTGGGAAGTATGATTTCCTCGGAAGAAGAAGAAGAAGAAGAAGAAGAAGAAGAAGAAGAAGAAGAAGAACATGCAGCAAAACAATAATAAAACTTTTATTCAATTTCAGTGTTTTATATCTTATTAGTTAGGATTGAACTTCTTTTTCTGCTATCAGACATAAATGAGTCACGTCACAGTTAAATTTCTGTCAACTTTCACTTTTATTCCACTACATTTCATAAATAAAATGTATAATTTTACTTGAGTACATTTCCCCAAAGCATTCTAGTTGCTTAAAAAAAGGGAAGCGAGGAGGGAGGGATTGACAAATGAAGGACTGGGGGGGAAGGGAAAAACTGGACTTTGTTAAATCCTTTAAGTTGTTAAGACTTAAACTTTTTTCTTTTTTTTTTTAAAGTGTGATTATAGGCTCCATTTTAAAGGTGATGTACATGTTAGGAAGAAGCCATTGTATCCAGTATCTGTATGGCTGTGTTTTGTTAGCACAGTTGCGCTCAGCCTGGATGCACCAATTCTCGTCAATCATTTTAAGACTGGAGTGTCCCGCAGCAGAGAAGGTGAGTAATGATTCAGGGAGATAAAGATTTGTGACTGTAACTGGTAACTGGTAACTGTGCGGTGACTGCTCCACTGCAGTGTGTCAGCCCTGGGGTCAAAGGTTTCCTTTCAATCATTTAAGCTGTGAAGAAGACCTCATTTTTGTGTGTGATGTAGGCTCCATTTTTAGGGTGGTGTTCATGTGAAGCAGAAAAATGAAAAAAATCATAATTAGCAGAATGCTGACTGCTGTCTTTTTTAGTTACAGCATTTACTTGAACTTTTACTATAAATACTTAAGTACATTGAATATCATAAGTATTTTTGATACCTAAGAACAGTAAATATTACATACTTAAAGACTTTGCGGGGGGGGGGACGGGACACACACACATGGGTTTGAATCTGAAAGAAACAAATACAAAATTAGAACTTAAATTAAATTAAACAAATGTCCATCTTAATAAGGGTAAATAATGCTCCAAGATAAACTAATAACGTACAGGGTAAACTAAAGAGAAAGAAGCTGCTGTGACAGAAAGAAAGAATGAGTGAAATTGTGTTCAGGGTTTAAACACTTATGTTTTATCTAAATCACGATATTTTAAAAAATCTCAGTATTTGGCAGTGGACACATTGGAACGCGTAAATTATGAGGTTTCTGAGATACTAATCCAAATAACTGACATATCTATCTGAATCCCACCAAGCTCCTCTAGCGCAGGTTTCATTGAAGAGGCCCGCTGTCACTTCCAGCAAATTGTGTGCCAAGAATTGTGGGTACTTTACACCTGCTGAGGATACACACATGCATCCTTGAAATTTCTCTGAATGATGGATTCAGTCCTCAGAAGAATTTGAAGGATCCTCGACACTGGAACAGTCCTGAGGCGGGATTTGATGATGTAGCATCCTTGAAATTCAGCCGTTTCAGGATTCTTCCTTGACTTTGAGAAACACCCAATCAGGACTAAGGAAAGGGGAGGAAAGGAGTGTCAAATAAAGAAAATAGGAATCTTTACTCCATGTAGTTTTCAGATACTTCATCCACCACTGTAAATAAGTCTTAAATAGTACTGAATCTGACTTATATTGAGCTGTAAGAACCCTGTTATGACAAAATTCCATCTCTGTGTTACTATCTCCTCCCACTTGAGTTGATATACTCAGACTGTTGAAGCCTTATATTTTGTTTTCAGCTAAATTTTGGAAAGCTAAACTGAAAAAATGTGAACCTGTCCTTTAATAGCTCAGCAGACACCTGTTTACCACGTCATAATCGTTGATGTGGCATTCTGTTTTTAACCAGGAGGTTCTCACTTGCTTTCAGTCACCAGTGAGAGGAGCTCCACTTCCTAAATCTACTGACTCAGAGATGATTCAGTCAGCTCAGCTTTGAGATCTGGAGTTTAAGATTTGTTCATACATGTACTGACCATTGGATTTGGATGGATTTAAAGACAGAACTTAAGATAATGATGTTGTATTTTGTTGCCTGGAAGTTGACTTGACGTCCTTTTTTTTTACAGTGCAGTTCGCACTCACCTCTTTGATATTCCTGTCATACAAGTGAAGGCATTAATGTCCCAAATATCAACTCTGAGAACAGGAGAATCACTCAGAAAGCTATTCTCTGCAGCCCCCAGACCCAGCGGCAAGGCCGTGAAGGAGAGGGCCTTTAAAGGAGGACAGCTGATTGATTAACTGTTTATACCAAACAGGTTTGACTGCGACCGCCGGCCGGGCACATCCGCCCAGATTTACGCTCTCTGAAGGAATCATTTAGGGTTCTGTATTCATGATGATGCATCTTCTTTTGCTCCCAGCATGCAGTTGGCATTCTTACCACTCAACAGCCTTGGTTGAATGGAAAATGATAATCCCCCCGACTGTCGATTCCTCCAAAGCCAATTGGCTCAAAACTGCATAAAGACCTGGATGATGCTTGGGAGTACGGCATGATTGCACAGGGCTGCTGGGTGGGCTATTGATGAAAAGAGTCGCAGAGAAAGAAAGCAGTCTGCAAGGCAAAGACTTGGTAGACTTCTTTCAATACCCCCTGTCTCTCCTCTTTCTCCTCCCTTTTGTCTCTCCCTCCACCTCTATTCTATCTCCTCCTCCTCCTCCTCCTCCTCCTCCTCCTCCCTCTCATTCTCTCTGCTGCCCTGCTACCAACACTACCCTGTAATTTAATCCATTTAGTCATGGCTCCAGATCAATATCCATTTTCCTTGGCCTTAAGGGAGAGCCTCTTGAATGTGCTTGTTTCAAACAGTGGTTGTGTTGGCCAGCAGGGGCTCCCATGGGCCTGCGGGCTGATACAGATGTAGTACAGCACACTGTCTGAGAAAACAAAGCAAAACTTACATCTAATCTCTCACTGTGCGAAACACAGCTGCAGATGCTGGAGCTTTATGTGCATTTTCACATTTTTCTACAAACTTTTTCATTACACTTTGCATCACTTCAAATCCAAAAAGACTCCCTTCTCGATCACAGATGAATTATTCTCTCCTACTGAGATGCTGAAATGCAACGCCCGGCCGGTAAGCAAATGAATGACATCAAAATAGATTCAATTAAGGCTAATTTGATTAGCGGGCCTTGTAAGTGACCAGGAAGAAAGATGAAATTATTAATCCCTCCAGGATTTGATTTACTGTCGGCACAATGTGGCATACTGCACTCCACTATACAGCAATAAAAAGGTTCAATTACCACAAATGGTCTGCTAAAGTGTCCTTGAGCAAGATAACAATATGCCATCAGCTAAAAGTCTAAATGTGACTGTAAGAATTAGTCACTCGCTGCCATTGGGTGAACATTTTGAGCGCACATAACATTGTTAGCTGCCCTACTTCAGTGTAAACTGTCTTTAGCCGGCCCTGTGGCGGCCTGCCACCGGCCAGCTGTACGCTCTGTGGACACTGACAGTGATTCTCCTTCACCTGCTCCACTGTGTTGTGCATTGCCATGTTTTATAAATAACCGTGTTAAATATTCATCTGTCAGCATTTGCATCCAAAGTATTTTGCAGCTGAGTTTCATAAAGTCAAAAGGACAGGCAAACAATTTGCTCAACTATTTACTGACACGGTCGTAAATACTAGAGTGAAATAAGACATAAAGATTTGGTTACAGATATGTCAGTGTTACATTAATTTTTAATGGATTTTGAAATTGTCTAAAAACCACACGTCCCACCTGTGTGTTACTCACATATTTTTGAGTTTATAACCATATGCAGGCTCAAAGGAAATATTCACTCATCAGCCAATATTTTTTATTTATAGGCCTAATTAAACTGAAGACAAGCGCATTCTGTAAAGTACAATGGCTGCTTGAGAATAATGTTTGAGCTTTTAAGTGTTTTGAGTGTTCTATGCCTCCATTAAAGAGTTGACAGTGATGCTCAACAAAGAGCCACAGCCATGAATGGATTACTGAACAGGCCTACTGACACAGGTCCAGAGGCCCAAAATGTTAGGCCAGACCCTGAACTTCACCTGCAAACTGTCACCCAAGCCCTTTTTACACAGAGATCATGCTATAAGGTCACTATGAAGTCCCTTCTTTATGCCTCCTTTGCATTTTGACAGGGAGCCAAACATTATGATTATGTACAGCATTGTGGCTTTGTGTAATTAAAAGAGAGGCATGGTGGTCAAGACATGCAACACATCAGCGTCAGCCTCCAGTGTGACTTATATACATGTAGGTAGTGCTTTTTAAACAACAATAATGACATTCACGTGTCAGCAGCAATCATTTACCATCCCTGTCGTATTGTAGCTGATCTGGTCCTCTGCTTTGAGGGCAAGGAGCTCCTTGACCTTCTTGTTTTCCCTATTTGTGGACATTTACGGCTGCTGTTCTTCTTTGAGTTAGCCACTAATTGCTAACAGCTACCTTTGAAATCTTCCGTGGTGGGTCGCACACATAATACATCGTCAAAACATCACACAGACACTGTTGCGGGGCTGTTGCTATACCTCCCATTCTGGATTAAAGGGGATACCACTCTGACTCCCCATTACGCGATCGCACCTTACGTACTTACATTGGGTGGCACGGTGGTGTAGTGGTTAGCATTGTTGCCTCTCAACAAGAGGGCTCCTGGCACCCCAAACTCAGGGTGGGGGAGCCCTTTTGTGCAGAGTCTGCACGTTCTCCCTGTGTCAACATGGGTTTTCTCTGGGTACTCTGCCTTCCTGCCACAGTCCAAAGACATGCAGGTTAATTGGTGACTCTAAATTGTCCGTAGGTGTGAATGTGAGTGTGAATGGTTGTCTGTCTCTATGTGTCATCCCTGTGATAGTCTGGCGACCTGTCCTGTCCACCTCTCATCCAATGTCAGCTGGGATAGGCTCCAGCACCTCACGACCCTTAACAGGATAAGCGGTTATGGAAATGAAATGAAATGAAAAAAACCTTATATACACCATGGCAGGGCAGCATAACAGCGTGATATTCCCACCTTGAATAGGCAGTGTAAAAGAGGCTTCAAATTAAAAGGTGCAGACCAGGAAGACTCAAAATGACCATGAAGAGACGACAACGAGACAAAAACAACCACAAGGAGACAAATAACCACATAAAGATGAAGAAAAAACACCACAAAGTCTGTATGCTCCTGTGTAGGAGAGGTGGTGGGGCCTTTTGGATTAGCTGTGCCAAGGGGCCTGTTGTCTCATAATCTGCCCAAGGCCACAGTCAGAACTGAACCATGGATGTTGCTGTTATTACCTGGTCAGCACCTTAAACCACCAGGGCACCAGGACGCATCCACTGTTATTTGTTAACCTACTAACAGCTTTCTATTGTTTTTCAAAGAGCTGTATGTTAAGTCACTAATCTACATCACTAACTAACTATTAATTAAATATACACTGATCAGCCAAACCATTAAAACCACTGACAGATGAAGTGAATAACATTGATCACAACAGCAATGGTCTGGGAAACCTTGGGTCTTGGCATTCATGTCGATGCCACTAGACTCAAAACAAAACCACTGCAGACCAAGTACAGTCCCACAGGACAGCACGCCATGTTGTGAGAATTGTGACGAAGAGCTCAAGGTGTTGACCTGGACTCCAAATTCCCCAGATCCCAGTCCAGTTGAGCATGTGTGGGACGTGTCAATACGCCACCTTGCAACCCACAGGACTCAAAGGATCCGCCACCAACACTCTGGTGCCAGACATTACAGGACACCCCTAGTAGGTCCTGTGTCCATGTCTCAACAGGTCAGAGCCAAGTCCGAGGAGCCAAGTGCAAACCAAGGAGGCCCCACAATAGATTGGGGTTCCTCTGGTAGTATCAGTATCTTGGTAATACAATCCAGTGATTTCTAACGGATAAAAATGTTAGCTGTTAAATCACATAAACACCACATCCCTACTATGAACAATTCTGACAGTAAAAGGTCATTTTTAGAAGCTGAAGTGGATGAAAAGCTCAAGTACACCTAAGGCGATGGGATTCTTATGGTCCTTTTTGCAGTGTTTTTGTTTTCCCCCCAATTCTGAAAGTCTAAATTTGGAATAACTTGACTTGATAAATATTTCATATAACCTCACCTCCAGCTAAAGGACTTGAATTTTTTATCAGGGTCCTCATCACCTCAAACATATGGTTCTTATCCATACATGCATATAAAAGTAGTTGCAAATGTCTGCCTTTAACGAGTGCCCCCGGCCCTGAGCTGATGTGCCATTACAAAGATTATTTTTTGCCTTTCTTATCACTTTGTTGCAAGAAGATCTTATTTTCTTTGCTTTTTGTTTAAAGCTTATCCTGCCCCTGTGATCATGTAATGCTGTTCTGTGTGAGGTTGTTTCACTTACCTTTACTTGATTTTTTGCACTTTGTGACCCAGTTTTGTTGATTTTTACTCACTGTCTGAACTTTATCATTCAATTATTATTTCAGTAAATCAAGGTCTGCCCTTTAAAACTACTGAGCCACTACTCACTTTTTATTACATCAGGTTTGATATAGCCTATTATGGTGTGAGCCTGTTAATGCCAATGAATAGCAAATATATTTGTTAAAGTCAGGAATCTGACTTTGTGTCATCTGTTCTACAATATAGACTAAATCACTGTGATGTTGGGCTAACAACAGTCTCTTCTGGGTAAACAGCTGGCAACTGATTTTAATTGCAGAGATAGGTGAAATTGATAGATTTGTTTATTTTTGTTGTCATTTTCAGCTGTAAGTGTAATTTTTGATGGTGGTCTGACCTATCTGACGTTTCTGTCGTGCTTATTTTAGGTCTATGTACTTTGTTGCTTTGCTAGTGACTTTGAGGAACTACTGTAAATCTACTGGCATGGAAGCCAAGCAATGTAGGCTACTGTGTTGGACACAGGCCGCAGCAAAACATACTTTAGCAACCTAAAAAGACCCACTTAAAAATTAATATCAGTTTAAGTGTGCACTATATAGTTACACTACTAGTACCTTACACACTAACTGATCAAGGAAGCAATAGATCAGCAACTCCCATGTTCTGCAAACTAAAATGACAGTTTTTTGTCACAACTGGTGAACCAGAGGAGAGTCTTCACTGGTCAAAATGTAGGTTTGGTACACAGAAGGACTGTCAGTGAAGGCAGACAAATTCAGTAGGGATGAGGAAGTAGCAGAGGCAGAGTCAATCAACAAAAAACCAAGACAAGGACACTGGGAAACAAATGGCTGCAATGCTGGACACGCAAGATGAACTGGCACTGGAAGCAAACAAGACACCCACTAAGAGGCTGTTTATACGTTGCCGGCTATTTTCATAAACGGACATTTCACTGTCTCCGTTTTCAAAAAGATCTTCGTTTACACTTACCCGTGTATATATACACAAGAGCATGCCAAACCTGTAGGTGGCAGTGTAACGAGAAGCTCAAGCCGTCCATGTATCCATTGTCACCATAGCAACATAGGTCGCACTTTTGACACAGGCGCAAGTTCCGGTGCATACTGTGACGTCGGCTGCCTATAACTCCGTTTATCTCCGTTTATCTCAGTTTACGTGCAAACGTGCAACCGGAGTTTTCCAAAATCTCCACTCTGGCCGGAGTTTTTAGAAAGACTCGTTTTCAGAGGAGAAATCTCCGTTTGCGTGTAAACGAAGGGCACAAACGAAGGAAGATGTCTCTGTTTATCAAAATCACCGTGTACGTGTAAACGGCCTCTAAATACTCTGGTGAGGGGAAGCATAACGAGACACAGGTGAGGCTAATCAGGGCAGGACAGACAATCAGACACAGGTGAAGTCATCAAAAGGGAGGGAAAACGCACAGGGGCATGAAGTGAAGTGATCTGAAACAAGAGGAGTGAGTTTCAAAGTAAAACAGCAACAAACAACATTAATGAATGAAATAATAAGCAATTAAAAAACTTGAGCTGTGACATTTTTGTCAATGGAGTCTGTTGGCTTTGAAATAAACGTCTGTCCTGTAGCAAGGTACAGCAGTGTAAATATTTTGAATATAGCACACAGTTAAACTGATAAAGAATATTTTCCCGCTGAGAGAGACTTACAGGGAACCAATCTGGTTTAAGCAAGATTTATGGTTGTGCGCAGATCCTACGCTCGTAGCCTACACTGTTGTGAGCCTTTATACTTGTGCGGTGGTGTGTCTGTGTCACTCTGCATTTACACCTCCAAAACACTAGTTGGCGGCAGAGGTTACTGTGAAGTGCTGTAAAGTTTAGTTGATTCAAAACACACATTAAACATGACTTAATAGTACTATAACTCGCAGCATTCACAGACAAAGCACTTGTCTTTATCTGGACACATTTTCCCCACAAATACAACATGCTAATGTTATTAGCACAAGCCTATGGCATTTTACATTGTATTAATTAGCCTAGCGTCTAGCGATCTTTTCCTCTTCTCATATAAAACCAGGGACAACAGCAACATTTAACAAAGGTAACAGTACATAATTTGGCTCCATTGCAATTCACAAGGTTCACTGACAAAACAACTGCCTAATAGTGAACGTTATTAGCACAAGCCTATGGCATTTTAGATTGTATAAATTAGCCTAACCACCACATGAAGGCAGGAAAAATGTGGGAAATGGTTTCAGCTTGCAAAAATAGACAGGAGGTCTGCGTTGCCACGATGTGTAGTTACATTTCTGGGGAGGTGTTTGCGTCAGTTTGTAGCTCAATGTCACCAATGACTTGTAGCCTTTTGTTGAGTAACATGGTTAATAAGCTCTAGGCTAAATCCAGCTAAACTTGCTAATAGTGCCGTTATGTGTGCCCTTTTTATATTCATTTTGTGTGTCTAAGATATATCTATGTTGAGATGCTTTAAATTCAGAACACATTCAGTGTGAGGGAGTGACAGTGTCACCTGCTGTCAAAATTCAGTAGCTGCATGAATAGCAGAGGATAGCAGAGGATTGTGGGTAATTTTCAGAGCTACGTATGGAGGATTTTCCATGGTGTAGCTTGTCAGTGTCTGTGGACAAACGTAAAGTTAACTTAGAAGCTGAGCTGGCTTTATCTGTTTGTGTATTCGTTGACTGTCATTAAGTTTGCCATGTCAAATATTCGTTTTTGTTATTTTTGCAACCTAAACATTGTCTGTGTGCTGTTAGCTAACATTAGCATGACGCCATCATTTCAGATAGAGCATGACTTGGTTGTCCACACGAGGTCACTTAACACTGTTGTCCTTTGCTATTCATCCCAGGTACATTTTAGGGAGATAAAATGTTTTTCTATGGTTGGTTTCCCTCTGGTGTTTCTATGTGCAATGTTAAAATATTAATGTTTTTGTTTGTACACTGTAATGTTTGGAGCAAGAGGCAGCATTAGCCTTTATGTTTGCACAAATCTAAAATTTACTATACGATCACTGTATCACTTTATTATTTTCTTGTAGAATTGTACAGTAATTTTCAGAGCGATGGAGGATTTTCCATGAGATAGAGCATGAGTGGGTTATCCACACGAGGTCACTTAACACCTTTGTCCTTTGCTATTAATCCCAGACTTAGAAAGGGTTTTCCATGAGGTGAATGAACCTGGCCATTACCACCATCTACCAGCTCTGACTGGTTCATTAGAGCTCTTGCAGCAGAGTTGCACCACTCTTAGTGTAAATGCAGCATTAGACCACCTTTAAATCATACATTTAAATGTATTTCATTGTAGATGATAGATACTGAATTCAATATAAATAACCTTATTATAGATGGAGAGATGGACACCTAGCAACAGAGAGATGCTGTAACCAAACAACACGATTTATTCTCATAAAAGAAGTTGGTAAACGAAGGTTGAGTGGATTTTGTTGGTAGATACTGCATTTTGTGAAGATCACCCAAAGGCAGAGTATGCCTACTTTTTTCTGTATAATCAGCCTGGAAAGGCGTAAAATGAAGGCATAGGCTACGACCTCTGTTATGCAGTTTACCAGGATTAAAACACTTTTTCTTAACTTCACTGTTTCTGCAGTTGTTGCTTCTCTGCCAAAATGCTGAAACTGGCAATAAGTAGCTCCAGAAGGAGTCATCTTATTGATTTCTGAGTTCCCACAATCATGTATGTGTGCTGTGCAAGCATAAAGGAAACGTGGATGTAGCCTGCTCACACACTCTCTTTGTCTGTCTTCTCATTAGGAGCAGCGTGAACAATCTGAAAACCCTTCAGTTCAGCACTTGTACAGCAACACACAATGTGATGAATCCAGAATGAAGGTGCAGTTTTATCCATAATGATCGTGGAAGATTACCAGCGAGCAGAGGAGAGACAAGTTTCACAAATCACTTCGTTTCCAGCCTCAGAGGCGTACACGAAACTGCCTCATGTATCCCAAATTGTTTCTATTGGGAAACTGTCTTGGCAATCAAGTGTCTCTCTGCTTATCTCCCCTACAGAAATATCTGTTGTTCCCTCCTGCCAGTCAATATGCGCCCAAGGTGGTATTGAAAAGCCCATCATCGGTTACTATCTCATTCATGCATGTAATGGTTTTTAATAGATTGACTCAGCTCTTGTCAGAAATGAGCAAAACTCATCTTTATCAAAGTACGCGAGAGACTGCTGAGTACTGTTCTTGTGTCTCTGTTTTGCCAAAGATTTGAGTTCATCAGCTCTCTGCTAAATGACTCGTTTCCAGGCACATTTTTATTCACTCTCTGACAACTTTTTTTTAACTGCCATTAGAGCGGTCATGTTGTCAGGTTATGCTCCTCTGAAGAGCTGCTTGTGTTCACATCTGTAGTTATAACTGACTGAGATCTCCAAGATAAAGACATAACATTGTGCACAAAACAATACGAAAATTCTCTCTTTCTAAAAATAAGAACGAGCGGGTGAATCGAGGTTAACACACAAAAATCTCCTGTGATGTCACCTTTTAAATCTGAGGTAGTCATAACAGAGAGCCAGGACTGAATACTAGAGTGCTATCTTGCCTTTTACTCCGGCAACAAGTGAAATTGCTTCTAAAAATGTGCTCAATATAGAGTCAAGGGCAGAGTCTATTTTTAAGGAAGGAAAGGATTCTTACTCTCTAAAATTCTTTGATGTTCAAAAGTTAAAAAGGCTAAAAGCCTTTGGCTAAGCGCTGTGTATCCAAAGATGAAGGCAGATTTAACCATAGCAATAAACTTTTGCACATGAAAGAATGACTTTTTTAAAAGAGATTTGAGACAGTAGGGTTTGTGCAACAAGGAGTACAACGTGATAATAGAAAGACGCTCCTATTGCATATTGTACCTTGACGGCTCCTCTTTTATAAATGGATTTTCCCTCAACTATGAGCGCTGATTAATGTCTTTATTCTCAATGTGTGGTCTTAATCTATCTTAAAGTGCTGTGTGAGCCATCTCATAATGAAAGTGGATTGTCTTACAGTATCACTTCCCTGAGAATAAATTTCTCGAATCTGAGCTGAATATATCAAGCATGTCTGATTGATTCATGACTGCCAATATCATTACTATCATTAGGACATACATCTGCGGTACTCTGTGGATATGGAGCATGTCAAGGGCAGCTATTATGGCGGAGTTTCACTGAAAGTGACCTGGCTGTGAACCGTCAGCATTATCTGAGGATTAATTAAGGGGGCCAGTGTACTCCATCAGAAGTGCTTTGCTCTACCTGCTCTCCTCTGTGCCGTCTTTTGCTCATTCATTCCCTTTGTCCCTGTCTTCCATCTGAATTTAAATGCGTCCCTCCTTTGTGTTCTCCCCCATGTACATTAGATAAGAAACACGTGTGAATTGTTCGTTATTAGATTCAATTGAAATTTTATGGTGTTTTCTTTAACCATCATACTGCAATAACACAGAGAATGTGTTTAATCTGTCAGTGGCCATTGTCATCATCACCCCCCTGAAGGGAAATTCAGAAACATGGATCCGTGCCCATTGTTTTCACTGAGAGCAGCACAGAGAGCATTAACCTAACACAGGAAGCTCTGCATGCCTCTGGTTTCAACACAAACATTTACCCCTCTGTGCACACACACACACACACACACACACACAAGCACGCATAAACACACATGCATACAAACATGAATGCGCTGCAGGTGAGCACACACCTGCATGCACGCACATCCCTCTTTCACGCTGTTGTATGTCGTCTTACATACAAATGAAGAAACTACAGCTGGAGTCCACAGTGCGCTTTGATTCTGATCTTTCCGGCATGCTGAATTTATCTGTTAAATTTATCTTTATCCTCATGTTGCCGGCAGCGCTTGTTGTGGCACATGATGCCACGCAGCGTGATAGAAAAGAATGAGCAGTCCCTTATCACACCAGACCCAAAAACTATTTTCCTCTTGAAAAGGATGCAGTATAAATGCTGTAATAACATCACTGATAACCGGTTTCTGAAGGTGAGAATTCAAGGCAACAATGCCGCAATGTCCCTCTCAGGATTGATTGCTCCTATTTTATATTGCCACAACAATGCATCTTGCTCAAAGGCATCTGCAGGCTATCAGCACTCGTCAAGCCTTCACATTCAGATTTCTGTGTCTCCCCCCTTGGTATAATTACAACTAAACAAGCGGCTACAGCATGCTAGCAGCTCCGTGAGGCTGAACTTAGGCACAGCTGTGCTCTGAGCAGGGTCATCCCTGCAATCCTGTGGTCCTATGTTCCCCAAAATTTATATGGCATACAATGAGAACATGATAAACAGTCCTATGTTTCCAAGGCCCTATGTTTCCTGGCTCTTTATTCACTTGGCAGGGCAGGGCTAGGGTTAGATTAGGGGACTATAATCATGACTATGAGAATCATGAAATTACTCTGGACTCACATTTCGGTTTATTTCAACCTGTCTCCTATCGTCCTAAATTTGTTTCAAGTGACTAGTGACATAAAAATAATAGTTAGCATGTTAGCCGTTAGCCTAGATACAGCCGGGGCGCATAGTAGCGTCAGACCTGTTAAAACGTAAGTGAACGGGCATACTTCAAGTGCAAAGTTAGTCCACTAAACAAGCTTTATTTCCACAAAGACCGCCTCATATCATCAGGATAAATGTCAGAGAACATATAGAAAACGACATGTAAACGTGTTGTCTTACCTTACCAGTGTGCTGCCATGTTTGTTTACCATTTAGCTCTGCTTTCCAAAGCACGGCCGAAATATTGCGAGAACAAGCAGCGATCTCATACCGTTCCTGAAATATCGCGAGAACAAGCAGCAACAGGTGGAAGGCAGAACCGGACAGTAGCCTGAAAAGTTCATTCATTTATTTTATGAAAGATTTATAGAATAATGGCTGACTTTTTGCCAGATTTCGACTTTGTGGAGGAGGAATTTGATTTTGCAGAGTTTGATGGCCGCCCTTATTTTTTTTGAGCCAGAATACACTGACGAAGAGCTTCGTGAAATTGAAGAACGGAGGAGGAGAGAGAGAGAGTGGCGCAACAGGTAGAGGACAAGAGAGGAGGAATGGCTGCTGCAAGGCTTTAGCTCTGGAGATTGGTGGTGTACCTGTGAATGCTGCACCCCAGTGCCCACAGAAGAGGAATGCCTCTGTTGCAAGGAATGGGACCGGTTGCAGCCTTATTTTCAAGGTCTGGATGTGACCGAGGACGAGACACCTCCACCTGGAGTAACGTTAGTATCCAGCTGCGCTTTACCTAGAGCTCGCGAGATTTCAGGCACTGTATGAGATCGCTGCTTGTTCTTGCAATATTTCGGCCACGCTTTGGAAAGCAGAGCTAAATGGTAAACAAACATGGCAGCACACTGGTAAGGTAAGACAACACGTTTACATGTCATTTTCTATATGTTCTCTGACATTTATCCCAACGATATGAGGCGGTCTTTGTGGAAAAAAGCTTGTTTAGTGGACTAACTTTGCACTTGAAGGGATGCCCTTTCACTTACGTTTTAACAGGTCTGACGCTACTATGTGCCCCGGCTGTATCTAGGCTAACGGCTAACATGCTAACTATTATTTTTATGTCACTAGTCACTTGAAACAAATTTAGGACGATAGGAGACAGGTTGAAATAAACCGAAATTTCCCTTTAATGGTACCTGCTGTAGCTGGTGAGCTGCTGGGGCACCCAAACAGGTACTATATTTGTATGGAGAACAACTCCCAAACATATTTCAGCCCTAAATTCAAAATAATAGTCAACTAATTGATTAACCAACAATTAAAAGAGAGGGAGAAAAACAAAAGATGAAGAAAAGAGAAAATTAATTATTGAACATTTTAGGGTTAGAAAATCAATAGTAGTTGAATATTGCCTTTTCCAAACAGGTTAGGGTTAGAAAAGAGGTCTGGAAAACAACAGGACGGTTAATGTGGGTAAACAGAATTTTGAACTTGGGAACATAAGTACCTGCGTACATAGGACCTTGGGAAACATGGGACCCTAGGAACATAGGAACCTGGGAACTTAGGGTCTTGGGGACATATATAGGACTTTGTGAACATAGGACCCTGGGAACATAGAACTGTGTGAACATAGGACCCTGGGAACAGAGGGCCCTAGGAACATAGTGCTCTGAGAAAAAGGAACTTGGGAACAAAAGGCCTTGGAAACTTAAGTTATGGGAACATAGGACTTTAGGAACCTAGGACCCTCAGAACATAGGATCTTGGCAACATAGGAACCTAGGAACATAAGACCTTGGGGACATATGTATTTGGAACATAGGAGCCTCGCAATATTGAACCCTGGGAACAATAGGACTCTTGGGAATGTATGGATTTTGGAACATAAGAGCTGGGAATATTGGACCCGGGGAACTTAGGACTTTGGGGACATAGATACACTCCCATTTGAGCTAAATTTTAATGTTAACATTTGAACGTGCTTACAATGACAATTCTGATTTTTTATTTTTTTTTACCATGTTCACCAAAATTTGCGAAATGCTTTTTTGATTTGCAAATACTCCATCATAAACCTCAGTACTGGAAACATTTAAATCATGACCCAATAGCACAAGATAAATAGTTTGGGGAGGGCAAGTGTGCATGGCTGAGAGCAAAGTTGTCTGTACAAAATTTCATGGCAATCCCTTTAGCAGTTGTCAAGAATATTTCAATCAAAACCCCAAATGTGAACCCCATGGTAGCGCCAAAGTCACAATCATTGGGATTGATCAGCGCAAGGTTTTGTGCCAATACATTTCAAAGATGTTCATAAAGTGAAAACTTTGACCCACTGATTTATGTCTGGAGATTTATGTCTGTACTAAATCTCACGACAATACATCCAATAATTGTTGAGACATCTCACTAAAACCAGCTGACCATCACTGCCATCAACAGAGCCGTGCTGAAAGCGTGGCTAAAACACCAGTAAACCATTCAACACCAGTAGAGAACTGACAGATCCCCTCACTGTGGGGAACCTCGTGTCGATTTTCCCATAACCCACAGATGTTGCAGATGCTACTGATAAGAGGGGTATTTGAGGAAATTCACAGAATAAACCCAGCGAGATTACCAACTAAACCCAGTTAGACGCTGAGAAAAGATTGTATCTCTACCCTCCAGTCTCTCCGTCTCTCTCCCACTCTCTAACACTGATGGATATCCAGCGCTACGTCTTCACTCAGCCATGCACACTTGCCCTCCCATTTCCCCGCTGAGAGGTCAGCTCTGTTCGTGTCTGTTGGAAAGCTTTGACAGGAGCCGCATCTTTAGCCATTCTGAGCTAACAGCAGGTAGTTTTGCCGTTGCCTCGACTGAAGTGATTTATTTCATCCCTCAACTTTGAAGTTACTTTAAAAATGAAGTCGTATTTGAAGAGTGTTGTTTCAAAGACAGACACCAGGGCTTGATAGCTCCAAAATAATGCAAAAAGCGTCTCTTTTACTGCTGGGACATCAACTTTGTATAGGGTTCCTCTCAAAATGCATATACTGTTTATGTTGTTGACCTGTAGGTGAGCTCTGTTTTATACTCTTCTAAGCATAACTTGATCTGTACATGATTGTTTCTTGTGTTCTCCGCTTGTTCACTGACAAGCAGTCTGAATTCCCACATTCTGGGGGTTTGAAAATGAAAGCTTGGATGAATGGCATCCCTGCTGCCTCGGGGAACAGATGACCTTAAAGGTTAGCATTAGAGCATTCTTGTCCGTGACTCTCGGGTTAACATCCTCTCACACTCTCCAAGGAGAAAAACACAAGCCAAACAAAGCACCGTGGGGTTTAAGAGAGTGAAGCATACACAATAACTGTCACTTAGATGTGTAGATTCCCAGGCATACAGGGAATCATGCAGCTCTTTTTATGGTTTTCATGAGAGGCTGATTGGGAGCTTTGTCGCCACTTGCAGATTTGTTTTGAAGTCAAACAGCCTATCTGAAGGTAATAGCATCCAAGGTTGATTAACTTTATTAGATCTTTACCCAGTGGCCTCATTCTCCCTTTCCGTAATGCCGGCTGATCAGGTGGGAACTGCAGGGCACCAAATTGCAGAGAAGGCTAATGATTTATACGCCAGAGTGATGAGAAAAGTGGTTTTAAAACTTGCGCAGTGTTATTAAAAATGTCAATTGCGGACCTGGGGACACATACAGCAGGTGGAAAGAATGTCACAAACACGCACAAGAATCCTGAAAAGGCCTCCGTGTGTCAGCAAGCACAAACAATTTAGGAGCACACAGCCCATACGCACAAACACCGTGCACATGAAAACATTGCACTCCAGTGTGTGTGTGTTTACTGTACGCGCTGTCTCTCTGTGACTTGCACAGTGTGCATGTCTTTGTTGGAGAAGAGTGTTCATGAGTCACCACTGTCTTTAGCCCGAGGCTCAGCAGCCAGCCAGCTGAAGGAG
The DNA here is from genome assembly GCF_041903045.1 of Epinephelus lanceolatus. Taxonomy (NCBI): domain Eukaryota; kingdom Metazoa; phylum Chordata; class Actinopteri; order Perciformes; family Serranidae; genus Epinephelus; species Epinephelus lanceolatus. The sequence continues at coordinate 39,295,395 of NC_135734.1, forward strand.
GGGATGCATGTTTTATTTTAGTCGCTCTAATATGCCGTGAAGACATCATTATCTTGAAACATGTTGTATTCCAGAGCCTCTATTGTTTAAAATGGCACAGAAGATGTGGATAACTTAAACAGCTTTATCCTCATCGCAGTCACAGAGATCATTAAATGTGCAATTCAACTTACTTCATTAGATGTGGCTTTTGTTATTGTCAGCCAAGCGGTGTGTGGCTGTGTGAACCCTCCTTGGCGAGCGAAGGATGTTATCTTTTCTGTCATGCACATACCAGCGCTGCCCATAGGGAAGAGGTGAGCATGCAAGGAGCTTGGCTGATTGAGGGCACAGGGCACAGAGGCGCGCTGTGCACGGCTACGGTTGCCTGTGAATACTAAGGATGCCTCACTCACAAGAGACTCTTTTGTCAGCATCAACTCTCTTTGAGAGGAGTCATGAATAGCACAGAGTGTGTGAGATCTTTTCTACATTCCTCCCATATCATCAACATTTCCTATCTTGGATTTTTTTTTTTTTTTTTTTACTCCTCTGCAGATCCCAAGAGTTCATATTTTCTTTAAATCACAATAAAAACACTTTATGGCATTTATGGGTTTGTAAATGATATCAGTGAGATATTTTCCTTCAAATATATTGCAGAGAAGTAGAGAAAATCTATATGATCTAATGATTTTGGCATCAAAATCTGTGTTTCCCCACTGTGAGGTGTCACCACTGGGGCCTAGACTGGATTTGTGACTGTAAAATATGTGTATGAAAGTGTATTACAGTTGAAGCTCCTGGTCAGGCAGAATTTACAGGGAGAAGGATCCAGGGGAGCAGCCTAAATTTTCTGCTACACTTCAGGTCATTGACACTTTTACAGAGTAGAGGATGATAGATAGATAGATAGATAGATAGATAGACAGATAGATAGATAGATAGATTGATAGATTATTTTCCAGCTGCACCATTAGACAGGGGATCCTCGGGGGGGATAGCAGGTCAACATCTGAAAGCTTGGAGCCTGAAGATTAATTTGAGATGCAGCTCATCACTCTCTAACAGATTTTTCTAGCCACAATAAATAACAATGTGATTTGATTTGGCACCTATTCAAACCTAACTGTACAAGGACTTAGAACATACGTATATGACGGTCATTCCCAGGCTCATTTATGTCTCATAAGTTATTGTAGCATTATCTGGGGAAGTTACACAGATTTGCTGCTAAATTTAAGTATTTTTTATGACTTTAGAATTAAGAAAAATGGTCCAAAATCCCTCCAAAATGCCACATCAAGACACCAAGACCTTGAAGAACCCCACAGAAGAACCCATGCTGTGATTTGGTATTACAAACTTTTGACATTTGGAGATTTCTGTGAGAATTGGCATTTCTCTGCGGCACTTCTGCTCTCGAAACTGCTGAGAAACCCCCTCTATTGTTAATATACCTATGAAAGCCATACATTCTTTAAATGCCTGAGTGCTCTTGTTTGTAGCTGTTAAGTTTATGAGGCTGTGATTATGTTTATGTTTACTTTATTTAGAAAGGGACAGTGCACATTAATTAACATACAGGCTAATTTCATCTGCAGTCCCTGGCAGGTTCATAGTATATTTATATACAAGAAAAAGACATTAAAAATGAAAAGCACATAAACACAGATAAAAGTGGATTAATGGCACGTCCATAGAAGGGCACATAAGCACGGACCAAGCATATAACCATAGACAAAAGCACATAGCAAGGCACATAAGCAAAAACAAGACATAAGCACTATTAATAAAGCAATGACATAACCATATAACCAAAAACATTTAAGGACATGCTATACAAAAGTACAACATAAAACACAACATAGACCAAAGCACAGCACAAAGCAAAGCACAATCAGCAAGACAGAGACATAACCAAAGCACATAAAGGACAACATACTATACAAAAGCACATAGACCCTAACATATCCTAGAGTAGAGATTATCCTAGAGGTCACGGGAGGTCATTTTACATAATGATGTCCGTTTTAAAAATGGTGTCACTACAATGAAATGTCTTATATGGGGACGAATATCATCACACATAAATAAAACTTGGCTCATCGAATCCACAGGAGTCTCAGCTTTCCAGTCATACCCAATTCATGCAACTCCAATACCATTAAGGGGCGCCAGTATGCAGAAATATTCAAGTATGATAAGCAAAAATAACACATTTATACTTGCCCCAAAGGGCATAGGGCTAGCCTAAAGTGGGCATGGCTGTACAGGAGAGACTTGAGGGTACGCATAGAACCCATTTTCATTCAGATATCTTGAGGTGAAAGGTCAAGAGATCCCTGCGAAAATGGCCAGTTTTCCTTTGCCAAAATGTAGCCTAACTTTGGAGCATTATGTAACCCTCTTCTTAACCCTTCTCTTGGCACACATGACATAGTTGGTACCAATGGATTCCTTAGGTCTTCCAGTTTCGTATGATACCAGCACCGGCACTCTAGCTTTAAAACCCATTCAGCTACAGCCTCTTAAATACAGGAATGTATATAAGGCGGTATATAGGTGCATATTAGGCGGCACAAACTCAAACTTAGGGTGGAGGAGCCCTTCTGTGCAGAGTTTGCATGTACTCCCAATGTCAGGGTTTTCTCCGGGTACAGTCCAAAGACATGCAGGTTAACTGGTGTCTCTAAATTGTCCGTAGGTGTGAATGTGAGTGTGAATGGTTGTCTGTCTTTATGTGTCAGCCCTGTGATAGTCTGGCGATCCTTTCCAAGGTGTACCCTGCCTCTCGCCCAGTGTCAGCTGGGATAGGCTCCAGCCCCCTAACAGGACAAACGGTTATAGAAAATGAATGAATGAATATACATATCGTAATAATAATATATGATTCTGAAATGAGCCAATCTGCATAATGAATAAAGTTATGTTTGATACTTTAAATATATTTTCATGCTAATACTTTTGTACTTCTACTTGGACTTTTACTTGTATGTGTGGCAGTTGATACAACAGTCCACATCAGTTCAAAAAGGTCTGAAACACAATTTACGCCACGTCTGCCCTACAATAACAAGACTAATCTCAACTCAGTAACCTCACTCTCCTGCAGACACGCACACACACACACACACACACACACACACACAGAAAAGGAGGAATCCCGGCTTCCCTTCTTTAAAATGGAGCAGCCACCCAGTGCGTCAGTAACCTGATTACCCCAGCTGTCAGTCTGAATAAGGCTAGGCTTTGGGATCCTCCCGTCCTCTGATCCTCAGTACGGGACAGAGCTGGTCCTCCTGGAGAGTCTGGAAACAACCTCAGAACAGGACGGACACAAAGACACGGAGCAGGGAGAGCACCAGAGCAGGTAAGAGGATGCATAAATTCTTTATTTTGATTAACAGTGATGAGTTTAGAGCACTGTATGTATTTGAATGTATCTCTGTGTGTTAGATTCTCCTGGCAAAGAATTGTATGGCGACGTTAGACATGTGGCCAGAAAAGCAGACTTTGAGTAAAAAAGTCACATGTGAGAGGATTAAGGAGGGGGACTTTCTTTTGTGGGAGCCAGTCACTAAGGGGAGGGCAACAGGATACAACTAGTGGGTGGACCTCGATGCTTGTTTCTGTGCACAACAAGTCTCTCCCTTTCGTATTTCCTTTCCCTCCGAACAGGAGCACTTTGTATATGTTGGGGGTAAAATCTGCAGGCCTACAGTACTTACATTTTATTAATCTGTTTCAGTACAATCATTGACTGGCTTTCTGGAAGTTTAAAAGTTCCACAAAGATCCTGGATTGCCCTCTTGACTCAAGGAAACCGAGGATCCTGAGCTGCACTTGGCAGCTCCAAAACAATGGCAGAGTGCACGCAGGATAACCCCGCCAAGGTGAACCAGAATCTGAAAGCTGACATGAAGGACTCAAGAGAAGTTTCAGCTGCATCGGTGGCAGCGGTCAAAGTCAGACCTGCAGACCTGGGGCTGATTCGAAGCCTGTCCAAGTCCGACTCTGACTTGTTAGCGTCTCCACTGGGAGAGGAGGATGGAGGTCTGGCTGGCCGCAGTGGGTCCGTGTCTAACTGCAGCTCTGGGCAACCGTCCATGGAGCGCATGCCTTCTTTTGCCTCCGAGTGGGATGAGGTAATATCAAGCTCTGGGGATGGGAAACAAGTGGGAGGGTGTCGATGGCAGAGGGAGTGGCACTGTCAGGCTTTCAAGTAGAGTGTGTTTATGTCCTTAAGAGAGAGAGTGTGTTAGCGAATGTGTTGAAAAAAGAGAGGCATGATAAGAGATGCGACTGAGGGTTAGTGAGAGAAAAAGAAAGAAGTGGAAACGAGTGAAGCAGCATATTTCAGGAGAGAGAGAGAAAGGGAAGGAAGGAAGGAAGCAGAGTAGAGGTCCAGATCAGGAGTCCAGCAGAAGCAGTGATAGACTGTAGTAACTTTACCCAGGCTGTTGGCGTAGAGTGCCTGTGGGTGAGTGCTTGAATGCATGAATGGCTTGATCACTTGCACCGACCTCCCTGTAGCAGCCCTGGCATCCAAGACTAATTGGGCTTGTGCTGTCATTCCACATCCACTCAGTACATGTCTCAGGGGCCGACCCACGCTTCCACTGTCTCCTCCTGCACTCCTCTGGCTCCTTTGCTCCATCTTACGCCATCTACTTTCAGCCCACTGTGAGCAATCCCCTCCCCCGAAAAGCTTTAACTTGTGATTTTTGAGCACTCTTGGAGCATCAATGCAGCTCAGCCTAAAGCACTGCAAAGGCCCTGAAATTAATAATCATTTCTTACCAAAACCTCCAAACGTTGAAACCTGTGGGGACAATGGCTGATGACTGATAAAATATTATTACAGTCGACAGTTTAGATGCAAATGCCCACAGCAGACTGAGACATCTCTGACACTTCTGCTGAGTGTTGAAGCCCTATCACAACAATAAAATAGTATTAAATCTTCAGAATATTAGTTTGCAGGGACAGTTCAGATTTTTTGAAGTGAGGTTACATTGGGTAATTATCCATAGACAGTATATTACAAACAGTAGATGTCTGTTGGCACACCCCCAGTTTGGAGAAGCAGGGTGGAGTAATGACATGGGAGCTAAGCAATGTACTGCTGTGGATGGGGCAGCACCAAAACATACTTTAGCCACCTAAACAAATGCTATCAACCTTATTTTCAAACACGGAAGTAAATAGTGATCAACTTCCGTGTTTTTTGTGCGTGACTTCTGGTCAGCCGCTTTCCCTCATGCTTTCCCTTACCGGAGCTAACGGTGCAAGCTAATTTTTTTTTTCAATTTTCAGTTGTTTATGTTAGTCAATCAGTTAGTTAGTTAGTTAGTCTGTGTATTTTGTATAGATAACTGTGCCCACGTTTCCGTTATAACGGAAATTTATTCCCTCTAAACGCGAATAAATCGCACGTCAATCATAAACTATGAACCAAAAAAGCACAATCTATCCCGAGTGAGACAAACTGCTGCGTCTCCAGTGTACCAGCAGAGAACCTGCAGAACCGAATCAGCGAAAAACACACCGGGCTACACAGCCTCTCTACCTGAGCAGCTGAAGCTGCGGCTCACACCCTCGACACACAGACACACAGACGGTGCTTCTGCATGCCAGCCAAACGTGTGCGCAACTGTGAGAAATAAATATGTGAGGTGTACGCTGCTTTTCTATCTTTTTTTCCTTTTCTTTCTTTCTTTCTCTCTGTCAGCGACATACACTCCTAACACAGGACGGGTTGTTTTAATTGACTGAGTTGATCATTAAGCCATAGTGATGCGCAGATCGGCTCTGATAGCACCTGAATCAGCATGTAGGCATCAACCATCCAGCCGTTACAACATGATTGAGCTAGCAAAGCAGTTTTGTGTTGCTATGTGTGGTATTTATTCAGTTTTGGGAAATCACGATGTCTAGAAAGCATCAGTGGCTGCAGCTGACAGGGAGAGCTAACGTTAACACTAGCAGCAAAGCTAACATCAGGATCGTCATCCGTTAAAAGCCTCCCGTTGTCGGATACGACATGAAACTACTCCAGTTAGCTCAATCATGTTGTAACTAAGACATCCGCTGGAGAAAATATTTTTTTCACGGGCCACTTTGTGAGTTTAGTGAGTTATTACAGACACGGCTAACGGCTAACAGCTAACGGTTAGCCCAGCTAATCTACGATAACCATGTTATTAATTACACACAGAGAAAATACTAATGTTTGTTCAGTCATTGTGTTTATAGACTTTACAAACATCAGATTAGTCTAAACGGTGATATAGTGACGTGAAAAATGTGATATATACATATATATAGCTAAACTCAGCGAGGTAAACAACAAGGCGATTCCCATTTACACAGTGGTAAGAGTGCTGGACCGTAAGTGTCGCACAAAAAAACGGAAGCTGGCTGCATTCTGTTTTGCCTCCGTGTTTCCGTGAAAAATAAGGTGGATACTGGGAGTATTTTCACCGCCTTACCTTAATGTCAGAGAGTGATTTTCAGTGGGAAAATGGAGCAGTTATATTGCTCTCACCAAGGCCAGACTCCATTTAGAAAAACATTGATTTAATATTCCTGAAGGCAGGAGCTCAAGGTCAAGGTCAAGGTAAACTTGAGGAGCTGCTGGTCTACCACTGCCTCCATCAGTTGTTTTTTTGTGTTATTGTGTGACTTTGTCATTTTAAAGAGTTAGTCCAGATTGATCAAAGTCACACAATAACACAAATGAACTAAGTGACTGAGGCAGCTGTAGACCAGCAGCTCCTGTGTTCAGCGAGCTAAAATTACTGTTTTTGTCAACAGAGCCTGGTGGCTTTGATGATAGGCATAAATGGGAAAACTAAACTAATATTTATTTTATTTAGTGGGACTTTTTTTAAGTGGCTAAAATAAATTTTGTTGCTGATCCCCATCCACAGCAGTATATTGCTTAGCTCTCACGTCAGACTCCAGCCTGCTTCTATAAACTGGGGACGTGGCAACTGACATCTATTGTATGTAATACACTAACTATAGATAAGTAGCCCATACAACCCCACTTCAAACAAATCAAACCAGCCATTTAAGTTTTAGCACTGTGCAATATCGTGTCTCAAGAAACTATCTGGGAGCAGTTCTGATTTTAGCCACTTTGCATTTTTATCTGCAAATTTGACAAAAAGCTGAGTTAACCTTGAGAGAGAGAATTACAGAGCAACATAATTCCTGTCATGAAGTCCAAGATAATATTCTGAAAGTGCACAGTATATTCAAGAAGTTATTTATGCTGGCACCCTTCATTCAAGGTTTGAACTTGTCACGACTGAGTATATGTGTGACGTTGTGTCTGTTATTGTGCATTTGTCTGTGCCTTGTGGCTGTTTTGATTGCCACTTAGTCACTGGTTTCTCTTATTTGTAGCTACCATAGAGAGGACATAGAGGATATGTCCTAGGTAATAATGTACAGTATTTGTATTTGAGGGGTTTAACAACATGAAGAGGGGTTTACATCCTGCGATTACACTACATATGTTGAAATTGGCAGATTCTGATATTACATCACGTCTTTGCCATGTAACAAGCAAACATTCTCATTTTAAATGTTAAGTTTTATACATAATGTGTGGAAAGATTATTATATTTTCATAGTCATTTTTTTTAATATGTGTATACATGAATCATAGTTTTTGATATTATCATAGTGTTTTTCTGCTGTAAAGCAACCCAACTGCAAGAATAAATGTCACTGTAACCATGCATACATTACTTTGTATGTTAATTTGTAGCAGATATATTGAAACTTAACATTTCTTTACACTTTGGTAAACATGTGGTAAGGTTTAGGCAAAAAATCCACTTGATTATGGCTAGACTTAAATGACCTGGTTTTGGTGGCACTATCCCAGCTGGAAACACAGCAATGCCTCTATAAAAAACAATCAATTTCTGTGGCATTATGTTTAGAGACACAGTAAAGGGTGGCTAAAAACACCCATGTTTGATGGCTCAAAAGCTGCTGGAAATGCAGCGATGACCCCCTAAAATCCAATTGGTTTTGTTCATTATTGATCTCAAACAGGGGTCTGTGGCTTGCGCTCCTCCTCCTGATGATAAAATCAGCTCATATACTATGTCACTTCAGAAACACTGATGTGATACGTATGAAATGTATCCATGGTTTGCAGGAACATAAAATGCCAACATTTTCTTCTACTGACTGAGCTGTGTGATCATGATTTCATCAAATGCATCTATAAAGGGATATTTACATTGTATGCTACACAAAAACAAGTGAGGAAGAGCTACTTTGATCAAACAGTCCTGTAACGCAAAGCAGGTGCTGTTGATGCGCTGGATAGATACATAATCCATTACCTTTCTTTTGTTGTTGATATCACAGAAAGATTCAGTAAACTTTAAACTTCACTGAACTCAGACTGAGTGATTGAAGTGATAATACAGTCGACTTTCACTTAAAAAACAGTGCGGCAACACAGTTTGAAGAATACTGAATTGGGGCTGTTTTGTTTCTTTTAAAGTCTTGGTCTTGACTTAGCCGTGTCCCCATTTTGATTTGAATCTATTTTGAAACTGTTCAAACTTGGACTTGGTCTGGTCTCGGACTTGACGACAGCCCTGCCGAGGATATGATCACATAAATGGTGTCTGGCCTTTACAGTATGTCGTCAGCATGTATCCTTTTCATCTTTACAGCAAGGGCAGTTGGGTGTCTCTTTAAAGTACCAGGAGATCTTGAAGTTTTACTTGGCTCCGCACACCCCTCTCTTTGTCATCCCTCCCTGTCCTGAGCCTGCCCTCTGCTCCACCCCTGTGCTCTCTGACAAAACTGTTTATTCAGGCCATGTTGGGTGGAGTGTCCGGTTCTCAAGGGCATCCTGTTTTGCAGCTGTTCCTGAGTGTCTGTTTCTCTTCCAGGTTTCAAGGGATTTGTTTGGGTTGGGGATATGCCTGTGTGAGTTTGTGTGTGTGTGCGTGTGTGGTGAGGGCAAAAATTTACCCTTGCTTGTGAGTGTATCTCATGAAGCGATCGGCCGCCATCAAACATTGAAGCGACACACGAGGCTCAGAGGGAGGCTGGGCTTTAGATCAGATATGTAAACACACACGTATGTCAGTACAGGAACACACAGAAAGCTAAAGTACTGAATACAAATGCTGGTATGTTGTTAGAATGATACATGATTTGAGTTTTATCATGTCTGGCAGATTGTGTAACTGTTGACCATTTTTGCTCCTGTTGTAGTTTTGTTGAATTTCTTTTCTGCAGCTTACTTTATGAACAACTTCATACAGAGCAAAAATGATCTTGTGTCTTATTTGAATAAGACTGGATATTTTTAAGTGTGCAGGACACTTTAATTCATTTTACGCCTTCTGGAGGAGTCATTACTCTAACTAAATGAAACTTTAATAAGGCAAATACTCTATGGAAAACCTCAAAGACATCACTCTCAGCCCTGTAATGGGTGGCTGCTTCTGCATGGTGAGTGTCATTGCCTGTGTGATGGTTCAAAATTTATGATGGCACTTTATGATGTCCTCTACCTGTCCTGACAGCTTTTGTTGGATTAGTAAATCATTCTTTTGACATCTGATTTGGGCAACGTCTGTATGGATGCTCACTGTTTGTCATTCTTTAATGTATAATGATCACATTGCATAGCCTATTGATAAAAATATTAGATATATTAAAATAAGTAGGGTGCATTCAGAGTGATTCTGTCAGTTTTCTTGCTGTAAATAAATGAGCAAATGATATAGTTCTGTAATACTGAAGATGTTACCTATCCATTTGAGGAGGAAAGAAGGATATATCATATTCCAACACCTCTTGGTGATTGGGACAGCACATCACATCACTGATTTAGGCTAGAGTAAGCATATTTATTGCACATTGTATTTTATAGTTTGACATAATTTCACATGCATCATCATGAATTAAGACTCCATGTTAATTGCTGTTAAACTTTATCGCTGAAGTCTGTCCATAATTCATACAATGTGAAGATGCCTTTCCTCACTGTAAACAAAATCCCTTGCACATCTACCCTTCATTCTCTCCAGCTAAATTTCACTGAACACATTTAACAGAGATAAAGAAAAAAAAAATCCCTGAAGTCCAAAATTCATTGAATAGCCATCAGTTAGGCTACTTCAGTTATCATGAAATAAGTAAATTAAATATAATATAATAATATATTATATTATATAATATAATATATTATTATATTATATTTAATATAATATAATAATATATTATATTATATAATAATATAGTTTTTAAAAAAGTGTTTAAGGTTGCCATATTATCATATTTGAATTTTTTTTAAACAATGTGATGTAAATAAATAAATAAATGAAATAAACACAAAAACGGAAGTCAAATAATCAAAAATCATTTAATTTCAGAGCATTTCCGGTGGCCGCCATGTTTGTCGGTGGTAGTCGGAAAAGTCCAAATTTGGGCAGCGGGGTGGAGCCCGGGAGACTAGTCCAAACAAACATCAAGCCGAATAAATCCACTAAAGGTTTGCCTAAAAAAAGCAGACTGGGAATTTTATGGAAATTATATTCCCACAGTATGAGTTTAATTATGCCGTTACATATTGACAACAACAGTCTGTATGCAACCTTAACCCAAAGTACGTAGGTAACATGACAGGACATACAGGTGATGTCTTCAACTGCTGTGAGACAGGTTGTTTAATTGCTCGGATGGACGTTTTAACTGTAAGTCAAGGTTTCAGTCAAAATGTTTAGTGTCTTATGTGTTAACTATTAGTTTTGTCTAATATAGCCATTAACTCATTGTCAGCTTCATGTAAATTAGTTAGCTAGCGCGAGTTCCGTTAGCTAGCTAACGGGCTACACTGCAATTAAAATCCACCTGCGTCACATTAAAGCTAACATAAGCTAGCTAACATTAACGATCCACTGCAGAAACCGGTCAAAATGCCATCAACTACATGTGTGGTAACATGAAATAATAGCTACAAGCTAAACTTTTAAGGTGAAGAATATTATTGCTAAAGTACTGTCCAAACAGTAGTGGCCTAATCTCCAAACTAAATTTATCATTATTCCTAATTTAGCATTCCCAACATTATAGCAGCAGAGGGATAAAGCAAACAAGAAGCATCAGTAGAAAAAAAATACAAAGCAATATATACTGTAAGTACTTAAAATAAATAAACTGTACAAAAACAAACAGCATTATGATAAGCAAACAGTATAAAAAACACAAAACAATGTAATAAAGAAGCGGAATATAATAAAGAGACAGACTGAACAATACTGATATTGCACCTGATTGATTAATTTTAAGCTGTAAAAAAAGCAAGATATAAATCTAAATATAAAGACATTAGTGCATGTATTACGTATAGATATTTCATAGTTAGTATGTACAGATACAGATATTGCATTTTTGTGATGGAAATAGACACATTTTTTGCTTTAACGCATCATTATGAAGTAAAGGTTGATTGCATTATGTGATGGCTATAGAATAATAGCACCATCAGTGTTGAGGTTGATTCCTATAACCCTCACTTTCACCATGTAATTTGGTCTGCCATAGGGTACGATCTCCTGGGAAAATGAAGGCTAATTTGATGGCACAAAGGAGGTGTGTTAACCCTGCCCAGCCAAAACGGGAAGAGGAAATTATAATATATTATAATTTATTTTCCACGGTAGCTATACCCAATTACCAAAGAGTATCAGAGTAAGTGCTTGGAAGTTACTATCCCCAGGGGCTGAAATGGCGGACAGTGAAACAACCACAGTAACTGAGGGAGGCTTGAAGGAAAGGGAAAAGCGATCAAAAAATACCACCTGAAAACGCTAGGGAGAAAATGTTGAAAGGTTGTCTATTTCCACTTTAAGGAGTTATACCTTAAAAGTGCACAACAGCTAACTAGCTGCATCTTATGGACATTAAAAATATACTTCACCTCACACGGTTAGCTACTATTTTATGTTACCATAGCACATATCTGATAAATTAAGCCATCCTATAGGTTGTCTTCCATTTTAAACGCTATTGTCAATACCAGTCATTTAGCAAATGTAATTGTTTCTTAAACTGTGTTGTGGCTGCCATGGAAAAATTTAACATCCTCCTACTGACGTTTGGCGAGTTGTCTGCAGAAATATTAAACATACACCTTCACAACAAAATGGATCCATAAATGTAAGATACATCCACACTGCTTTCACTACTTGTCAGTGTGGATTCTTCCTTTTAAATACCACAGATAACCGTAATAAACCTTATTACATAATAATCATGCATTCCAGTGACCATTACACACTGTACTAATAATAGAAATGGCATGTATGATTAAGGTGATTGACGTCTCGCCACATCTGTTCGATACTCAAAAGGCAAAGGTTAACACCACCACATGTTACAGATGCTTGAGTGGCTTCATTCGTGTGCGTACTCTAAATTTCCCAGCGGTATTCCTTGGGTCATTACACATGCAAGCTTTTAAAGTGCATACAGTGTGTGTATGTGTGTGGGTTTATATGCTGCTACACCTGCTAATGGCTCTGGTCTTACATAACACACATAGATTGGAATCTCTAATGAAAATACTCATATTTTTATTATGTACATTTTGGTTTATTATATTCCTTTTTTAGCGTATAGAATTTCTACCTCTTTGTAATATAATACTTTTGAAATTAATATTGTGAAAACAGATTTATGTATCTTAGCGCCAATTAAACAAAATTAGTTTTCAGTCGCTATGAATTTGATTTGGCCACAGTGAAAAAAAATGTAACTCACAAAAAAACATCTTCCTGTTGGTAAATCCAGTTGATATAGAGAGAATATTTTCAAAGTACATGTAAGCTGGTTTATAATTCATATAGAGAGCCACGGCAGAGTGAACACATCCCAAGATCTGGTTAGACAGATGTGGTACATGAATATGAGAGTAGTGGTGATGGTGTTGGTGGGGGCTGAGCGGCGGGGGGAGGCACAGTCCTTTTCACCTGCCACATTGCCTGTAAAATTTCTTACCAGGTGAAACATGAGACACCACATCTCATCCAGCCTGCTGTGAAATGCAGTTGTTCTACACATGCAAGGGCTAGAAGTGTTAAAACGCTATCGTGTGCTTTCAAAAAATGGACGTTTGCTAGTTTGAAAATGGCTATGTGAGGGTTTGAAGGCTGTTTCATCACATTAAATGATTGTATTATGTAATCTAGTAAGGGAAGAGATTCTTATATTTAAATATAAATTCAGAAACTTGAATGTGGTGACCGTCAGCTTGAAACAGAAATCTGGTTTTCCCTTTGTCAGACTAAGTGATGCTTTTCATTAACTGTATACAGTTTTGCTTAGCTGGTCCAATTGCAGCTGCTGCTCTCGGCCCAGTCTTTTACAAATTACTGTCAAATGTGATTATTTTGCATTTTATTTGGAAATCATATTTTGCAGAAAATATATTGCTGACCAGTAACATTTTATCTTTATAAAAACAAAGTGTCAAGAGCAGGGTAGTGGAGGGTTATATAAACCATATTACTGTAACACTGGTAGGTTTGTGTCCCATTTTATAGTAGTAGGAATTTAATTATTTAACCATGACCATGAGCCTTCCCTGATCAGTTTTGTGTTACAGAAATATACACGTGATGTCTCAAAGAAAAGCATAGGGTAGTTTTACTTTCCCCCAAAACATAGTTGCTTATCAAAAGTAGCTTTAGAGATGCACGATTATATCTGCACTACATCAGTATCGGCCGATATTGGCTTTAAAATTAACTATCAGAACGGGCCAACATGCTTATTCTTATTTTGCACAATGAATTAGTATTATATAAATTGAAAAGTTTTGCATTTCATGTTTCCATCTGCTTATGATAAGAGTATGCATGCATAATATGATGTTAATTTCACCACAGAAGAAACTTAATGATCACTAAAATTAGGTAGGGAAAAATATCAATTTTGGTATCGACACGGTTATCATATCGACATATCGGATATGGGCAAAAAAATTCAATATTGTGCACCCGTACTTCAGGTTGTGTAATTCACAGGAGTTGTGTTAACATTCCTGGAAATGTAATGTGTAGCTCATCCAGTAACACCTCTAAAGGTAGACGGCCTAACAAAGTTATACATATACGTTTGTTCAGTCATTTCAAATAAAGTTGATTCAAATCCAACATTACTATTTTGATTTCATCACAGCTAAAACAAGTGATCGATTAATCAGTTGATAGACAGAAAAATAATTGATTTTGATAATCGTTTAAGTCATTTTTCAAACAAAAATGCCAAAAATGTGATGGGTTGAGTTTTTTATTTGCGAGGATTTGTGCTTTCCTTTATTGCATGTCATAAATATTCAAGTATTTTCAGGTTTTGGACTGTTGGTCAGACAAAACAAGACATTTGATGACATGACCTTGGGCTTTCCAGGGTTGTGATGGCCTTTCGAAGGCTGAAAGATTAAACGATTAATCTTGAAAAATAACTGGCAATATAATCAATAATGAAAATAATTGTTAGTTGCAGCCCCAGCTCTCATACATCAGTCACATTTAGAGTTGATAAGTCTTGTTTTCTACTTGTGGAAAAATACACACTAAGGAATTTAATTTATGATAATCTGATATTACTAGACATTAAGTCCCAATTCCAGCGCTACCTGACAAGCTGGATTAGGGAGAACTACATGGCAAAATATACACAAATCAAGTAATGGTATACTCTATCATATGGCAGGGGTGACACTGCAAGATCCTGACATTTATTTTCATGTAGTGGTTAATAAAGCAGTGGGTAATGTATGAAGACCTAAGAACCAAGAGTTGCTGAAAGAAGAGCATTAACTGAGTGCAGTGTCCTTAAAAGACCTCTGATGAAATGACTAAAACCTTTTTGGCACTCACTATGAATTGTAACTATGAAGTCTTATAACACCAATATAATAATGCATTTGTGAGACAAAGCTTTACACTCATGTCACCATGCCTCACCGCAGTTACAGTAAACCACGAAAAGCCCATCATGACTTTACTATTATCATTTTTAGTAGCTTTATTTATGGCGTGTGGTTTCAGAGCTGTCAAATAAATAAAAATCAATCCAAATCATGAGGACTGCTGGATAGAATTATGTGATCTGGGTCTTGTATAGTGTGGAGCTACTGGCCCATCTGTCTTTATTGACAATGATACTGAGGCGGTAATCCTGTTTCCAGGCCAGCGCCAGTGAGACAGGCAGGCCTTTTTGGTTAGTTTATTATATCCAGCCATCATTTCCAGTATCTGCTCCGCTTTGGGCTCACTGCCATCATCATGCCATCGCAGGAGACTTTGGCTCAGTGGACAATATTGGACTCCCTATCGCTGAAGCACATTGTTCAAGACTATTTCAC
Source organism: Epinephelus lanceolatus (assembly GCF_041903045.1). NCBI lineage: Eukaryota > Metazoa > Chordata > Actinopteri > Perciformes > Serranidae > Epinephelus > Epinephelus lanceolatus. Next base: position 39,310,801 of record NC_135734.1, read on the forward strand.
ATTATCGCTATCTTAGTAGCTAGCAACGTGAATTAAGACTGTATCACATAGCCTCTTTGTTTCTGCTGTACTTAAGTATGTCAGTATTTATACTAAATTTGCCTTTGTTTTTGCATTGATCTCCTGATGTTGCCCCCACAATGCAGTGCACAATGAAACCAAGGAGCAGCTCAAACCCTGACAAAATGTGGCTGGTGAGGCAGCGTCAGGAACATCTTGTAAAACAAGAAAAGGAAGTAAACGTTTTGCTTCCTCCTTGTGAAGTTTAATTGGCAGTGGTGTTCACAATAGCCAAAGTATGATTGACAGCTCGTGTCTCACACAGTTGGTTCAAAATGATGAAGTATAGTCAAGGCATTTGTTGCATGATGTGGAGATTAATGTACTGTATAGAGCTGGTGGGACACACAGGTGTGGTTTCTGTGTAGACTTGTTGTGTTCTTCCAAGCCTGAAGCTGACAGTGAGTAATCATGATAGAGTTTGCATTTAGGTTAATTCAGATTCAGATTCAGATTCAGAATACTTTATTAATCCCCGGGGGGAAATTGTTTTTGTTCCAATGCTCCGTGCAAAGTAGAAATACAGCATGAATGGAAACGAGATAAAGATGAAGATATAAATAAGATACTAAAATAGACAATGAAATAAATAAAATAAAATATTAAAGTAGACATTAAAATAAAATAAAATAAAATATTAAAGTAGTAATGTACTAGAAGTCACGTTTATTGATACTGGCTGCTGGAATTGATCATCTTAATAACTGTCTGAAGTAGGGATGTTCCTGGCGACTAATTTCCCTGTCGACTAAATGAAAATTTTAATTAAGACTAACTAGCTGACTAGTCTAAAAAAGGGAAAACACTCAGAAAACAGTCAAAATTTAGCACAATTTATTGCTAAGTATTTGAAACATTGTCCCCAAAAAATATTGTGTGCATTAAGAGCCCTTTGAAGTCTTTAATCACAATCTTCAACCATGGCGGATTTTAAATGCTGCTGATGTACGAGACACTTTGCACCATGCAGTAGGAATGTGAACATGACGGCAACTCAGTCAAAAGTTAACCACTGAAATAACATCTAAAATAAATAAATTGCCTCTGAAATGTGGGGCACATTGAACCTTGCAGATTATCTGACAGAAACAATGTCTAAATTATAATTAAATTTCAGCTGAAATTAGAGGCATTTAGCGTTGTGCAGTATGAATGTAAACACTGCACATTATCTGACAACATTCGCTTAAAGTTAACAAATAATATAACATCTCAAAAAAGATTAATTGCTGCTGAATTCATTTTCTAGATCAGATTACTGCCAAACCGCACTGGTTTTGAGAGAGGACATCTCTCCAATATCCCACTGTCCTGTTTTAAAACTCCAGTCTACTCGAGCATTACCGCGGGGAGGGGGCCGCTGTCTTACGGCCCTGTAGCACCCACTAGTGGCGGGTGGCTGCATGACAGTTAAGCAGCCTTGTACACGAATAAAACACTAATTGGCTTAACCGACTAATATTTCTGGTGCCGACTAGCGATGGCAGACGTTTAATCATTAAGATGTCTAATCGGTGCATCCCTAGTCAATTATTGTACGGTTTGATTGTGTTTGCACCATTTTCACTTTTTTCTGTTCTCTGTGCCATTTCAAAAAAGACAACCGTCGGGGCGTCGGTGGATTAGTGGATAGAGCAGGCGCCCCATGTACAAGGCTGTTGCCGCAGCAGCCCGGGTTCGAATCCAGCCTATGGCCCTTTGCTGCATGTCATCCCCTCTCTCTCTCTCCCCCTTTCACACTTGTCTGTCCTGTCCATTAAAGGCAAAATGCCCAAAAAAAGAAAAAAAAAGAAAAGACAACCGCGCACTATGACAACTTCGCCCAAAATGACTAGCTGGAACAAACAGGGAACATGTTACAATTCATTCTAATTATAATATTCAGTTTCCTGATTGATATTCATATTTCAGAATTCTGATGTTTTTCTCATGCAACCGCGCCTTTATGTATGTATATATACTGTGTATTTTTTAGGAGCAGCGATGCACATAATGAATGTAGGTATAATGAGGCCTGCAGAGGAGCCCACTGAGGCTGACTGACTCAGGATAAAACTGGCTGACTCCTGGCTAATATGGAGCTCTCTTAGAACTAACAAGCACAGTCTCCAACATGTTGAAGCCCCGTCGATTCAGGTCGGCAATCTGTTGTATCTGTCTTTGATTGCCTGGAAAAAAAAATCCAGCTTATGTTGCTCATTTAATCTGTCTCGGGTCCTTTTGGATCCAATCAAAATCACAAACCCAAGATCAGTAGCAATTTAAGTTTGGTCCTGACTTTGTAGTCCTTTGAGTTGTACTACAAAGTGTGAACCTAAGGTCTGTTTTTGGGTCTGGAAGTCTTGCTAAAGGTTTTTGTTTTCTAAAATCAAATTATCTGACAACCAAGGCCTTGTAATGTATTCTTATAAATGAAATGAAAACCAGTTTTCAGAGGAGCTTGTTTCCTGTTGTATTTTCATCTGTTTTGAGTTTGAAGAGAAAGAGTCATAATATCTAGAGGTAATGCAGAATAAGGCAAGTGCCAAATATGTGATATGTGCACAAAAAAATCCACCAACCACTTGACTTATATTGGAACTAAGCAAAAATTATTTCACCTTCCTGTCAGATCTTTCTACCTAAACTTGAGCATGAAACGGTGACATTAAATGGATCATTTTTGCAGTGTGCGCAGGAATTGAAGGGCAGATCAACCGGTATTAACATGTAAATCATTTCAGGATGTGGCGCTATCACTCAGAGTTGAGCACCAGTGATTTAATGACAGTCCACTCAGAGCCTCACGTGCTTCACAACTGCACCAGCAATTAGATTTCTGTGTGAAAAGATCTCCTGAGTTGATTATTTCCAGCCTGCTCCCAGTCATTCACTGGAAAGCGCTCTTTGTGTGGAGTTAATTTCCACTGAGAGCTGGCATGCAGTTGCAGGTCAGGGGAACTTCACCTTTCCCTTACTAATACATGTCCAATGAGGAAAACTCAATACTTAACTCAATTCCATGTACGCTCAGTCACTCATTTGTGAGGATGAAGCTTGTGGTGCTCTTGAACTGTATTGCATTATGTAGAGAGCTGTTTCTGTTGCCTAGCTTATATTATAGATATAAATGGGGTGGACAAAATAATAGAAACACCTGTCAGTGTGTTTCTCAGCTTTCCTCCTGAGAATTGGATAAGTAGATTGATGCCACTCCTATTTGAGAGTGGTATCAATCTTCACATCTAACTCTCAGTAAGAAAAAAAAGTTTGTCGCAAAATGCTTCTCATAGGTAAAACACTCTATTACAACCTGATTTTCACCAGACTATCTGTGGCTGCTGTTCAAGGCTGAAGTGGATTTAGTAGTTAAAGGAATATTTCATCCCACAAATCATTAGTATATTCATTTCTCACTCTATATACTAGGGGTGTAACGGTACACAAAAATCTCGGTTCGGTACATACCTCGGTACACAAGTCACGGTTCGCTTTTTTTCGGTACAGTAATGAAAAAAATGGACAACTATTAAATATCTTTGACTTATTGGTAACCTTATTAAAACATACCACCACAGCAGTTAACTCTTTTTACACAATTTTTGAATGAAACAAATGTATATAAAATCCTGCTGTTTTTTAAACACATTTTTTGAATGAAAAATATAAATATACATTTCTGCTTTAACAGTTTTACTCAGTTAAAATAAAAAGTATAGTGCAGCTGGTCAGCTTTAAAGCCTGCTCAGATTCAGTTTTACTAGGAACTTACTTAGCTTTCCCACTTTGTTAAAGTGCAGTAAACAAAACATGCTTATATCTAAAGTGCAGCTTAAACAATTTTACTCAACTCCAATGGCGTTGGTTATTTCTTTAACGCGATGGTCAGGGAAACGCTCTTTCTTTTTAAACGACGACGATATTGTAGTTTGCACCAGATTGCTTTTTCTAGTCGCGCCGGTTAACGTTCAAACTCGGGTGGTGTCGCTTTAGATGCGTTAGCATGTTAGACGTGTTTCCAAGTACATACCCGACCGCTGTTCTGCAGTGTCGGCACACTGCTTTTGTCTTGTCCACTTGTTTATTTCCATCTTTGTATTTTACCCTGAAACCAAAGTGTTCCCAAACGGAGGACTTAAGGTTTGCGGGTGGGTCTTCAGGTTCGTCAGATTCACTTGCCATGCTGTCAAAATGCACGAATGCGCTGCACAAAGTGAAAGCGGAGATTTATGGGACTCGGTCCGTCACTCAATTATGTCCGTCGGGGAACTAGATATTTTAAATGGTTCGGCTTGCAAAAACGGAATTAAAATAAAACAAAATAAAATAAAATAATATCCTGCGCCCAATAATTCGGTACAGAGTCGTGCCGAACCGAAAGTCGTGTACCGAACAGTTCTACACAAATACATGTACCGTTACGGCCCTACTATATACGTTTAATTTGTGAAGAAGATGTTGTTCTTGCGTGCCTTTGTTGAATGAAAATTCCAAAACGGAAATCCAGTCGAATGCTCAGTACTTCCAAACAGACAGCATTTTCTGATTGGGAGTTAAAAGTGAAACATATCTATGCTTTCCTCACAGTCAGACTTCATTTTCCTCGCTGAACACGGGAGCTGCTGGTCTACCGCTGCATCGATCATATAGTCTGTTTATTTTATTGTGTGACTTTTGTATTTCAAAGTCAAGAGCGCTCACACCACAAAATCTGGGGACCACAACGTCTCCAGAATTACACTGCGCAGTGCATTGCCTAGCAAAAAAACAGACAGCTTGACTTGAAGCAATCTCAGTCGACTGAGGGGTTTCAAATTGATGATTAGAATTTCAGACTGCCAGGCTGCAGCCCTGTGGCTAACATTACCTAATGATTATTAAAGGGTTTAACGACAGAGTGAAGCCGTTTTGGTGTCGGTGTGAGTTTGTTGGAACCTTTTAACAGCTGCTGCCGCATTAGATCCTGGTAACCAGGCAATGACTATGAACTGACCATTCGCTAGGAGGAGAGAGGCCCCAGAGACTGTCCTTCAGCTGCATCTTGGTGCAGCTGCACCCACAGACAGTTTTCTGGTGGGGAGTCAACTAAGCATGACATCAGCTGAGTAGGCGGTCTTCAATGTGGTCCAGGGCTCATTGTACACTGGGTTTTTTACAGATCTGGGGAAAATGGCATTTTCCTGCTGTGCACCTTGGGCATGGAAAATCTAAAATCAAAACATTTGTATCCATTGATGACTTTAAGGGCATCATGAAGGCATGTGGTTGTTTATATGAGAGGCCACTGTAGTAAATAGCTGTTCCTCTTTTATTGTGAATTTGGTATATCTCGTTGTATATGGTGTATTTTAATACCTTGTGGTTTTGTACGGCTGCTACCATGGCCAGGTCTCTTTCGTTAAAGAGATTTTTGATCTCAATGGGACTCCCCGGTAAAGTAAATACCCTGCTTAAAGAATTTAGCCATATGTGGCCAGATGACCTCCGAATATGGTCTGAGCAATTGGATCTCACCGTGTATTGGTTGTGTACACACTTGTAGTTAGAGCTGTCCACTTGTGATCCAATCACCCAGGACGCATGTTAATACCAGATGTAAACAGGGCCTACGTGTCAGCCCTGTGATTGACTGGCGACCTTGCCAAGGGTATACTTGCCCAATGTCAGCTGGGATGGACTACAGTCCCCTAGCGACCCTCAAGGTCATAGCTAATGGATGGATAGAAACACTAATGGACCAATTGACCTGAGTTCACATGGCATCTGTATTTCATGAAAAGAATGTGTTACGTACTGTATGTTTAAAACAACGTTATCTTTTGAATAACAAAAATATATTTAGAGTGTTTCCACACTATCCCAGTGCCTAACATCTTGCTATTTAAACATTGGATGAGACTGCATGGTGTTATGAAATGTTTCAGCACTTTAACTGTGATGATGCGGGATTCCCTAGAGGCAGCATTTTTTGTGACAGGTTTTAATAAAGGTGCACTTAAGCTCAGATGTAATGCAGTCCTGATGTGTGTGTGTGTGTGTGTGTGTGTGTGTGTGTGTGTATGATATAGAATGTAACTGGGTTAATTCAAAGAGTAATGTGAGGTCTGTGTTGCTTGAGGCATATGCCATGCGTCCCACGTGCCTGACTTCCAAATGAATCAAGGCTTTTCCACAGTGTTGATGCCACTAGCGAAGTGCATAGGGCTTTTTCAAACACTAAATATTACATCAAATAAGCCTGGCTGTGTCTCTGGTGTCACTAGTGAAAGCAGAATCAGCTTTTCAGGCTTGCAAAAAATCTTCATTGCTGATTGTGAATAGACTCCTCTAGTGATTCTAAATTTAGTTCCCAGCCTGATCTGCAGTAGTTCCCACGCAGAATGTTAGGTGACCCCAGCCTGCTAACTGCTTGAAATAATCAAAACATCTACTTCTCTTCCTTACTACAGTCAAGTAATATTGAATGCTATTAATATGTATAGTCTATTCTCTTTGTAGTGAGGTGAATGGTGCGCTCTGTGTACGAGGTCCTGTTGTCCTTGAAGCATGAAGTGTCAGCAAGTAGTGTGGTGATCTGTGCTGTAGACAAATTGCTTACACTCAACCAGCGATGAGTGATGATTACTCAAAATACAGTACATATGATAAATCCCAGACTGTTTTGGTTGGAATATCATGACTCATGAATGAACAACTGGGTATATTTATGTGGAACGAATATGATGTTGGGTACTTCAGAATGAACTGTCTGTTCCAGTCCAGCTTAATGACATCAGTGAAATACAATCCTTGTATTTGAATGTTTAATAAGAGGCAGGGACATTAGGATAACTTGTTTCACACCTGCTCTAAGTGGTCCCACCTTATTCAGTTTTCATGCGGCTGTATTTAAAGGAATAGTTCAACATTTTGGGAGGTGTGCTTAGTCACCTTCTTCAGAGTTTGAACACATAAACAGAACAGAGTCATCATTAATATTATTAGTAACACCTGTGCTTTTCATACTATGACAAGTCAAACTGTCTGCTGTGTGAAAAGCCTATTGGTTCTGGATAGAAAAAAAGAAGTTCATTATTCATGCTACATATATTTTTAACAGGACTTGATAACATGCTGCATCTAGCAGAAAAAGGTCCTTTGTTGGATTTTGAGTTACTGTTCAGTTATCCAGCAAATAAACAAATGCAAACAACCTGGAAAATGCATTTTGGCTCTCCTGGAAAGCCAGAGACTACTTAAATAAACATTTTTGGCTCTAAGCCCCTAAACAACTCTTCTCTGAGTTGCTCTGTAATCTCCTGCATGCAGCATTGTGCTCACTTAACCTTGCAGTAAGCTGTTGCCTTCTTCTGTGAAGCTTAAGTAATACAGGTCTGAGAGGGCAATCAAACGCTCACTAAGAAACAGTCAGCAACAGATCACAATCTCCGGAGGGTCTGTTTGTGCAGGATGGACTCTGCTATAGGCCATGATAATTTGGAGTTTCAGAAGCTTGTAACTCACCTTTTCACCCTGCTGTGTTTTTTGCTGAGTTGTGGGTTAGTCATTGAATTGCTGTCCACGTCGGACTGTTGCTTGTAATCCATCACTGCAAAGCAGCCCGCCTCCACCCCAATACTCCAAGCAGCAGCAGCAGCAGCTCTCTGTCCTAACTCCTCACCCAGTGCTACTCCCTCACTGGTGCTGTTTTGTAATTGGTTTGGCTGTGGTGGGCTGGAGGAGGGTTAGACAGGAGTTTAAAGCATGTTTTGAAGAGTTCACAGCCCACACACCAGAAGAAAATGTTAGCATTGTATGTTTCTGCAAACCACATATTTAAGTTACATCTGTACATTTCATATGTATCATATTAACTTTCCCTTAAAGTGAAGCAGTTTTACTTATATGCTTATAAGCTGAGTTTCTCATCAGAAGGAGGTGGATGGTGTGAGACCAAGGTGGGACAGATGCCAAGCTGCAGCCCATTGTCCGTGGCCAACAAACAACAAAAGTGGTTGTTTGTTAGGGAAACCTCAGTGGCATTTCTGGCCATTATTGTGCCACCAAAAGCAGGTGTCCTTAGAGCAGTGGTTCTCAAATATTGTGCTGCGGTACACTGGTGTGCCATGATACCAATCCAGGTGTGCCAACCACACATTATTATTGCAATATTCAACTGTGCCTTTACAAAAAGTTATGATTTAAGTTGTAATTGATTGTATTATATGTTTTAGCAAACTGTAGCTAAAAAATGTAATTTGATTTAAAAAAAAAAACCTTCATGGAGAACCTATTTGTCGCCATTTGAGCGTGGGAATTATAAGCGTGTGATACATCAAAAAGCCCTGATTGGCAGCCAGTGCGAGGAATGATAACATTTAAAAGGAGAAAGCCGTCAGCAGGACAATAGATCGCTTTATTGTACAGAGCAAATTACAACAAAGCACCAGCAAAGATGACCTACCGCTGAAAGAAAAGAGAAAGAAAACTGTCAGTAGACAATATCACGAATCACGAGTCTTATTTTTTTTCTTATTTTTATTGTCTTATGTTTGTGATAAGAGTGATTACACGTGTTGTAGAAACTATTGTGCACAGATATAAATACAGGTGTGCCTAGAGATTTTGGCTTAGTCTTTGATGTGTCGTGGGCACAAGAGTTTGAAATCCACCAACCAAGAGAGACATTGGTGGCATTTCCAGCAGCACTTATGCCACAAAAATCGTGCATATCCATGGTTTGTAGAAATCTACAATACCATGTATTCCACAGTTCTGTATTGATTTGTTATTTATTAGTAGTTGTTCACTCAGTCTCTGACGTTTCATGCTTGTTCTCTTCAACAGATTGAGAAGATCATGAACCTGATTGGAGCAGGCATTGAAACATCCAAAAAGAAACAGCCCACAACAAGCTCAGGTAACGCCTCACCACCATGATGATAGATTTTTTAATATATGCACTATGGAGTGTTTTTTTCAGAGATATGACTATGTGGTGTGTAATTTAGTGGTTGGTTAATACCAAATGACAACTGGGTCTTGGGGATTAAGTGAGTCTTATTCGTTAACCATTTATAAAACTCTTAATTGCCCTCGGTGCTGCTTTCATGATAGCCCCGTGGAGTTTATTGGACAGGATTTATATGTAATGTTAGCAGCAACCAAACTTTTTACACCCTGTCACTGATTACATTTGTGAGCAGCTTTTCCAAGAGCTGCTATTCATTATTCAAACACCTTCAGAAGGCATGGAGAGGAGGGTTTATTTTGCCCTTATAAGTCAAAGAGATTCAAGCTGACATTTGTTTGGCACAATGCTGTTTTTTCCTTATAAACAAAGTTTTCACGTTGTGCGAAATCTAATTCTGAATTCCACTCACTGTCATATTTTTTATTTTCTGGAGTTACTGTATATCTCAATAGGGCTTGAATTGATAGTACGCTTCATCAAGTGTCCTTCAGGCGGTGCAGAAGGAGAAGCCAGCTGGCACCGGCTCAGTTTGTTTAGGTAACACTCCTGAGTTGATACAGTGTAAACCTACCTCCATTAGAGACTCTGCCATAAGGTGGTTTCATCATATAGTATTGTGTAACAGCTCCTCTGGGTGTGCACAGGATTGCCTTTAAGAAATCTACTCAGATTTATTAAGAAGAAATCTTCATTAGTTATGTGCAGTATGTTTCATGGATTAACAATCTGCTAACCACAGCAAGGTGAAACACCGCCCAAGCTGTAAGACAGGAACAGTAAAATATGTGCTAGTGATAAATGCATATAAAGTAAGGAAGCAGGAAATAGAGATTTAAAGTAACAGTTCAGCAAAAAATCAGAAATACATATTTTTCCTTTTTACCTGTAGTGTTGTTTTGGTGTGTGTTGCGGAGTGTTGCAGATATCGGCTGTAGTGATTTCTGCCTTCTCTTCAGTATAATAAAACTAGATGGCGCTCAGCTTGTGGTGCTCAAAGCATTGAAAAAAAAAACATTTAAAAAACTCAACAGTAATGTCTCTCCAGAAATCATGACCCACTTGATATGAACACGAGTAGAACGCAGTGCAGGACGCAGACTGAGGTTTATTGCCACAAAAGATAATGATATGGGAACGGTGGTGAGGGATGGAAGTCCATGGGGAGGAATGAGGTGGCTGAGAGGAAGCTGGGGGGGAAGGGAGGAGTGGAGAGCAGGTGAAGCTGGCAGGTAGGTAACTGGTGATCCTGGGGCGCAGGAAAAACTCAGTTTAATAGCAGGAAAACATGAGGAAGAGAAATGCCAAGAATAAACTTAGTTGGCCTTGATGTGTAGCTACCACAAAAGATTAAACAATAATCTGGCGGTGAGTGGTTGGAGAGCTGGAATAAAAAATGCTGCAGGTGGATGAACTGATGAGAGGCAGGTGCGCATGATGAGCTGATAGCAGGCAGGTGAGTGTGATAAACAGAGCCAGGTACCAGAGAAATCAGGGAGGGAGACCACACTGGGTCTGCACCATCACAGCATCAGCACATACCTGCAGTGGGCCAAGTAGGTGGAGTCTGCACACCATTTGACAGTTACTGTAGCTGGCAAATACGGCGCTAAAATTGAGCAGCGAGAGGGGCATTTACATCACCGTCAACCATACAAACCCAAACAAGTCAAGGGAGACTGATGAGACAGAACTGATGAACCCTATTGTCAACTTTACTGTCCATGTCAGCAATTATCTGCCAACTAGGAAAGCTGGTTGTTGCCACTCGTTGACAGATTGCACTCCATTTAAAGAGCTGTCGAGTTAAGTGGTGCAATGACGCACCGAAATGGACCCACAGACAAAACAAAACACAGCGAGGGGAAGGTGAAGGGAATGAGAGGCTTGTGCTTGTGACAGCGCGAGCTGTGAACATTAACGGCGTCCTCCTCGGCTGAGCTGTAATGTCGGCTAGCTAAGTGATCCTAAGTGAGCTAGCAGTAGATGCACACTTGTGTCTGTGTGGTGATTCAGTTGGTAGGTGTAGTTCGGTAAAAAGAAAATAGTTCCTACATGAAACTACTCACAACAAGGTCTGTGGATTGTCTTGAGTAACAGGGTCACAATTTAGAGACACTGCTGTTGAATTTTGAGTTTTGAGTACCACATGCTGAGTGTCGTCTTTTTCCATTATATTCGAGAGAGGGTAGACATCTCTACGGCATCTTACACCAAGACAATCTAGACTGAAAAACAGCACTAAAGGTAAAAGGAAAAATATACATTTGATTATGGGGTGAACTGCCCCTTTAAGACTTTTACTGCTGAACCACTATTTAAACCTACATGTGTTAGCATGTCGTCAGGTAATTATATTGCGCCTTACATCACTCCGTCCTGTCAGCCCATTACAAAGGCTTCAAGTGTATATGCAGTTAAATGGCAATACTCGTAATGGAAAAAAAGGTAAGTTATAGTTTGACCTATGCAGCCAATTGAACTAAACGCAGAGTACAAAATGTTACGGACATCTACTCTTTTGATCAAATCTCTTGTTGATTTCATATGTCCACTTTTACTTTCACTCAAGAAGGGGAAGTGTAGATGGTATGAATATGGGGTTTATTTCTTTTAGCCTTCAAATAATAAATATTCTCTAACTTAATTATATCATTTTAACTAAATAAAACAATTTAATTATATAGCTTCTTCTAGAAACAGTGCAGCTCAGAATACCTCACATGATGAAAGAGAAAAGCGCAGATCATTTAGACAACAAAATATTTAAATACATTTAAACTGAGAAGTGAAGCAATGAATAAACTATTCAACGTCATAAAATAAACATAATTATGACTTCAAAAGAACAGTTAAAATGGGAAAATAAAATAAATAACAGTAACAACGCCAATTATTGTCACCATAACTACTTTCACCATCTTCATCTTAATTTTTTCTAATGTGTTATATATATATATATATATATATATATATATATATATATATATTATTTTAAGCCAAAAGGAAATACATATTAACAAAACGATCTCAAAGCAAAGCCGGTTTCCATCGCAGTGTTAATTTATGATTTTAATTGTAACCTGACTTCCAGCACACCCGAAGCATTCTCAGATTAATTGCTGTCCTAACAATTAAGACCAGGGCTTATTCTACATTACATAAGAGGAAATATGTTGTTTGTTTGTTTTTTTTCTTTTACACATATAGGTGTGAGCTATTTATAGGCCTGGTTTGAAGGAGGGAATGCTGAAAGTGTCCCAGATTCAGCTGAGTCATGCAGTTGCTGCTCCGATTCTAATCGGAGATTGTGCACAAGTAGTTCTGGAGGTTGCGAAGATGCTTTTGTTGCTGTTTTCGTACGTGTCGCTTAGTAAAGAGGTCACATTTCTTTTTCCCACAGTGTAATGAAAGGGAACAAACAGGTACCCATCAGAGTCATCACCAGGAGAGGGAGGGAGAGGGGAGAGGAGAGGTAGAGGAGAGGAGGGGAAAAGAGAAGGAGATGAGGGAGATTACACAAAGATGGAAACACAAATCGTCACGCTTCTTTCCACATTTATTTTTTATTGTGACAGAACTGGGAGAACCTTATCCACTGTCCCTGTTTTCGTGAATTCTCATACCATCCACCTTCTTCTTGTTTGCTGTCCCTCATATCAGGAGCCAAGGATGGCCAATTCATCTTCTGGAAGCAGATTTGTGGACATCAGATTTCAGATTTTGTGCAGCTACAAAAACTCGCCTTGCAGTTTTGCACCATTCTTCATACTCAAGGATGAGGTTGTTTGTGTTGTGTGCCCATCACGAGTGCCTCGATTGTGTGCTAAGAGAGCACTGAGTAAATGAGCTTAAAAAGAGAGAGGGAGTGGAGAGAGAGAGAGCTCAGCTAACAGCACACAGGAGGCATCGGCTCGGTTTGTGTACAGGCACACTCTGACGTTCAAAGGAAAAGAGTCCGCCTTCAGTTTCCCTGAATTAATTCAGCTTTGCGGCTCATTTTCTCCAGTGCTTGGGTGTGTTGACAAGGAGCTAGTGCTTTTTCTGCTGCTCTGATAAAGAGGCACGGCTTTATCTAGGCACAACCTCTACCTCTTCCTCTGTAAATAGGTCTTTCTGGGCGCTCCTCGGAGCCAAGTCTAGACCTAGCAGTGCTCAAACAGTACAGAAACCCACTTGGATAGATTTGACAGCATGGCCTGTATAAAAGGGGATAAGACAGTGACCCAGTTCCCCCCCACGGAGGAGCATCGGATACTCTGTCAGTCAGTAATTAGGTCCTACTACCGTGGGAGGTGTTGCTGTCCCAAATGAATGGAGGTAATTGGATGGGGTGGCCGGTATTTTTAACAGTCTTTGTCTGGATACTGTGGTGTAAGAGCTGACTTTGGTATGATGCTCGGGAGGGAAGAGTAAAGAAGGAGGAGGAGTTGTGGGATCTCGTAGTGAATCATAATTAGTCCACTTCAATCCTTCTTACGTCCTATTACCATCTTATCTCCCCCATATGTTTCATCGCCTCCTCCTTTATTAGTCTTTCTCTGTCTCTTATCTGTCTCCTGCTCATTCTCTCCCTTTCTCACTCAATCACTCCCTCCTTCCATCATCTCTCTCCTCAGTCAGGGCAAATCTGACAGCAGCTTCTCTTCCTGATAACAAATGATGAGCATTGGTCCTTGTGGATGACTGACGGGTCATGGAGACCCGACTTGGCCTTTTACCTGATCGTTAACGCCAGAGCAACAGGGGTACAGGCGGCCAATTACGGAGGAGGTTCAATCAATAGCCCTTCACTTTGCTTCCCTCTGTTGGCACCGCTTCTCCTTGCCCTGACTGCCTTACTGACTGGCTGACTACCCATCTGGGAATGTGTGAGGTGATTGCAAGCAGCTTGAAAGCCTGCATAATTACGCTCTGCCTGCAGCTGTACCCAGATAACACCAGTGACGGACCCAGTGAGCAGCCCTGCATAGGTGGGTGCTAAAGTCTACCACTCCCTTTGTAGACCGAGGCAGTCTTTCTACCCAAAATCTATCTTAATTATATATTACCTCACTTGTTTTATCTAGGCTTTTTTTTTCTCCTGCAAGTAGCCTCTGTTGTGCTGTAAAAACGCTTGATATGACACGAGCATCTGGAAGTACATAATTGAATTTGCCTCTTTTCTGTCATGCTGTATGACTGCGTGAGATGAAGAAGAGACAGGACTTGAAGTGCGGGTCGCCTCTTCTCTTCTCCTGTACGAGTGCATTAGAGACTTCTGCTGACTTGAATCAATGCTGCCCCCCCTTGTCCTATCATCAAAGTAAGATGTAAATGAATTAAAGCCGTCTGCTAATAAGTAGGGGCTTGATGAGGCGCTTTGTTTCAATATTCCGTGTTAGGCTTAAAATATTTGGCGCTGCTCCTGCAGGAGAGGATCGGGTCTTCGTCATCCCTTTACATTCTAGTCATTCTTGGCAGAGCAGGACTGTGATTTTTGGGCTCTCGGTGCTTGTTCCTTGCCTCTGATGGTGGTGTCCTTTCTGCACTGGCAAGATCAGAGTGCCTCTGCAATTCTAATCAGTGCAGTGGGGGAAGCGAGAGGGGGAGAGGTGGGGTAAGGTTAGGGAGAGACAGACAGAGGAGAGCGAGGATGTGTGCATTTGTGTGAGGGGAAAAAAGGGGTGCAAGATAGAAGGGGAAAAGGGGTAGAGAGACAGACGACGAAGAGAGAGGAAGAGTGTGTGTGTTTTTGCATCTGTCTGTGTGTTTGAGGACGAGAGGCAGGGAGCGAGACAGAGTGAGGGAGAGAGCGGCAGAGGGAGGGGAATTGATATAGTGGGAGAGTGAGGGAGAGAGAGGTGGTTACGTGGAGCAGCACCCCACTTCATCAGGCAGCATACGGCAGCCCTGCAGTGCGATCACACAATATGGGAATGGGGCTATGAGATCGAGAGCAAGAGAAAGAAAGCAGAGAGAGACGAGAGCGAGGAGGGGGGAGTTAAAAAGAAGAGCTTGAGGGATTTGCTTGGATGAGAAGGGGGGATGATCTGAGTCTGTTGCCTGTCGTGGATGTGGGAAGGACGTGGCAGCAGTGGCTGAGGTTGAGGCAGATCTGTGGTCTCCTGTGTAAGAAGTAGCCGGCGTCAGGACGTTATGCCCTGTGAGCAGTGAGGGGTAGCGCGTGTGAGCCAGGAGCAGCTGCTGTGACTGCATCTGCGCTGCCTGCATGTCTCAGACAGGCAGGGGATGCAGCAAACCTCTGCCCTGAGCACAGAGGCTGCTAGCTGTACCCAGCGAGGAGAAGAACCAGGTGGGCTGGGGCGGGAGTGGGGGCGCCTGCCTCAGGAAGGAGCTAGCTTAACCTGCACTGTGGTCCCGCAGTGATCCTCGCTTCAGAGTCAAGAGGCTCACCTGCCGTCTGTTGGATCTGAACCTGGATTTACTGCTTTGAGAGATGAGAAGCACGTTCTCTGGCGGAGCCGCACAGCCAGCAGCCTGCTGAAGAGTGTGAATGCTGGGCAGCACTGGCACCACCAAGGACACCGAGCCTTTTTCCACTGGCAGACAGCTTACCAGGAGCTTTATCAAGGAATCTATATTTGGATTTGATTATGAATTGAGGAGTTTGGAATCAGCACACTGTGGAAATCCTAAGCCAACGTTTCTTTTTTTGATGTAGGATTTACAATATGTCTACCTGACCATACTCCTTGTGGCTCTGGAGTAAAGATGAAAAATGATTTAAACAAACGTGTATTCCTTGATCAAAAATAACATGAGTACCTCAACAGTACTTTAGAATGCTGCTACCTTCATTGTATGAGCCGTGTCCTAGCTCTCAAAGAGATTGACCAATGAAGCCATGGGACTCAGCCAGAGCTTTACAAGTATGTGGTGAAAACCGTGACCAATTTATTTTGGGGGAAATTAATATTTCTGTGTTAGACCCTGATGGAGTAATTTCTGATTTTAGGAAGAATGACGGGGATAGTTTTAGCAGAGTAAATAATGTGTGATGTGTGAAAATGTTTGATTTAGTGATTTCCATTTTCCCTCAGCTTGAAAATTATTTAGCCTCCTGATTTGTAGTGTTCAAATTTGTTGTTTTTGGACTAGCTAGGCACTTGTTCATACACTCGCTCATCTGCTCACTAAAGGAATGTTTAGTGAACCCTGTTTGTTGGAAGATGCCGTAGTGGCTCAGTCCAACATAACTCACTATACCAAGCTTCAGATGGGCTTCCTTCCCTGCACTACCTCCACCCTCGCCTGACATTTTTAGTCAGTCACACTAACACCAGTGGGTGTATATTAGCCTAGTCAGTCCCCTGCAGGGCTTGAGCTGGGCCTGCAGCACTTCCTACCCTCCTCCTGTGTTTGAGTTAGCTGGGCCCCCAACCGTACCTTGGGAGCCCCTCACCCCCGGCCTGGACCCTGTCTCCCCCCCACCCCGCCTGGTGCTGCTGCACTCGGCTCTGCCTCTGCTGGCCGAGGATGATGTGGCAATGCCATGTGTCGTCCTCTGAGTGCCGCTGCTACCGGCTGAACGGCTTCTCCCTGCTGAAGCGCTTCCCTCTCTCGGCAGATGGGGCCTGTGGTAAAGCCCTGGACCAGCCGGTCGGAGAGTGGCTGGAGCACGTGGGGCTGCCGCAGTACGAGAGCAAGTTCCTGCTCAATGGCTTCGACGACCTACGATTCATGGTGAGTCACCTGCAGCACGTCATCTCAGGGGTCGGTTCCACTTTACATCACTCTGCCTCTCCCTGTGTCAACCTAGCTACATTTGTCTTTTTATGTCACCACTCTGCTCTCTCACCCTCTGCCTGTCTGTCAGTAGCTCCACTCCCCCCCCCCACCTTTCTCTTTCCCACTCACCCCTGCACCTTCTCTCATCCTTCCCCCTTTCCCCTCTCCCCTTTTATAACTCCTCTGCACCTCCTGTGCGATGCATGACCCTGCTAAGATTTATGGCCCCACACTGAATCCCTTTAAAGAATGTGGGCTGTCACCAGTGGAAAGACAAATGACAACCAGAACCCATTAACTTTTTCCCAGCTTTCCCAATCATGTTATCTCATTTACTGCACAATTCTAAATCCACCTCCTCCCCTCTATATTGAATCTTCTGATTTACAGTCACTGGACTTGACCTCTGTGTAGATACACTCAGATGACGTGAACAAACAGTCCTCACTCTAAACACACCGTAGCTGCATGGTTGCTTGCCAAATCTCACTAAATCCACCACCTATTATGCTTGTGGTGCTTATGAGTCTTGCAATAACTGCACAATGTATGATTAGACTGCAGCAGCATGCTAGTGTTGTATTTATAGTCTATACACTCCTGGTTTTTAGAGTGTAGTCACACATTTTTGCATGCAGACATTTACTTTGGTTAAAAGTTATTATGTCACTAGTAAATGAATTATCAAAAGACACATGATTTGTCCTCCGTGATGATTTAAAAACATGATCAGACAGTTTCTGGAAAACATTGACACATTTTGGATGAATGTTTTGCATTTTTAAAACACCTCCATCAAATTACATATTGATAGATTCATTCAGCTGCAGCTCAAAAGACGTCCACATTCTGACTGAAAGCATTATCATGTTTCCCGTAGAGAACATCACAAGGAAACTTGATATTGCATTTGGTGATGATTGTAGAAAACACCATTACGTTTCCAATCCCCTGGTCATGTTACTCTGAAAAAACACGGCCATACACTGTAAATAACCAGGCCCAAAGGGTAAATGCGGACATTTCGCAGACCACAGAGCTGCATTAGCACTATAGGCTATATGTTACATCAGTTTGTCACAGCTGAGCTCACTTAAGTGAGACCAGCGAGCTCAGAGGCAAAGTGGTTGTGTTCTTCTTTCCGATAAGGCATGAGATCACAACATAATGGGAGTCCTTATGAACACTTGATCACTCCTACTATGAGGTGCCATGGAGATCTGAGCTTTAGGGTCAGATTTGTTCATGAAGTGACAACAAGCCTAAAGGAGCAGTATATGTAGTAATATAATATAATTATAGTAAAAGGAATACAGTAGTGGTGTGCAATATGGATTGTTGGGGCCAGCTTTTTGCCTTTATATACAGTATACTATATATATATCGATATTGTGTAATATATTTGAAACAATAAGTAACAAAACATTTTAGTACAGAAACACCAAAGATATGTTTGAGGTTATTCAGAAACTGGAAAACTGGGAAATAGATTGGTATTATTTCAATATCGTGATATGAGACAAGTAGTGATGCGTGAATAAAGATTTTTTAAAACCTGCATCATCCTGGCCAATCAAGAGAGTGAATCCGCCCCAGTGAACCTGCAAACACGCATTAATCAACCACCTGGACCTGGGCCGCAAATTGTCTGGTAATGACCATTGCTAAAAACAACCTACTTGCTGTTGGCTATAATGTATGTCATTTCCAGTAAATATCACAAAAAAACAAGTGTTACACACGTAGGGAAGACAGCAAGTCCTCACCCATCTTTTGCGTAGTTTCATCCTAAATTTGATCTCGAGCGCACAGCTGATATCCTACGTGGTATGTTTAATGACGTAACAGAAGTGCATATTTAGCAATTCAGTGTGGACAGAGAGACGTTTGCTCTTAGGACATGGTGGTAGGCCTATATATTCTTACCAGACAGATTTAAATATGTTGTACTTTAACAAAATTTCCTGGCCAAGAATTGGATAACAGAAACACTGAGCGCAGTACGGCTGATGATAAAGCTGCTTGCTGTGTGTGTTCGAGAGACAGAGAGAGAAATGGAGAAAGGGTGGAAGGTGGACTTTTGCACAATTACTCTGAACGCTGCTTTGTCACTTAATGAGTTATGGGTTGACCCGCGCATCACTAGAGACTAGATATCATCTCTGATTTGGATATTGTTCTGTCATATGTGTTGTCTTTTCCTGGTTTTAAAGGCTGCATTACAGTAAAGTGGTGTCATTTTCTAAACCTACCAGACTGTTCTAGCCGTTTTGTTATTTGCCCACATTACTGTTGATTAATTACCAAAAATCTTAATGTGTAATAGTCAACCTGACAATATCGTGGCAATATCGATATTGAGGTGTTTGGTCAGAAATATTGTGATGTGCGATTTCCTCCATTTGGCCTGGCCCTAGCGACTAGTTCTTTTTTCAACTGTAAAATGTCCTGCTCAGTACATTTCATAGTCAGAGTCTTGTAAAGACTAATTTAAAGGACCCGTTTTTCTTACGTGGTGACAGGAAATGAGGGGACATGGATAGATAGGAAGTGGTGTGCAGCAGTGGAATTGAGCTGATGATGTTGTGTATGTATCTTAACCACTAGACCATCTCAATGCCTGAGGATCCTTTTAATTTTTTTATTGATATCAGTATCAGCCTCAAAAATCATTTGGGCTTTAGTATGGATAAAATCCTTTATCCCTTTACGTGTAATATTATTGTATGTAATAATATTACATACCACGATAAAGTATACTCTCTGGCCTTTCAATTTAAGAAATAGATAATGTTGAAATGCTCACTAATCAAGTAAATTGAATACCTGACAAATAAAGGTACTTATTTAAATTGATGCCATAAATCAGTCCTGCTTATTGATTTGCAGCATCACCCACAATAGCCTAATGCAACCAGAGATATTAAAGAAACAGCTAGTGGAGTATTAAACGTATTGCAAAATCTTTACTGGCTGACACAAATTCTTTTATTGTCCCACTGTGGCCGACACTAATGTACAGATATCTAGAAAGAAAACAAAGCAGCCTTATTGTCTTATTGGTTTGGAAGATACCACATTGATCAAGATTTAATGTGATGAGGACGATGGGTCATTAAGCATTCTGATATTCATTTTCATGCCACGACTAATGTGTCTGCTGGACTTGATGCATCAAGGAGATAAATCATTAATTTCACAAGGCAAATTACCCATGGATATTTACAAGGATGTGGAAGTTGCAAACAAGGGAAAGGTCAGAGTAGTCAGGCAGACATTGTGAATGTTTAATATTGTGCCCTTTTAGATTCTGCCAGACTTGCTTCAGATGTGATCAATCTAACTGGACTTGAACATCAGGATTTGTTTGTGGGATTCGTTGTCACTCACATAATTGCTGTTTTTAAAAAGCATTACGCTTAGTTGCTCTGATGTCCAAACTAATGTGGCAAAGATGCAATTTGTCTAGTAGGAAACATCTTAGAAGTTACCCATCATGCATTTACATTGCATCTTCCCTGCATCAATATTGCATCAGATTCTGCAGCCCCCTCTTTCTTGAATGTTATAATGTTGAACTAAGCATGCATATTCTAACACATAAATTAAGTCCTCTTTCTTTGCCATATTATCGTTACGCCGGCTGACTCTTGAAAAAAGTAACAAAATTTGATTTTTCTAAACAATTCCCCCGTGGTGCAGAGAAATAGAGCAATTCTAATTCACTGTTGCATTAACTGAGTGCATTTAGTGAGATGAAGGACTTCTACCATGGCTACATCTGCAAGTCGTATCAGATTAGATCAGACTACCATTGCTCATGAGCTATGTAAGAACTGAACCATACATTCTCGTCACATGTTTCAAATGCAGCATGAAATAATAAGTTTGCAGAGTCTCCCGAGGCATCATCCAACTTCAAACTGTGTTAATAAAAGTGGAGGATCTATTTTGGTCCTCCCTTACATCAGACCCCGCTTCATTTTGACCTTTATTCTAGCGATCAGTGAGTAATCTCCAAACTGCACCCTGATACAGGCCTGTGAATACTGCTGCATTGTGCTCTGAAACCAATCCAGTAAGAGCAGATTGAGTAAAGACTACAGAACATTTTAACATTCTTGGCCAGGAAGAATCAATCTGCAGCAGTCCACGGGGAAAAACGCTTAGCTCCACATTTTCAAGGTTCTCCTTGTATCTTTATTCCTGCCTATAAACCGGAATAAGATGACAAAGCAGCTGGAGCTGCAAATATGGACAGCTACATGAAACAGACAAGAATCTGCTTGTCAGTCAAGATTTTGGGACGAGAACGATTATTGTTCATTGTTTCTGTTCCCAAATTAAATAATTGTTACAAACTGCAGTGAAACGTTCTCGTTTCCTCTCGGACTGTTTGGTTTCCCTCAGTGAAACACTGAGATCCTGTAGATGCTGCTGCAGTTATGAAGGCTTTGTTCCCTCTGAGTCGCACCGGATCAGATTGATTACTCTTGGCATGCACAATTTATTTGACTTCATTGTCCTCCCACTCTGCTGTTACTGCTTATGTCAGAGATGTGCATACTCTGTGTGTTTGTGTGTGTGTGTGTGTGTGTGTGTGTTATGAGAAAGTGTGTGTTTGCACAGCTGCAATGTTGCCCTGTAGTTACAGTGTAGAAAGCATCATGATACAGTACTTTTATCAGCCTTTGTTCATGTAAAACTATTTGTCACATGTCAGTATGATGTCTTTCATGTGTAAATACTGTATCCCCGTGTGTGTATGCAGACATTTAAATTACTGCACTGATATACAGTATCATCAACTGATTTAATTTCATGGATTGTATCATTGTATGTCCATACTGTGTATTGTCTCTCTGTGCATGTGTTTGTTTGTACGTGTTTATTTGTTTACGTGCATGTGTGTGTATGTATGAGTGTGGCCGTGTGCGTGCGCCTGTGTGTGAATGTGTTTACTTGTGTGTGTCTCTTGCGTTTGTGCACATGTAGGGAAGTAACGTGATGGAGGACCAGGATCTCAGAGACATCGGGATCACTGACCCAGGACACAGAAAGAAAATCCTCCATGCGGCACGCAGCTTGCCTAAGGTACTTAACATCATAACTTAACCTCGGCACTGAGCGAGACAGTGACTGACAGTGTCTGAGAAAAAAGGTCACAATGTCAGTATGTTTATAAAAATAGAAGATAAGCAAAAAAAAGATAATATGGTAATAAGAAAATGGATGAATACAGTAGATTGTCAGAGCTGGAGTAACATAATTTCAATTAAACATTAAATGGAAAAACTCTTGTGTTATTTTGACAGCTGTTTTAGATTTAGTCTTAGTCTTGAGACAAAAATGCTGATTAGTTTTAGTCAAATTTTAGTCATTTTTATCCTCCATAGTTTTAGTTGACGAAAAAATTCAAAACATTTTAGTCGATGAAAATTTTTAGTCTTTTATCTTTAAACTAATCTAGTGAGGCTAATTCATGTTTCAGAAATTAGAATCAAGGTGACAGGTTGTGCAAGAATTGCATTTGTGACAACAGCAAATAATTTCTACACACTTACAAACCTGCATTTCTCCAGCAGTTTTTCACGGGTTTAGGGGGTGATTTACGAGCACACACTTACTGATCATCATCTGAAAAACTCAACATCTCTCTATTTATGGTCTCAAAAACATTGACATAACAAATTACTAATTTAAAACAACTAGGATTTGTACTCTGGTTCATTGTAAACGCTAACTTATTGATCTCACTGTCAAGAAGCAGAAAAATAACTAAAGCCTGAATTCATTCTCAATCTGCAACATGTTAGTCTAGAGGTTTAAACTCGTGTCCTCTCATAGAGTCTGTGATTAAAACTAAACTTGCGTCTCTGTCGGAGAAAACTCTGCTGAGTTCAGACTGTTTACTGACAGCACAGCTACACTCACAGGTAACCCGTCCTCCTACCTGCCTGTCAAATAGCATCAACCTCCCCAAGTCCGGACTGAGTCCTGTGGGGATCAGCTGTGTTTTAGTTTTTATTATCAGGCTCTATTTTTAGCTTGTCATTATCTCGTTTTTGTCATGGATATAAGGTCGTTGCAGAAACATTTTCATGATATTTTTCATCAATGAAATTAACACTGTTTTGACCACAGATAGCGTGCTAGATTTACTGGCAAACAAATCAAAAGTACATTGAAATGATAAAAAAAATCACATATAACTATGTATTGCTTATTAACTATGACCACAAAAAATGTTTCAGTTTGTACTGGAGAATGGAATAATAAGGATTGGTCTAATTATACCATATAATAAAGGCTGCACATGGGTTGTGAGTCAAAAAAGTGTGGCAATGTAAGAAAAAACATTATGATTTATTCAAATAAAAAATGATGTTTTCAAGTGTGCAACTCCAAATCGGGATCATTAAAGTCAGCAGCATTCATCCTATAGGGACTTTGACTATCTGAAGTATGAGGACCCTCCTCTAGTGAAGTCAGGTCATCATCAGCGAGATTCAGCTCACCTGGGTTGGCTGCAGGAGCATATAAGATGGTGGCAGTCAGCCAGTCTCTCTCCCCTGGCCTCCACCCTGCTTGGTGTTGTTACATTAAGCTTATCACCACGCTCATGTGTCACACTAGAGGCCAGTGCTAACATGCTGCATGTCACTCCCGTCACGCCTCTTTTGATTCTGCGATGCTGACATGGAGTCTATAATCACACATTAGAGCGGAATGATGCTGCTGTCGTTTGGCTCTGTGTATAAATGCAAAGGAGGCATAAAGAAGGGACCTTGTAGCGGCTCCATGGTGTGTTCTCTGTGTAAAAAATGCTATATACATATTGTCCTGTAGCCAGCACAGGTGAGCTGAATCTTCCTGATGACCTGACTCCACCCACCAGGCTCCTGGAGGGAGAGGGTTGTCACAGTAAAAAATTTCACAGCAATCCATCTGATCTTTGTCAAAATATTTTACTCAAGACCCAAAAGCTTGTGGTGCTAGATGAAAATTCATGTGATCACCAAGGTCAGCAGCATTTGTCCTCTGGGGAACAGACCTCTCACAGACTGACATTGCTGTCCCTTGAACCACACGGCTAGGAGGGCTAAAAACAGCAGCAGCAGTTTCCAGCTTTAGTAAGGTAGAATTATAACCACAACTAGAAGACAAGCCTACACAGTGTACATTTCTATTTTAAGTTTTATGCTAAAAGTTACAGTACTTGCTCCCTCACGTGTCTCTCCCTTCACTGTAGGTAAAAGCACTGGGCTGTGATGGCAGCACATCTCTTGTCTCCTGGCTGGATGGCCTCGGCCTGCATGAATATCTGCCCAACTTTCTTTCAAGTGGCTACCGCACACTGGAGTGTGTCAAGAACCTGTGGGAGCTGGAGATTGTCAATGTAAGAAGCCATCTTTTACATTTATTCAGCATAGTTCTGATGTTGGCCTCTTATAGAAGATGGGTGAGCAGGAAATTGGTCGGTGTTTTAGGCTCTGACAAAGAGAGAGTTGATGGACTCAGAATAATCACAAGACTGATTTATGGATCATGTTCGAGGTAAAGAAGCACTTTAAAATTCAATGCTGAAATAACAGAGAAGTGCTCGATGATTGAAGCATTTCCATAAAACTATAGCAGAAATGTTTTCAATATCACCGAGTAATTAGTAGATAGCTAACTGATAAAATGTAAATGAAGAAGCAATATGGTGACTGATGACAGGGAAGTATCTAATTTGGTTTAATCTTTATGGAAATCGTGTAACATTCTGTGATAATTTGTAATTACAAAGGGGGCCTAATTTCTTTTAGGTTGAGACGTGTGGAGGTTGTAGAGAGGCGCATGTATCAATTTGGTTTGAACATGTGCAGGTGTCGATTTGTCTTTGTTGGTGCGTACGTGTGTGTGTTTAGACTACAGCAGTGGTTTACCATGGGTTCCTGAGATAAATCTGAGGATTTGCAAGGTGATTAACGGGATGAGAAAGAAGAAAAAAAAACCTATCCTGTGCTACAAAATTACATTTTCCTGACTTTTCTTTTTAGTCTTTAATTTATTGTGAAATATTCGATTGTTTTTCTTTGTCTGGCTCCTAAAAATGATTGATGTGAACCAATCTGAGAAGGAACAATCTGTTTTTGGCTGAACTTGCACACCTTGTAAAGAGGGATTGCAAACAAGGGTAAACCACAAATCACAAATTTCATAGGACAATATATAGATTCTTTGAATGATACAATATTTGCTGATAACACAAAGTCTGCTATGATACAATATCGATTTGATTTAATTCAAGGGCCTATGATCGATATGAGACAATATCAGTTAATAGCTGCATTTCTTTTTCTTTGCAGCTCACCATTATTTGCCTGGCGCTAGGCCACGAGCACTGTTTGAATGTTAGTAAGTATGGGTACATTTGGACCAAAGTGGTGACACAGTCGTTCCATATGAATTTCAAAATAAAGGCGTATCTTATAGATGACGATATGTATCAATGTTTTCACTGTGTATCTGTGATGTTGGATCATTGAGCACTGAACTGATATATCGTTCCAGATAGATGTATCATTGCTGACTAGTTGCAAGTAGCCATTGTTGTGTTTGTATGAGTCAAGAGCCAGAATAGGTTGTAAGCACAAAGTTACAGGAACTTAACCCACGTGTCTTTGATGTTTTGGTGATGCTGCATTTTGGGATTATTTGCATTGTACATATTAAAGTATTTGTTGACTGCACATCTCGTGAGGTTTCAATAGAAAGAAAGTTTTTAGTTTGGTACAGTATTAATAACCAACTACAAAATGTACTCCCTGCAGAAAATGTGTTGAAAATCTTGATGCCCAAATGCACCGCAGAACACTTAGGAGTCGAACCCTGAACCTGCAGTTCTCATGTGTGGACATTTGCTCTAACCACTCTGCCAATGAGTTACACAGCAAGGTTGAAATAATAATTAAGTTAAGAAGGAGATCTCATAACTGTCCCAAAGATCTTAAAGAAGTATTTCACTGTTGGAAAGATGGTCTTTTCATAAAAATGGGCTGTCAATACAGTAGAAACACACAAGCACTTTTGAAATTGGTGGTTCATGACAAGAGAAAACTGTGACAAAGGGCTGTAGCATTTGCTTTTGCTCAGTAGGTAGAAAACCTACAGCTACCAGTATGCATTGTGCTGTGTCAGACCTTGTCCGTTTTGACACAGGAAACAATATGGCGACCGGCTGGTAACAAACAATCTCATATTATTGTTAGCAAAAAGTAAGCTAAAAAATGTTTTTGAAAAAATTGAGCCAAGACTAGGGAACGCAGTAACAGAATCTTGGTTCATATTTGATCAGTTTGCTTAGTTTCACCATTTTACTGTACAGGAAATAGTATGGGGTCCACTTCCTGTTTCATTCTCGGAATACAGCCAAACAGTGCACCAAAATATGATAATAGTAATATGATAATAATGATAAAACTAATAAAGTTACGAAGTGCTTTACAATAAAAACAATAATAAATCTAAAAAATGTACAAGATAGAAAACAGTAGAAATAGTATAAAAGTAAAAATACCATCAGATAAGAAAAAGCCAGATGATTAAAGTGAGTTTTAAGAAGAGATTTAAAAGAGGTCACTGAGTTTGTCTGCCTTAAACCCTCAGGCAGGGATGTTTCTGAAGTGATTTTCAGCAGGAAATATGCAATACAGTAACAGAATCTTGGTTTATGGAGTTTGATTTCAGTTTGGTCTAAATTTGAGAGAGCGAGATGGAGAAATGGGCAGGTCTTTCTCTTCTGCTGTCCATAGTGGCGGGGTGAGAAAATGTGGAAGTACTATCTATAGTTTGAGCCCGAGAGCCAGCGAACAGATTTGAGCAGGGAGATCTGGGCGCTTGTAAGATGGAGGGAAGTTTACCACAGTCCGTTTTAACATATTACCCACACAGTAATGGTACAAAGCTGGTTGACAATTGACACAGTATCTCCTTAATAGTAATACACCAAACAGAAACTGCTGCAGCTGTAACCAGTCATCCCATCAAAGTTAACTGAGGGTTTGAAATGGATTTTGTAATTTTTTTTCCCAGATAATATTTGACTTATCATAATGAGTGATAATGAATGTGCAGTGGAAGCTGTGTAACATTGAAGTTGTGTATCGTAGTTAATCTCTGCAGCCTGTGCAGCACAGACAGATAGGTTTACTCTAAACCCTCACCCTGACCCTATTCCTTACATTAGATTTTTTTTGTGGAGTACTTGAGTACTCGATAATAATTTAATGCAAGTACTTGAATATAGAAATTATTTAAAATGCCCATCCCTAATGGGAATTCGTAAAGGCTGGTAGTAGAAGTAGCAATGGAGGCTGTAGTAGTAGTGATGTAATCATGTAGACATTAACATCGTTTATGTCATGACGGGCAGCCACATGATCTGGTATGTTGATGAGCGGTCACAGAAGGCGGGAGCATTTACAGCGATCATGTTTTCCTTCTCATCACTGTATTTCTATGTGTTTGAGTGTGATTAATAGAAAGACAGTGGTGGCAAAATGGCAGAAACCAGCAACAGCTGCAGTAGTAGCAGCAGCAGCAGCCAAACATACTGTATATGCAGTGTGTGAGGGACGGTGTCCAGCAGACTGCGATGCAGTACAGAGAGATGGGTGTGAGAGGAAGGCACATTACTTTCAGTGTGCAGAGTAGCAGAACTGCCTGTGAGCGCCTTGGCAAGACTCGCTTTGGCCATTACATTTCCTACATCCTCTTCAGCATCTTACAGCATCTCAGTATCAACCATCAATTTGATCTACGAGCTGGTTTATGTTCTCATGCAATCCCAGGGCTCTTTATTACTATTTAAAAATTTCTTACACCTCATGCACACTGGTCTCACTGGGAATCTGAACATGAGAAAAAGGAAAGCAGCACCAGAAATCCAGACTACAGACCAGTTGCCTCATCTGCCTCCGACTCTCACTGAATAAATAATTGAAGCCTTCAGACAAAGAGCCATACGAGCCTTTTATGGAATATTTTGTACCAGCGACGTAATTGCGAATGTAACATTAATCACTCGACATCCACCTTTACAGGATGAGCGTGAATGTTAATAGCCAATTATGCAAATATACAGTATTAAGATAATGAGTTTTGACTACATAAAATTAACCTATGTTTCCTCCTCTGAGGGTTTTAGCCACACAAGCGGATATGGCATTTTGTAAAAGGTTTAAAGCAACAGAGATACCATGGATAGATGTGTCAGGTGATCCTGCACTACTACAACTGTAAATTAAAAACATATTCAAATTGTGACAAATGCAGTGGATCTTCGCTATATATTTTATTGAAAAATCACTTGGTCATTTGCATATTACCTGCTGTCATCCCATAAATCACCAAATTCTCCTCTGTTATTTAAGCACCATGTCCAAAAATGGATCGTGAATTATAGAGTGTCCCAGGAAGGAGACAGTGCTGTACTTTAAGCTTACAGCAAAACAGATTGAGGCTGAATTATTGACGAGAGTCATTTCTGTTTGCCTGTGGATGTCTGCCAGTGAGGGCTGCATGCCACCAACTCTGTGTCAGTGTATTTTGGATGTATCTCTATTAGCGTTGTCTAAATAAATTCTTGTGTTTGCGATATTGATGTGACAAAGCACTGATGTTGTCCTCTGTAGGTTATTAAGATTGGTCCCCTGGGCCACAGGAAGAGGATCATCGCCTCTCTAGCAGAGAGACCCTATGAAGAGGCGCCATCGAAGTCCCGCCGTCTGTCCCCAATTATGGTAAGACTGGTGATCAGTGTTGGGCTCGCTACTCAGAAAATTACTTGTTATTCTTTTCAATACTAATATTATTACTTTACATATTACTCCCTGCCAACAATAATTTGTTACATTACTCATTAGGGCTGCACAATATAAGGAAAATATGCCATAATGATATTACTTGCTGCAATAATAAAATTAAAATTAAATTAAAATGTGCTCAGTTCTGCCTTTCTGCTCCTTTCAGTATACTGCAAAAGTTCAACAAACTACTTTTTGAATTGTAAAAATGAAAGGAAATTATTTTCAACGTTGCTTTATTGAACAATTTCACCCTTAACTAAGTCCTGCCACATGAACACAGACTGGCTAATCATATTGTAGCATCAGCTGGGTCCAACAAGGGTCTGACATCAACACAGCTGTGCTCCATTGACTCTAATGCAATCGTTTCAAATTTCCCTCATTTTCAGGCTGTTTTTGTGGATTTTTAACCAAACACTGTGTCTATGGCAGTTGTATTAATGATACTTGTTACCTGGAGAGGTTAGAAAAAGATGTTGTTTCTTCCATGTTCCAAAACCAAAATCAAACCCTGAAAAGTGTAGGGTTAGCAAGCTAGCTACTGAAGATATAGCCTACTGAATGTATACACATGCTGCTTTTGCTTTTTAATGATTATACACTGAGTAAAGACCCACTCTGATGTACAGGAGCCAGAAATATTCAACCAGCTGTGTATAATCGCAGTGTCTACAGAAGCACATTGTTTGGCTTCCCTTGGAGCTCCCACTCATCCGGTGGTGGAGGTCTGACAGCTGGTGGCACAGGGGGGAAGCCAAACACCGAATATTGGCAAAGTTTCCCTTTGTGTTCATTGTCTTCTGTCTCGATGCCCAGTGATGTGGTGGTGCAGTGTTACACTGTGATCTGTAGCCTATAGTTCAGCTTTAGCTTCTAACTATCTTTGTCTTTTTAACCTGTTGTTGCTGCTGAGTCAGTTTGACATCCTGGATATATCCTTCAAACACAGACTGTAGACCCCTCTGTCTGCTTCTCTCTGGAATCACTCTTTCATTTTTCCAAAAAAATTGATAATATCTCTTCAGGGAGTGCAGTTAGTTACAGAGTGGGCTCCATGATTGCTCCAACAGCTTGACAGACTATCACGAAGCGGCGGGGCTTAGTGAAAGGTCAATTGAACATTGAACTGAGCACAAAAGGCACCAATGAAGAAGTCATAGTTCCATTTTTAAAGTGCAGTTTTCTACCGATACCATCTGTCATCACCGTGATTACAATGTATTAAACGATATACTGTGCAGCCCTACTATGACTCATTATATTACTTTTTGGTTTCATGTACAGTACAGGCCAAAAGTTTGGACACACCTTCTCATTCAATGCGTTTTCTTTATTTTCATGACTATTTACATTGTAGATTCTCACTGAAGGCATCAAAACTATGAATGAACACATGTGGAGTTATGTACTTAACAAAAAAAGGTGAAATAACTGAAAACATGTTTTATATTCTAGTTTCTTCAAAATAGCCACCCTTTGCTCTGATTACTGCTTTGCACACTCTTGGCATTCTCTCCATGAGCTTCAAGAGGTAGTCACCTGAAATGGTTTCCACTTCACAGGTGTGCCTTATCAGGGTTAATTAGTGGAATTTCTTGCTTTATCAATGGGGTTGGGACCATCAGTTGTGCTGTGCAGAAGTCAGGTTAATACACAGCCGACAGCCCTATTGGACAACTGTTAAAATTCATATTATGGCAAGAACCAATCAGCTAACTAAAGAAAAACGAGTGGCCATCATTACTTTAAGAAATGAAGGTCAGTCAGTCCGGAAAATTGCAAAAACTTTAAATGTGTCCCCAAGTGGAGTCGCAAAAACCATCAAGCGCTACAACGAAACTGGCACACATGAGGACCGACCCAGGAAAGGAAGACCAAGAGTCACCTCTGCTTCTGAGGATAAGTTCATCCGAGTCACCAGCCTCAGAAATCGCAAGTTAACAGCAGCTCAGATCAGAGACCAGATGAATGCCACACAGAGTTCTAGCAGCAGACCCATCTCTAGAACAACTGTTAAGAGGAGACTGCGTGAATCAGGCCTTCATGGTCAAATAGCTGCTAGGAAACCACTGCTAAGGAGAGGCAACAAGCAGAAGAGATTTGTTTGGGCCAAGAAACACAAGAAATGGACATTAGACCAGTGGAAATCTGTGCTTTGGTCTGATGAGTCCAAATTTGAGATCTTTGGTTCCAACCACCGTGTCTTTGTGAGACGCAGAAAAGGTGAACGGATGGATTCCACATGCCTGGTTCCCACTGTGAAGCATGGAGGAGGAGGTGTGATGGTGTGGGGGTGTTTTGCTGGTGACACTGTTGGGGATTTATTCAAAATTGAAGGCACACTGAACCAGCATGGCTACCACAGCATCCTGCAGCGACATGCGACTTGCGTTTAGTTGGACGATCATTTATTTTTCAACAGGACAATGACCCCAAACACACCTCCAGGCTGTGTAAGGGCTATTTGACCAAGAAGGAGAGTGATGGAGTGCTGCGGCAGATGACCTGGCCTCCACAGTCACCGGACCTGAACCCAATCGAGATGGTTTGGGGTGAGCTGGACCGTAGAGTGAAGGCAAAGGGGCCAACAAGTGCTAAACACCTCTGGGAACTCCTTCAAGACTGTTGGAAAACCATTTCAGGTGACTACCTCTTGAAGCTCATGGAGAGAATGCCAAGAGTGTGCAAAGCAGTAATCAGAGCAAAGGGTGGCTATTTTGAAGAAACTAGAATATAAAACATGTTTTCAGTTATTTCACCTTTTTTTGTTAAGTACATAACTCCACATGTGTTCATTCATAGTTTTGATGCCTTCAGTGAGAATCTACAATGTAAATAGTCATGAAAATAAAGAAAACGCATTGAATGAGAAGGTGTGTCCAAACTTTTGGCCAGTACTGTAAATTTTTTACATGGGGTCTTCTGTTTCTTGTGACAGGTATTTTCCGCAGTGATCTGTCTGAGTGATGGAGAGTTTGTCATGGAGA
Source organism: Epinephelus lanceolatus (assembly GCF_041903045.1). Taxonomy (NCBI): domain Eukaryota; kingdom Metazoa; phylum Chordata; class Actinopteri; order Perciformes; family Serranidae; genus Epinephelus; species Epinephelus lanceolatus. The sequence continues at coordinate 39,342,363 of NC_135734.1, forward strand.
TAGGCAACATTTCACTCACCACATATTTAGCCACAAGCTTCAGTAGTTCTTTGTCACTTGTGGCCTGCTGTCCACAATTAAAATAAAGTTTTGGTTGTTTCACCAGTGTAGGACTACAGTCTTGCTTCACGACTGCAGAGGGCTCACCTATGGTGGGGTGTGTTCCATGAGCTTCATTTGTGTTGTGCTGTCAGCTGTAGTAGGTGTTTTAGGAGGTTTGAGGTTGTGTTTTGCAGTGGATAGAGCCTTAGTACCACCACCTGCTTGGGCTGGGTATTGATACTTGATACCTTTTTAATGTATTGGCCAAGATAACCCAGTGCCAAGTAGTATCGAAATGTCTCCAGTCATGCGATGCCTGTATCTGATCCTTTTTGCATTTGCTAACTCCTTGCTGGATCAGCACAATCTCTGTTGCTGCTGTGTCCAGAGCAGCTCTCCACCCAGCAAAACAGTCAGTTCCCCGTCTGCCCGGTTAGCAGGAGCTAACACGGCAGCAGTTGCTAACATCCAACAATCTCAAACTGACACCGAAATGGCTCAACTCTGTTGGTAAACCTGTTAATGACTGTTGGGTGATGTTAACTGTGTGATGCTAACAATTAGCCCCGTCACCGTGTATGTGCAGTTGGGCGAACTCTCGCAACTGTCCCTGGCAACAACCCATACAGTCTGTAGTGTGGTGAAGTCGAGGGTGGTGTATTTGACAGAGTTGGTAGTAGAGATGCCACCAGAATGTTTGAAAAATAAATCCAGGGATGTCACTGATTGTTGGATTTCCAATGCTTAGAAGGGTTACAACAAAATGCATTTTTTTTAATTTTGTTTATTTATTTATTTTTGATAACTGTAATATTATTACTGACATTTAATTGATAATTCGTTAGACTACCCGTTACTGAAAAAGGAATAGTATTACTGTAACATGCTACTGCTATGTTGGGATGTAGAAACTGATACAGTTCAAAGTCACAGTATTATATGGTCTTCATTTTTGGCACTTCATTAGGTGTCACTGACTTGATATCATCTCTACTCTACAATCACAAAATAACAAAGTACAGTCTAGGAAAAATGTTTCAGAGTGTGTTTGCACTCTGATGAAAATAGTCACACTGCAGCCATTGACACACATCCCTACAACGAGTTATTATGGATCCAACTGTGTGCAGTAATTGGTTAGTACTCATCACGTTGATGTGTGGTGGTTGGAGCTGATTAGGATAAGGATATTATGGAAATTCTGAGATTGGAGAGGTAAATTTTTAAGGAAAAACTCACACGTACTGCCAGAAAGTCAGGTGAGGTAGTATAGAGAGCAACACAGTCCTCAGAGGAAATAAGATGTTGTTAATGAGTAGGTCAAGCACAGGACTTTCACGCAGGAGACTGAGGTTTGAGTCCAGTATAAATTTACATTGGCTTTTTATTCTTAGACTTAGTTGACTTATTATTTTCTATTTCTAGGATGTAAAAAGCTGCTGAATGCACACTGTGTACATACATCTTAGCAGAATAGCTGAATCGACCAGTTTGTGTTAATGTCATATTTCGAAATTGCTAGGACGCTCAGGACATAAACTCGCGTGTAAATAGGTGCAGATATCATTGCTGGCTATGAACACCTGGGTGCAAATAGCATCTGCCAAAATGTTTTAATCTAAAGCACCTTGCAGGATTGAGAGTGTGAATCAGACTGCAGCATCGTTAGTGCTGCTATTTAACCATCAGGTGCAGAAACACACTGTCAGTGCTAATTTGGTGAAAAGATCGGGTGTGCTCAATATGCCCAATTAGAAAGGCTGTTCTGCTTATGGCTTCAATAAAACCCATATTTAGTGTCACTGATGTCTATAAAAGATACAGAATGTTTTTCTTTTTTGTCTGAAATGGGTTCACGTTTGTTCAGATGTGTTGTTTTAGTGCTCAGTATTTCAGTTGACAACATCGATGATGACACCCTGGTACTTTTCTCATTGATCAACAATCAGAATCAGAGCTTAGGTTAAACTAGTTAAACAACGTGGCATGACAAGCTTTATTTCTATGCCAACATAATTTTATGAGAAAATGGATCCTTCTTTTTTTCCAGCCGCACATATCTAATTTTGGAATGAGATTCTTCAATATCATTATGTTCACAACAGTTAAATACTCAGGGGTGATTTCCCAGGCAGATTAAACTGGGCTAAAAAGAATTGAGAATCTCCATGGAAGAGGCTCTTTTGTCGAGGATTAAGCTTGGATGTAGATCAGGGAAACCAGCCCATGTAGACAGTGCTGTCAAATCATTAATCTGTGCTGTGCTGTGTGTGTGTGTGTTTGTACTCTTTTGTGTGACTGTGTGTGTGCGTGCATGGCAGTTCCATGACCTCCTGTCCCAGACGACATCTCCACTCAGTCAGATGGACCCCTACACCAGTCGCTCCATGGACATGCTCCTGCCCTTGGCTGAGTCGGACCGGAGGCGGAGAGGAGTTGACCAAGATGTGTGTAGTGTTTCTCTGCGTTCATATAGTGAGAGGCCGCGCTCTGTAGTGAGTCCCACCTTACTTCACTTCTGTCGTCCACTGGGAAACCACCAGTGAGCGACTAGCTGAATAATAGAGGAGGATGCTGTACAAAGTTAGACGTGTCGGGGTGTCTTGTCACATGAGCCATGCTGGATGAAAAACTGAACCCACTGGTTGAGTTAAATCATAGTGGGCAGGCCCAAAGAACCACAGCAACGTCAGAGTGTAACCAGAGAAACAGCAAAGGGTAATTAGGGTTGAGCGATGCGACAATATCTCCAGCACAATGAGATGATGAGAATTACATCTACCATTCACATGGTGGTAGCTATCACTTTAATATCTCTGGATGGATTATTGGACCATCATGGACAATGTTGGACATCAATAAGCAGGACTGCTCCATGGAAATATCGGATTTTTATATTGTTTTTGTATCAACATGATGAAGTACTTTGATTGAACACACATTTAATTCGATGAATTGGCCAAATGTTTTATAATATACTCGGCTGCCAGTTTATCAGGAGCACCACCACAAACCACATCCTCTAAAACCATTAAGTTGAATATCTTATTAAAAGAAACAACATTATTTTATTGCAGGACAGTTGTATTAGACTAGTTTTAGCTAGGTGTACCCAATAATCTGGCAACTGAGTATAAGTATTATATAACACAGGAGCTAATTTTATGAAGCGCAGCGCCTCTGATTCAGGCTGAAAAACTGCCATCTATTACATATATTTAAGACATTCTCAAGATTTAGTTAGCTTAATGTACCCTCCATTAGGGCTGTATGATTTGGATGAATTCATAAGATAATTCTTCCAAATTTTGATATATTCCACAATATGGAAAAAGTGTTAAAATCACATGACTGATATTCAGTGCAGTGAAAGGTTTAACGGCCTGTGTCCACACAGAGTTTTTTTTGTGAGTGCTGGTGTCTTTTTACAGTTGTTTCCAGTGTGGAAAACGTGTATGCAGCTGCATTTGGCCACCTGGAGAAAAAGCCTTATGTCCAGGACTATTTTCAGAGCCCTCTGGCTTTTTTGTGCTGCTGCTCTTAGTGCTTCTCGTTGGACAACTCGGGTACTAGTGATGTCACTGCCTCTCCTTTAGCTACTGTCTAACTTTCACAACAAAGACGGAAAATTCCTTTGTTGGAGCATATCGGTCGGACACTGAACGTTGTTGGTTAGTATTGTGTTTTCATCACCATATGTGTTGGAAGCTTGTTCTTAACTGTGTCGCCAAGCCTCTGTTAATGTAGCATTATGTTAGCTGCCTAGCTAATGTCAAGGTCAAGACATTGCTGTCATAGAAAAAAACCCCACATGTAAATCATTAATACCAAAAGCCCAGGGGTGAAGCCTCCGCAGCACCCTGCAACCCCCTGCAACCCCCTTTCTGCTAAAGAAAAACGCTGTGGATACACACCCTAATACTTTCAATACTTTTCCGCATTGAAATGTCTTAAAACAACTAGACCTATGTTATATATTTTGTTAAGTTGTGTACGTACATTATTCTGAAATGTTTCCAACAATGTTCAAACCCAGCGACTCTCATCATCTCTCAATTTATTCAAGACATGGTTTGTTACATTTGGTCGCCTGTCTATGGCATCACATCCCCTTTACTCCCTCTAGTTGCTCTAACTTTCAGGGAAACACCAGATGATACGTCTTTGAAAATTACACAGTATCACATAGATGTACTCAATAACAGCAATACAGCATTTTTTCTTTCCTGCCACACACCACTTTTTTTTTTATTAATTGCATGCCATTTTGCAACACAGCAATCCAGAAGAAATGTAATACACTGACATGATGTTTCAATCCAGCTTACTCCGACCACAAAGCTAATGCATATGGTAACATTATAACGATACAACATCAGCAACACAATCATGAAGCTAACACCGATTCTAAAATGGCTAAAAAAAAAAACTGATGTAGGCTGAAAACACCACACCAACTAGGGTGACAGATGCTCACCGACAGCCCAACATTGACCGATGGCTGACCATCGGCTTGGCATATCAGATCCTTTATGCGTGTTCTCATTCTTAAACATAATTTGTGCTCGAGTCACAATAGATAGACTTTCACGATGTTTGTTAAACAATGAAGACAGCAACTCCCATGATCCCACTCTGCTGCAGAAATAACAGAAACTACATACTGTGCATTGAACTGTCCTAAAATTTTGCATTGTATCAGAAAAAACTAGCAATAATACAGCTGTTCTCGTAATCTTCTCAGCTACTAAAGCATGTTACATTTCCATCATGAATGCCATAAAAAAACATATTTATCAGTTATGTAACTTTTTCTAGAGGCACTGTGGCCGTTAGACTCATCTAGTATATTTTAACTAACTCACACATTAAGATCAACTGTCTCCATAGTAGCTCTGATTTTTACTAAATTTGAAAAACTAAATACGGCATCTTCTTCCATTGACATGAATTCAGTTCTTATGTGCTTCCCTGAATTTCTTGTGTTCCTCTTTAAGGAATTGAACCAAGAATAACTCAGTGATCAAATTTTACCATTTGCTAAAGGTCAAACTCCGACACACACAAACAGTTGAACTGACATGCCTCGTGTCTGACTTACTGCGGTCAAAGAGAAAACACAGAGGAGTGTCCGCAGATAAGCGAAACGTCGGGAACGACTGCAGCACTCAGGATCCATTATATCTAAAATCAATACTTATCATTTTCCTAAATGCTTGGTGGATTATTGTCAGTAGTATATTTTACTCTGACAGGTGATTTATGAAAGAGCTGAGCACAGCCCACACTGACCTAAAGGCCCGACCGTGCGCATGAATATTTATGAGCGTACCAGCAGATCAAAAAGGACTTGTATTACTGTAAAGTGCTGACTGAGCACACTTGAGTTGCCTTCACACTAATATTCCAGCAGTCAGGAGTCTAATATGCACAAAATACAGCATCTTATCATTCTTTATTGTCTACACCAGTGGCTCACAAACTCCTTCTAACAATATACCCCTTTTGAAATGTTTTTGAAGCTCAGTACCTCCTGACCACTGTAAAACATTGTTGGTCTGAAACACAGGTGAAAAAAATGTTGAGATGATCCCATTTTTTTGACAGTTGACATGATTGCACTGAATATAGAGCTATTGAATGTGAAATGGTACATCGTTTATCAAACGTACATTTACATTTTTTAAATTTATTATAGTAGAATTATTTTAGGAATTATGCATGACTGATCCCAGCTGGCCACCAGCATCATTAGACTTTGATATTTGGTGGAATATAGGTTGTAACGTCAGGTGACAAAATTTCAGTATCAGATTATTTTTCAATTAAATTCAATTCACAATTTTATTTACAAAAACAGCTAAAAAATACAGGTAGAATTGATAAGAAATAATGGAGATGTGAAATGAAAGACCCTGATAAGCTATCGAAAGCTTGAGAATAGGGGCCCAGACATGAAGCAAAACCGTAACCCCCTAACCAAAAATCTGGAGACTAAACTAACCTAATGCAAACTACTAAATGGTCCCAAAACATTTATTCGATCAGTCTAAACATTGGTTTCACAATATCTAATGCCAGCGTCAATTTGACATAGGATAATGACAACATGACGTTTAAAGTTGAGTTAAGAAAATAAAATCAAATGTCCTCCAAATGTTTCATTCTAATGTCATCTTGACGTTAAAGAGCAACAGTTAGTCTCTCTTTTTTTTCTATCTTTTTTTTTTTTAATCTAAGAAAGAAAGAACATGAGGTCGTCATGGGTGTTACAAGGTCAATTCCCAGTACATTTTTCACTAAACAGGCATATGGTGTCGCACCTTTCTCAACAGCGTTTATACACAATCCATTTCTCACAGTATTTTGCACATTTTTCCATCTCTGGTCTTAAAATACAAGTAAGTCTTTCCATACAGTATATTTCATCTATAATCCCCAACCATTGGACCAATGTTGGAGGACTAACTTGCAGCCATTTGTGACTTATGGCTTTCCTGCTACTTGCCAAAAGTATCTTTAATAAATACTTATTTGTTTGGGGCACTTTCAGATATTTTTCCTAAGTATAACCTGACAAATGAATAGACAAAATCCATCCCAATTATCTTATGAATCTCAGCTGCAATCTCTTGCCAATATGGTTGTATTTTTGTCTGATTCTTTCTCCCATTTTTGTTAATTATATGGATCAACGTGAAATTCTATTGTCATTAGACATCTAAAATATCGTTAGCCCAATTTTTATTCCAACCAAAATTTGACGTCTGTTCGATGTAATAGTCCAACATCTTTCTGATGCATATTGACGTCCCCTGCCAGCTGGGATATTTTTTAAACTAACATTTAAAAAACATCTCACAGACCCCCTGCAGTACCCATACCATTTAAGAAACGCTGGTCTATACTTACCAAGAGAAAAGGATTCCCACTGTCGTTATACAAGTATATAATATGTTTAATGTCACCAATGTTGGTTGTGTTTTCCTCTTTCTTTTGTTTTCACCAACCAGTGATTTTGCATCTCTGCAGGACAGACAGAGTGAACGGCACAAAGAGTCTCGTCTAAACCTCCGGCCGCCAAGCCATTCTGCTACCTACGCCACGGTGTCCGCCTGGCATCACCAGCCTGAGAAGCTAATCCTGGACTCCTGCGGGTACGAGGCAACCGTAAGTCACTTTTCACTGCCTTCAGCATCGACGCAGACATACACTGATTTTTATTGATGACAGAATTACTTATTGTTTACCATAAAACAGATTGACAGGGATAATTTATGTAATTTACTGCACCTGGTGCCTCCATCCTGCACTGTGTAGTGAACATGTAGTGTGTGCTTTGATTTCTTCTCCTAGTACCTAGGATCAATGATAATCAGGGATCTACGAGGGATTGAGTCCACACAAGATGCCTGTGCTAAAATTAGGGTAAGTATCACTGAAAGGCTGCAAAAATATTGTTTTCTTCTCATTTAATTTGCTCTGACATTTTGAAGAACTGAAGAATGTTTTATTGGTTAAAATAAATGAATAAAAAATAAATAATTCCAGCAAACAAACAATGAAAATGTCAGACATGAAATGACAGGGTTACAGATGAGGAATACAGCTGACAATTACTTTTCCCAGACTGAGATCATCCTCGTGCATAATTATTTCTATAATGACATCTAGAGTGCATGAGCTGTCGTGTTTTGTTGTTCTGTATGTTCTCGTCTCTCACTCTTTTTATTGTGTTTCCTGCAGAAATCAAAGGACTCCAGAAAGGGTCCGGTCGTCATACTGTCCATTACCTATAGAGGGGTCAAGTTTATTGATGCAGCCACGAAGGTAATGGGAAAGTATGTTTGTGTGTCTCCGCGCACATCGATCGGTCCAACCCAAACATTGCAGTCGACTCTCTCAGCCCTTCATTAGTGGTTGATTTCCAGTAAGCGCTCGCTTCCTTCCTGTCTCCATTAGACTATAGTTGCGGAGCATGAGATCAGGAACATTTCCTGCGCCGCCCAGGACCCAGATGACCTCTGTACTTTTGCTTACATTACCAAGGATCTGAAGAGTGGCCACCACTTCTGTCACGTCTTCAGCACTGTGGAAGTGGTGAGTAATACAACTCTGTCCTGTTTAAGTTAGAAAAATATGAACAAAGTGCATAAACATAAAGCTCTCGATTTACTTGTCCATCTACGTTCGGATCCACACCTATGGTCATGAGCTTTGGGTAGTGACCGCAAGAGTGTGATTGCGGATACAAGTAGCTAAAAGGAGTTTCCTCCATAGGGTGGCTGGGCTCAGCTTTAGAGGTAGGTTGAGGAGCTTAGGCATTTGGAGGGAGCTTGGCGTAGAGCAGCTGCTCCTTCACATCGACAAGGGCCAGTTGAGGTAAATCGGGCATCTGATCAGGATGCCTCCTGGGCACCTCCTATTAGAGGTTTTCCAGGCACGTCCAACTGGAAGGAGGCCCGGGGCAGACCCAGAACACGCTGGAGGGATTATATATCTCATCGGCCTGGGAATGCCCCGGGATCCCCAGGAGGAGCTGGAAAGTGTTGCAGGGGAGAGGGACGTCTGGAGTACCTTGTTCAGCCTGCTGCCCTTGCTGCGACCTGGCCATGGATAAGCAGATGAAAATAAATGGATATACATTCACCATCCATTTTGTACAGTCATCAGAAACGTACAGCTCATCCAAGAATCGACTTTTATTCCTACCTCTGATAGTGTAGCTGTAACATTTCCATACAATCTATCAAGGAATCCCATATATCTTCGTATTTCTTGAGCTTTTGGTAAATTCATCATTGAATAATTTAGAATAAACAAGGTGTCCTTTGTGGGATCTCCAATATCCCGCAGGTAAACCTGCATGCAGCATCCTGTGGACATTAATTCCTTGATTGGCTCATCAAATGGCTTGATTGAAGTTCCACTCCCGCTATGCATGGCATTTTCTATATGCAGTCACAGATGATGCTGTAATTTGCATCTCAGCTTCTTTAAAGGTCGAAGACAATCTTTTCTCTTTTGCAGACGGATCACTGTGGAGTGTCGGTTAACTGCAGGGAGACTTTATCGTAATGATGAAAGTTTTCGTGAGGCCAAAACACGATTTTAAGATACACCTATTTGTATTTAACACATCTGCTCCATGGTTGCAAAATGTCATGTGAAAACTGTTTCTGCTTTTCTCTGAAAATGTGATATTCAAACAGGAGCCAAAGGATAATTATACAGAGCAATTACCCTAACAATGTGAAGTGCAGCGCTTTTGTGTGCTGTGTAGTGGTTTTTGTGTGTGATGCACGACAAATTGTTGAAAACAAGCATTTGCAAACCCAAGAAAATAACTGTTAATTGTTTGTTTAGACTAACAGTCAGAAGTCACTAAATATATACTTACAGTAGATTTTGATTCCAAGCTACATGGCTAAATTGTTCAACAGAACTTGTACCAAATGTTTAGTCACATTTGTGTAAGCGTAAGGCTTCTACTAAGAGTTGTTTGAACGGTTATATTATTTGTCATACACACAAGCAAAGGGCCTATACACTAAATCTCTTTAAGGTTAATGTAAACTCACTTAAAATCTGTTGTAAAACCAAAGAACTGTGAAGAAGTTGTTTCTATCTTGAGCGCCAGCTGTAATGGCAACTTTCTTTTCTGTCAGTGTCACAGCCTGGCTCTGAGACTGTGACAAAAATGGCGACACACATGGGTATGATTTATTTACTCAAAAATAATAAAAACATGATGTTTGGTGAGAGGAGATGTGCCCGCACCAGGACTGGTTGCAGCTCTCTCCTGTATGCATGGTGCTCACAGCGGGCCCAGGTGTTTCCAATGCCACTGATTACACTCAATCAGGGCTGCCTTCAGCTCCCTGGCAAGTGGCAAAACATTTATTCAGAACTGAAACGGTGGTGTGTTGAACACCCTGTTGTGTTATGTAAGCGCAGTGCCTTTTAATAGCAATGTTAATGTACATGTCGCTGCTGATGGGGCAACACCTCTGTCACATCCACCTAATGAGAGAAAACATGCCTCTAAGCCTGTTGCACACCGTTTCGAGGAAATGTTGTTCAACCTAGAAACTGTAGGATAACGGTGCAGACTGCAACACGCACGTGCCCCGGGGCTGCGTTCAGCCTTGACAAAACTAACAAAACACTTATTTAAACAGAAACAGTGGTGTGTTGAACACCCTGTTGTGTAATGCAGGCACACTGCCTTTTAATACGGCGAGGATTAATTCAATACAATTTAAAGGGGCCGTATTGGTATGGCAATATATGCATACATCACCAAAGCAAAAGTGAAATAAAAACAAAAATTGCATGCACAGTAAGTCAAGATCTGTTAGAAAATATTCTATATATACATTGCTGCTGATCACCTCCAACACTCCCACCAAACATGAAAAGAGTACCTTAAAGCCCTCACACCTTTTTGAGGAAACATGTCGTTTAACCTGCAAAATGGTAGACACCATTTAAAGATTGAATGTGCCTCTGGTGAGCAGCCCTGCAGAGAGAAAACACAGAAAGAGGAACCAAGCAGAGGGGCCGTCACAATTACCAAGACCTAACTTTATGTTCACTGTTGACTGATTTCAACACACTTTTTTTTTTTATCTACACAGACGCAGACCTACGAGATCATCCTGACACTGGGACAGGCGTTTGAGGTGGCCTATCAGATGGCGATGCAGTCCAGGGCGAGACACTATGTCCCACCTACATCTCTGACCTCAGAGGTCATAGAGACCAAAACCAGCCGTCCTGTATCTCAGTCGTGGAGCAGCATGCGGAGATCAGCAGTGAGTACCACCTTACAGCTCTTTAAAAGACATGTTGAACGCGTGTTATCTCTGAGTGTGTGTGTGTGTGCTGAATTTGCTCTATGTTGTTAAGAGGACAGAGGGAGGAGTAGAAACACACTGTTGTACAATCATAATTCAGAAAAGGTACACAGACCTCGTGACCGACTTTCTCCCCGCCACTGAATCCCCAATGGGCCACCTACAAAGGAAGATTTGCTGTGTGTGTGGTAGAAAGTGATGAGTCATTACTTTGCGACCAATTTCATCTCGCCCACCCCTCAACTCTGACTCACTCAGATCAGGGGAGATTTTTTTTTTTTGTGCATATGCGAAACATGATGAATGAATAGTTTTATTTGTTGCTTACAGGCGGGTAAATGATTTCCTCGGGGACTTTTCTGAGGACTCAGCCCCACTGGTTGGACCCATCCGCCGCTTCCTCACTATTGATTAATTGTGTTGCGTATATGTTGACGTATACCCTGAGCTACGCATTGATGCATTGACCTCTCAGGCTGCATATAATGAGCACTCAGTGATCACTGTCACCTGAAAGAGCGGCACAGCCAGGAGCAGGCACACTGTGAGACCACATGCTTATGCAGAGGCACAAATCACTTTGTTTTACTACCTGCCTGTAAGGATAATATATGGAGTAATCACAGAGCTGCATAATGAGTCTGGCTGGTTGTTTAAGTTTTAAATGAGACGGGGGGGACTCCTATCTGCTGCAATTTGTTTTAATGTTTTTTATTGCCGTGTGAACGCTACCAAATCTAGCTGGTTTAAACAGACTGTGACAGCCGTGCAGTTTTTTTACATTTTATTTTCCATAGGGAGAGATTGACAGTTCGCTTCACTCCCATCCCCCCTTTAGTTACTGTTGCTACACCTGCCAAGCTTCTTGTTCTTGCACAACACATGTGCAGTTTGCAGAGACTACGTTTACCTGCACACTAATATTCCACTATTATTCTGAGTATGACAGTAGTCTGAATATGATGCAGGTCATGTTAACCGCATATTCCATTTAGATATTCAGAATTAGGCCTTTTTTTTTGGAATTTAGTATCAAGACTTGGGATATGCTGTCATTATTCAGTTTTGAATAGCATTCTTATTTATTAATATCAGTCTTAATTGGCATTTTTTACAGCAGTGTGTGACGCACAGGCTCTTGCCTGTTCATAGTCAGCTCTTTGTTGTCATAGATGCATTGTACACAAACCAACTAGCCTACAGTTTCAAAGGCTGTGGGGTAGAGATGCATGCATGAACAAAAAGCCCACATTTCTGATCAGAAGGACATCCAGCACACTTGGATAGGCCCAAACATCGCAACACCGACCTTTCCAAGACCTTGGTGGAAGGAATGAAAGAGGGAGGCTGTGTTTACACGGTTGAAAAAGTCACCACTGGTGGAAAACTGTGATAAAATCCTATTTTGATACACAAGCGGATCCAGCATATTTTGACATGATAAACAATAATGTGAGGGCATGTGAATTTGAGTATGTACCGCTGCGTGAAAACTGGAATATTAGTGGAATATTCCTTGTCATTAGTCATGTCAACAACTTAGTGGGAATATTGTCTTTTTCGGTAAAGTCTTTTTCGCAAAACTGGAATATTTTGTGCAAGTAAAGGTAGTCGGTGATAACAGTGACAGATTTACAACTTCAGATTCTTTGTAATATTTGAAACAGTGGGTTCTTGATATCAACAGAGGTGGATAGAGCAACCTTCTCAATTTTAGCTGTCGATAGTCAATTTTTCTGACTGAAAAAACAGCTGCTTATTTACATTAGCTCTGTGAGTTTGTTGAAGATGCTGCCTCTGTTTTAAACAACTCCTGTAAAGGTGAACTTCACGGCTACATACAGAGACACCTCCGAGCAACTTTCAAATAGGAATGTAAGAAATCACCAGTGATAGGTTAAAGAAGTTAGAGGCTGAATCAGGTAATATTAGCTGAAAATACTTTGGACAAATCATAGTTTTAACCTATGCATGTATGATAAGGAATAATGTACGTCTTTTGTCAGACTGTGTAGACTGTTGTTAAGATAACCCTGCTGGCTTCTTGGCTTATGAACTTGTTTGTATTTGCAGACAAGCCTTTCACTTTTGATGTGACAAGAGAAAAAGCTGTTAGGATGACGAGGACTAACCAAAGTGGCAAACGTGATGCTCGTATATCTTAAAGGGATAGTGCACCCAAAATGAAAATTCAGCCATTATCTACTCACCCATATGCCGATGGAGGCCCTGGTGAAGTTTTAGAGTCCTCACATCCCTTGCAGAGATCGGTGGGCGGAGCGGATAGCACACCTAATGGTAGACGGTGCCTCAGACTAACGTCCAAGAACACAAAATTGAATCCACAGAGTATCTCCATACTGCTCATCCATAGTGATCCAAGTGTGCTGCAGCTGCGACATAAAAAGTTGTTTCGAAAAACGTCATTTGAACTCTGTTTTTAGCTTCACTGTAGCCTGTAGCTCTGACTGCTTCTCTGTGCTCCGCGCTCACGTGTGCGCGCCTGTGCGAGACCAGCGAAAGCATGAGCTTTGCTCACCTGTGTTTACATCACGTGACACGTGCACCGCAGGGAGAGACAACAGTAACCACAGAGCTAAAAGATAATTTGCACTACGGTCTTTTAGCAAAGGACAGCCCAACATGTCTGAAGACTTTGAAATTGAGGAGGAACAGCATTTCTTTGTTGAGCCGTATTTGTTTGAGCCCGAGTATACGGACGGAACTCAGGCTACTGGACGAAGCAGCCGCCGCAGCTCATGACCCTCAGCCAGCCGCAGAATACCGGAGTCGAGCACTGGAAACCTGGTGGTGTAGTTGTTTCAAATGCAAAGCAATGCCAATGGATGAGGAAAGTCTTTGCTGCTCAGACTGGGAATTGGTGATGCCTGCACTTGAGAATCTGGACATCAGTACTGACGAAACTGCTGCTCTTCAGAGACCGCACATCACCGATCACCCTGAGCGCTGAGTTCATATGACGTTTTTTGAAACAACTTTTTATGTTGCGGCTGCAGCACACTTGGATCACTACGGATCAACAATATGGAGATACTCTGTGGATTCCATTTTGTGTTCTTGGACGTTAGTCTGAGGCACCGTCTGCCATTAGGTGTGTTGCCCGTTCCCCCGGTCGATCTCCGCAAGGGATGTGAGGACTAAAACTTCACCAGGGCCTCCATCGGCATATAGGTGAGTAGATAATGGCTGAATTTTCATTTTTGGGTTCACTATCCCTTTAAGGAACTTTTGCTTTAGCTGCTAGAGCGTACTCCAACACAGGGAATAACAGAGGGGGGTCATCCCCATGTTCCCAGGATCCAGTGCTCCCAAGTGTGTTCAGTTTTAATCATTTGTTTCCGGATATAAACCAACATTGTAAGAGACTGGTGAGGGTTATTCTCACAGTTCAAATAGCAGAAGTTGAAGGGAGATGGATGTTTCAAGTGCTAACAATCCGTTCAGCTACTTTGGTGATATCGATTTCTGAAGTCCAGAAAACTGTCTTGCTAGCAAATTTGAGGGCATAGGTTTCAAAGAGTACAACATCACTAGGCTATAAGCTGGGTGGGTGATTTCAACATACTGACCCAGGGAAACATACATTGAACATTTGTCCTTCAGTAAAAACAGTGCTAAGAACATTAAACCATCAGAAAGTTCTCACTAATGTGTCACATTAAGAGGATATTGAGCTGGAGAACACTGGACCCTGGGACCATAGGAATGCTCCCCATCGGGCACCGGCTTTCCACACAGTGAGAACATACATTAAATCAAAGCTTGACAGATCTGCTGTGCGGAGGAGAAATTTAGTGAAGGGGCACTTAAAAAAAACAACCTTGTAGTTGTAAAGAGGTAGAAAAATCTTCATGTATAATGGCCAAAATACACAGGGCATGGAGGTGGCATGACATGCCTGCTACAGCCCGCAGCAGAGAGCATCTTTTATAATCAGCTGAAGCTGCTTCACTGATTGATCCCAGGAGGTGGAGCTTCTACCACCAGGGTTGTGCACAGGTGTGTTGCATATGCCAGTGATTAGACTGAGATTGGTTACTTTTACCTGCCTGTCTATTGTTACCTCGTATCTGCTCTGATGAAGGTGAAATAGAGCAAAAGTTCAAGAATAAACTGAAACACTGCGTAGATGTAAGTGTATGAAAATCTTTTCTATCAGTTCAGCCCTCAAACAGGTAAAAACTACAGAGAACTGTGTAAAAAAAAAACAAAACGAGTATGATCTGTTTAATAGTGATTAAAATAAATACCACATTGTACCAGAGGCAATGCAAAGCAGCAGAGCAACCTTGTGGGCGTTTTAGATTTCTCATTAAAATAAATTGATCAAATCAACGGATCCTGAGGTTAAAACAATCCAGTTAAAGGGACCTTCACACCGCTGTGTGGTAACTCGCTGCCTCCTGTCATTTTAATGAGGGGAAGCGGTTTCCAACACAGCGGTAGAAACATGAAACGATTTTGTCCACCATATTGAACTTCTGGCAGTTGCCGCCTCCCTCATAGGCCTGCGTGGCCAATCAATTAGCCGGAATCACGGATGCAACTACAAGCTAGCTCGCACTTCTGCTAGTGCTCAACAAAGCAGTTTGTTTGGCAGCTTTTAAAAGGCTTTGCTTTTAAAGTGGAGTGCTCTCGCAGGTAGGTGGCTGTCATGGCGGTCCCCATGCAGTAGTGTGAAAGCAGCTTAATTAATTCAGTGTCAGGTAATATGGCCTCCGCTTCTAAACCCTGGGTAACCAACTGCATTATCACTCAGTATGCACACAGTGAAGCTGGCAGTGTCCACATGCTAGTTTTTCATTTTTTCAGGAACATATTTTAGCTCACAGTATAACTGTAATTTAAGATTGTTTATTAACAGCCAGCCACCATATTGTTTCCTGTGTCAAAACCGACAAACTCGCATGACGTCACCCACCAGCCGGAGTGTTTATTGAATTTTGGTAGTTGTAGGTTTTCTGCCTCTTGAGCCAAATCAAATGCCACATCCCTTTTCTCTGTTTTCTCCGGTCATGTAGCACAAATGTCAAAAGTCTTCACGTCTTCCTTCTTCACAGACAGCCCAGTGAAATACCTTTAAATGCTCTGACCCTCTATACTCTCGTTTTTTTTTAACATGTCTTTGTTCTTGTCTTCTTGGTCCTCCTGCCTCCCAGGGTGCCCCTCTGCTCGAATGCCGCTGCTGTCACTGTCACACGTGTACTACCCACCGTCCTTCCTTCCTCCCGTTGCACTCTGTTAGCCCTGGAGTCCAGGTCCTTCTCTTTCCTTTCCTCTATTCAACCTGTAATCACCACACACATCTGCTTACACACCAGTCCCTCCCCTCTTTCTTTGTGTTGTTTTTGTCGTCGTCGTCGGGGTGCTGCAGCGCACTTTGTCTACTAGTTTTGTGGTTCTTATTATATTTCAGCCATTAACGTTCTCCTCATCCCTTTACTTTCCCATCTCTCATCTTCATCCTACATTGTAGAGTTTAAGACGCAGTCAGATCTGTGGTTAAACACATTCAGGAGAAGAGAGGGTTTCTCTTTAAGCTTCTGTGAGGACTGTTGGCTTAATTGTGTCAGTGAGGGTTTGTAAACAGGGTGGTTGAAGTCGTCTCTGTTGGATGGTTTTAAGCTCCCTTTCTCTTTCTTTGTATTTCTGTCTTTTTAAGACATGTTGAACTGAAGATGTCCTCCATATGCAGGGGATTTTAAAAATGCTTACCTTGAGATTTTTTAACTATTTCCAATTCCTACCTAGCTCCAAGTACATCAGTATTAATCAGCATGTGTGTGTTTTGACTGCTTGTATCATGACAGTAGCACTCATGTTCGTATGAGCCACTGGTTGTAGAGCACATGTTGCTTTCTGAACGACTCATCAGTGTATGTTTTAACTCCCAGAGGGTCGTAGCTTTGGTTTTACTGCTGCCGCCTGCAGAGGCTGAGTGTGTTTCCTGTCAGACATCATCCATGTTGTGGATTGAGCCCTGAGTGTCTGTGATTATAACATGATCACTGGACTGTACCTCTAATCCACATGCACGTGTGTGAGCTGAGGACTTATCAGTGTGGCGCAATGGCCTCCACTGCCGCCCGTCTCACGCCCTCCTCTCGTCCCTCCTCCCTCCCTCCCCCCCGGCAGATCGACCCCCTGGAGATGGACGCAGACATGCAGTCCCTGGGCAGCACCACCTGGCTCTTGGACCAGCGGGACTCCCACAGGCGCCCCGTCAGCACCAAGTACGAGACTACCATATTCTGAGGCCGGATCCCCACAGCCGCCCCTCTGCACCCCCTCGTACTTCCCTCTCCCCCCTGCATCCGGTTCTTTATTTAAAACTCTCTCTCTCACACACACACACACACATATACATGCGAGCCCCGTGCCTTCTCACTGTGATGGTATAGCATCCCTCAGGGCTGCCTACTCCTGCACCCTCCTTTGCCCTGCCCAGCGACCCACACCAACCTTTTTACCCACCATGACAAACACTCCTGCGGCTCTCCCGTGCCTCCCCAACACCCCTGGCAGCCTCCCTCGCCTGTTGCTGCTGCAGCCAATGGCGGAGCCCTGGAACGGATGATCCTGGACTGATCTCATTTTACAGTGGCCCTGCTCTCTCAACCAAACTGCCTCTTCCTCCTCATCCTCCTCCTCCTGACAACTTGCATCTGCCTCCAAATCCCCGATAGCTCCCAGAGGTTGCATCTTTATTCTTCTTCTTCTTTCAGGCCATTCTTTAAATTGATTCTCTGCAGGCAAAACGAGCATGTTCATTTTTTATTTTGCTATGTATCTAGACTGCTCATGGGCTGAGTTTGGTTTCCATAAAGGTTAGCTTTGTAATTTTGAGTAAGCTACAAAGTTGTGTGTAATACCAAAAGGGCTGGTGCGCTAAAGGAATGCTTAACTAACAAAATGACCATTTTTATATAAATAACTCACCCGTGTTACCTTGAATCTGTGAAGGAAACTTTGTTTTTCTCACATGCCTCCACAGTGAGCGAAGAATTTAAAAAAAAAAAAAGAAGAAAATTCTTGATTAATTTAACTAAACAGGCGGCATTTAACAGCAGCATCAAAACATCCGTTGACAAACTCTCACACAACTTGTGCAGTATAATCCAAGCCTCATTTGTCCAGTTGTATGCTTCAGCTGCAGACGGTAGATGATTCTAATCAGCAGACTTTAGGTCAAGATTCCTTCAAGCCGAGCAGTCGTTTTTGTCTGGAGACATTTCAGTCCCCAGATTTCACTGCAGAGTGAGTGCTCCTTGCTTTCACGCTGCTTTTCGGTGCAGGCAGCTGCGGACCCAGACTCAGCTGCCCAGAGGAAGAGAGGCTTCGACTAGTCAGGATCTGAGATAACTTTATCTTCTGTCCTCTGATTAAAAGTGGTGAATTTACAGCTCAAAGCAACTTAGTACGCCACAGTCTCTGGCTGTTGTTTGACGCCTGGTGTCGGCACTTTTCCAATCTGTCGTTAGCATAGTTAGCAGGAATTAGCTTGGAGGGCTAACTTGGCTTGTGTACTATATTACACAAATGTGGCTGTCACTCCAAATGTTCATACGGCTGGAAAAATGAGACGTGGGTTATACTGCACGAGTTGTGCGAGTTTTTAAGCTGCTGTTTTGATATAGTTTTGCCGTTTAATTCAATTACCGTTGAGGCATTAGAGGAAAACAAAGTTTGCTTCACAAATTCAACACAACATTGGCTGAGTATTTGATATACAATATCATTCTGTAGGTGGAGTATTACTTCTTACTGTTAAAGGAAAAGTTGAACATTTTGGGACATGTGCTTATCCGTTTTCTTGCCGAGCATTAGATAAGTATATTGATACCACTTTCACATTTGTACAGTGACTACGAAGCTACAGCCAGCAGTTGGCTAACTTAGCTTAGCTTAAAGACTGGACATAGGGATAAACAGCTAACTTGGCTCTGTCCAAACGTAAAAAAGAGTCAGCTACTAAATCTAGATAGAGAAATAGTCTGGCGCCTTCAGAAAATGTCGATTTTTCTTTTTCAGGTTTTAGTATGGATTAAACAAATTAGAAATAACATGTTAATTAATGAGTTTAAGAGGTGCAGATTTGTTTCCAGTCTGTGCTAACTCATGTTAGCCGGTTGCTGGCGTTAGCTTCATGTTTATCATACAGCTCTGTATGTGGCCTCAGTGTTATCAAACTCTTCACAAGAAAGCACATTAGCGTTTTCCCCACTTTTCCTTTAACTTGCCCTTTTGATATTGCACAAGTCAAAGATTTAGATTTCAGATCTGTAACAGAAGCATGATTTGATTTTTAGTTTTTTTCAACATCACTTTTTAATTTTTGACTCACTGAATTATTTGATTGTTTTGCCTCGGGACAGTTATAATTTTTTTTCTTTCTCCATCTTTAGCCTGTCCTGTCTTACCAGGCATCTACCACTGTGAGGCACTATGAGGAGGCTGCTTTGCTAGCATGGGATGCAAGATGGACAATTAAATCAATGAAAGACAAAAACAGCAACATGCAGCAAACAACCTGTTTTGTTTTGTTTTTCTACGCATTTGTACAATACTCATAACAACACGATGGATTGGTCATGAATCCATCACTGATGTCTGAACTCTGTATGGACCAAGAACTGAACCCTCGTACACACATACACACATACAGACACACACAGGAGGACACTTTCCTACACTTTACCGAGGACAACAGCCTTACGTCATTTCGGTTATCTATAATCAACTAAAGCCCCCCACCTTTCCCGGCCTCCCTGAATACCACCACCACCACCACCACCACCACCACCACCCGACAACTGCACGCCTCCCCCTGCTTCAAAAAGACTTTAAAAAAAAGAGACAACACTTCTGATTTCCTGGTGTGTTCAATTGACTGTGACTGGCTGGGATGTTCTTATGATGGTACAGTTTTGTCCAGATGAGAGTATTTGCTCTGGCCTTTGTACTGCCCTGTCCGCAGTCTCTCAGCATTCATGGTAGCACCGAGAGGCTGCACATCACAGCATCTTCTTCTTGTCAGTTTAAAAAAAAAAATATAACACTGTGTTAAAACGTGGCACTATCCCTTTTAATACCTTCTTTTCTTTTCTTACGGTGCAAATAGGACATTAGTGCATTTGTGATACTTTTTGATAGACGGGGGCTGAGTGAAATATTTTGGGAAAGAGTGATTTAAGACACTGATTCAACCAGATGCAAAAAAAAAAAAAAAAAAAAAAAGAATACTACCAAAAAAAAAAAAAAGCATATTGAGTGTGCTGACATTGGATCTACATTTCACAATTTTGGTAATCTAAACATCCTCGACACGATTTCATTTGCCTCGTATATTAATGAGCCTGGAGCACAATTTGGCGCACACTTCCCAACATAGCATCCTATTATCATGATTACATGGGTAGGTATCCATGCTGTTTCACACCGATTTAGAATTAGGTACAGTACATGCAAAGTATGTCACTTGAAAAATAAACAGCAGTGAAAAGATTTAATTCCACCACATTAAAAGAGCCAAATCTAAGTGTTGCTCTGGTGTCGTGTTAATGCGAATGGATTTGTTATGCTGAGAACATGACACAGTTTTTTTTTTTTTTTTGTTAAAGAATTTCCCTCCTGCACTGTGACTCAAAAATGCTCGTCGTGGAGTCGACACATATCTGTGGGTCCCCCCTCCTCCCCTCCCTCCCGTCTTGTGTGCACTACCTACTGTGCGTGCTGTATGCCTTGTTTCTGTCTGTCCTCATGGGAGTTTGGACTGCTGCTGTTACATCACTGTCCACTGTCCTTGTTTCTGTGTGCTGCGGGAGACGTGAGGTATTGAGCTCCGGAAGACAGTGTGTCTGGAGACTGACTGTTAAGATGTAACTGGTTTGTGTGCGGTACCGTGGCTGTGTCATTGCCACTCTGTTCTGACTGTTAACTGTTAGCTTCCACTGACGATGCATGATGGCAGTGTTTATTTTGTGTTCTTGTACCCTTTGATGCACTTGGCCTGAGCAGTCTCTGTATGTACTGTAGCAGTGTCTCGTCTCCGCTCACTCATCTGCTTCTTGCGTTTCCCCCTCTTCTCTCTTTGTTACACGCCAATACAGCGATTTTCATCCTCATCCCTCCACGTTTCCATTGTCGTCATTCCTCCCAACACTTTGTCACGTATGTTCTTCCATTTTGTGTGTCACCAAGACAACCTGCTCTAGTATGGATGCATAATATAAAAGCATTACACTTTAATGAGCAGCAGCTATTTAAAGCAAGTTTTGGTGGCATGATCTTTTGGCTGTGCATGTATCAGTCTATTTTAACATTGGTGTTTTCCTTGTGTAGCTCACCCCAGCGTTCAAGTTTCCGGATACCAAGCTGTGAGTTGAAGGGGAGCAGCGGATGCGAGTGTGTGTGTTGAGTTTAGTGGGCAGAGCAGTGGAAAAGAGGTAGAGAGAGAAAGAAAGAGACAGAGAAAATGAGAGGTAAGCCTTATGCAACGTGCAGGGCCAACCGGCGCTACTCTAACATTCAGATCTCACTCTGTATATCCCCTGCTCCTCCACTGCCCCTGATATGAACCCCAACACACGGACAAGAGGTAACCTGTTGTCCCACATCACTGGCTAAACAGGACCTGTGTATCACTCCTGTAACGAGACAGAGAGGTCAGTCAGAAAGGGTCAAGTCTATTTCCTGGCCTCCATGTGACTTTCTGATCTTGTCATGTAGGTACTGTAATGTTTAGAGCACTGTAGACCATTAATGATAGAGACCATTTACGAGCATTTCTATTGATTCAGGTCTAATGGAGATAGTAACTGTGGGAGTTTTTGAGGGTGAACAGATATGTAACAAAATGTAGAGAAAAAAAAAACTGTACCAGCATACAATGCTTTGCCCATGTTTGTGGACAGAGTATGGTTTGTCAATGAAAATGTGATACTGTTTCAAATTTCAAAGCAATATTATATTAATGAAAAATTAAATAATACAATGACAAAAGAATCCCTCTCACGTCTGTTGTCAGCATTGATTTTTGTTTTATGGTTAAAACGTAAAACACAAAAGTTACACCAGCTGTTCAAAATTTAAAGTGACAAAACACAACAACACGATAATTATTGTACAATTATACCATCAGTGTTTCCCCTGCTGCAGAGATTAGTGGGTGGTGCAACTTCTAATCTCAACAAACGATTAGCCCCAGTTTGTGCACACCGTGTTTTTTTATTACATTCAAGTCACAGAGCCAAGCATCTGATTTTCTCAAGTGCCTGATGTTCTTTAAAAAACACAGGTCGTTACTGCTGCAATAATTCTTCTAACCATTATGATAAAAAATATGGTTTCTTACATGATTAAAAAAAAAAAAAAAAAAAAGATTTTCCACCCATTTCCCAAAATACACCTTAATGAAACCAAACAAAATTGGTAGAAGAGAATGACAGGATTCCTTGCTTGATTTGTACGACACAAACAAATATCAGTTATTTGTTTCTCATGATGATACTTTCCATTGTATTATATTTTTATATACAGTAACACGGTGGTATTTTCTTGTGCTGTACCTTATGTGCAAAGAGATAAGATATTTATGGCTGCCTCGATTAGTAAATCAAGTTGCTGTTTGGGAAACTGGTTAAATCTGTTTTATGGTGCAGTAGACTAAATTTTTTTTATTCACATGGTTAACGAGTTTGAATTTCTGGAAATACCTTCAAAACAGAAGGACTTGTTGTTTAAAGACCTTGTGAGTTTTTAAAAGACTGCAAAGAGTTTAATCTTTCAGAAAATGCTCCTCTCTGTGAATTTCGTTATGAGAGAAGTTATGCCCCCCCCCCAAAAAAAATACCAAGAACGCTGTTGCCTAGCTAGCTAGCAGAAACCAGGTCTTAATTAAGTTTCAAGGACATTTTCACCCCACAAAGTACCTGCACGAGGGTAGTCCTTTCTGAAAATATAAGAACTTTCAGGGTGAGGTTTGCAGAGATGACCATTGCTGACTGGTCATAAGACAAGGAAGTAATCTAGTGCTGTTTTAGGACCATTTAAAATGTGGAGAACTTTTTTTTGTTCAGCAACAATAAAAGTAAAGTTAGACTTTGCTGTCGGCCTACCGACTAATTTTTGAAAAGACATTAAGAAAAAGAGATCGTGTGACTGAGCTGATAGATTTTACATGATTTAACAGACACTGCTATTTTGACTTTGCTCTTCTGCATTTCATTTATTACATCAAATTTACTGCAGCAAATACAGGTAACAGAGTGTGTTAACCCCTGTGACCACCAGTAGCTCTCGTCCCATGTCATACAGCTTTTTTATACGTCAGTTATTTCCTCAGATCTTTAGACCCCTATGGAAACACAAACAACAATGGGCTGAAGAAACATTAGAGTTGCTGGATAAGTAGTTCAGGGACAAATATAGCTAGGAAGTTTTTGGTGGGAACACAGCTTTTTGAGTTTCACTTTAATTAATTTGTCTGTGCAATTTAACATTAATAACTTCACAAATAATGGGCATAACTTTGCTGAACATATCACTTCCCTGAACCCAACTCGCTGGTAGTTTCCCCCCTTTTTGATTGAAATCCGAATTATGTTATGTCTCTCAGCAAGTTCTATGTCAGTCGCCTTTCCCCCGCTCACTGCTGTCCTTTTGAAATAAGCAGATTAAGCTTGAGCTGAATGCAAACAAATTTTTCAGTGGATACTTGAAAAGTTACAAAAAAATTCACGCGCCTAGGCCTATATCGTCAAATCCTCTCCATTTCATTCTGGCATCTCACACATACACCGGTCAAAGAAATTCAGAATTCCAGATTAATTTGGACAATCACATCCCTGATTTTGGCTCACATCCCAGATACTATTGATGTATTTATTTTTGTACAAAATGAAAATATGCTAGCTCAGTCTTGAAACTTGCTTCAGTACCTAAATAAAAAACAAAACAAAACAAAACAAAACAAAACCCCTCACAAACTGCAGGTTTTCCAGAGAGTTTTCTGTCCTGCTTAGTTTAGGCTTGTAGTGTATTTGCTTTTGTGTTTATCTTGCCTGTTATAAATGTATCCACTTATCATTTTCCCAGAATATTGTTTAAAATTCAGCTAGGTGAACGGTGATTCCATAAAGAAATTTGATATCTGTATTTCCGTTCATTTAGTGGAATGAATCATGGCGGCGATATTGATTTACAAATAAGCGCCTGTTTGGTTTGGTACACCACCTCCCACTAATGCCAACAACTGCAGGGGAAACATTGAGTATAGTTGCCGTTTGTAATCAAAGGTGCAAAAAAAAAAAAAAAAAGTAAAAGTGCGTACTGTCTTTGGTAAGTTATATATATAAACATCTGAGTTATACATCAACATAAAGATGAGAACTGAAACCAGCTACATATTAAAACTTAAGTGTTATTTACAAACTATTTACATAATCTTTGGTACTTGATGTTTTTCCTGAGGGTGTTTATCTTGAGATGAAGTCAGCCAACAAATCTGTTTTTCAGGCATCTGATCTTTTCAAAAACATTTCAGAATCACAGTTATTTTCTTGTTATTACTCTTTTCATGAACACAATACAAACTATGTGTTACTCTTGTTTGGGTGAAAACTGTCACTCATTCTTTTTCACACAGTCAGTCAGGTTTTCCTAATGTTTATGCAGAGATACACGCTGAAGTAACTGCCTTATGCTTTGATTTAAACTCTTCTGTTCAAACACCTGAAAAAATATAATATACATGTATTTTCTGTAAATGCCCTTAAACAATCTTGTTCACTGTATTTATACTCTATAGCGACATATTCAATACCAAATGGCAGCTTATCTTAAGGTCAGCGGAGGTTTTCTGGGTCGCCCTCAGCCAAGCGTGAGTCCTCCCTGGTCTCCGCCTCTCCTGGTGGGAACAGCAGTTTCCTGAGGATGGGTGCATAGAAGGGACCAAAGACCGTTCGGTTGAAGTGGACGATTCGCCCAAAGGCCGTCCCCAGCTCGGCTAGCTCAGCGCTCACCAGCCTGAGGGGAGCGGCCAGCTCTGGACTCCTTTTAGTGGGGCCGCCCTGCAGCATGGCCTGGAGGAAGCCCTGTACCCTTTCTCCTATGTGTGATTGAGGGAGGGATGAGGGGGCGGAGGGAGGGAGGAGGAGAGAAGTCAGCTCTCTGCTGCAGCACACATTCAAGTTTAAACACATCCATGTGGACCTGATAAACCAAACTACAAACACTGATGCATGTTCTCTCCTACAGATTAAAGTATACTGCCATATGCCACATTATTCTCTGACTGTTTTTATAATCAGTCAAGCCAAAACACCAAACATCCTCTGGTTCTAGGACTTAAACCTTTATATTTGCTGCTTAACTTTGTCATATATGATAACAGATTAAATATTTTTTGTTTATGGACCATCAGTTGGAGACAGCAATGGATGTGAGGATAGCACTACTGTCGTCAGTTAAGAAAATAATGCGCACATCAATCAATAATGAAAAGTGAAAATGGTGCATCAAAGCTAACTAACTAAACCATAATCACCACCAAAATCCAGCTACAAACACTCGGAAACCTCAATCTTATATCTGGATGTGTGTCATTTCCCCTCATTTGTCTTCAGTTAATTGTTGATGTAGTGCTCTTGTGCTCAGTCTGACCTATGAGTGTGCGGACAGGGTTGTTGTGCTTCCACAGCTCTGAGATTTGTCCTTTCAGCAGATCCTGGCTCTCCTGAGGCAGCACTGCTTCTCCCTGGCCGCTCACAGCCTCAGTCACCAGCTGCAGCACTTTCTCCCCGAGCCCCAGCAGCGCCCCCTTCAGGTCAGCTTCCCTGCAGCAACAGAAACCAGCATTAGACAAATTACCAACAGGCTTCATTAGATGTTTATTAGGTCACGGGCCTGTGAATTTATCCCTTTCTAAGTGTTGAGCAAAGAGTCCTGGGACTCGTGGAAGTGAATAAATCAGGGTCTTTAATAACGTCTGGGTCTCTCAGGTTTAGATGAAATAAAATGACATTTTAATAAAGGTGATTAAGGAAGAAGTAGCCTGTGCTGCATTTTATTGCAGCTTGGAGTGTGAGCATGCCTCGAATTTACAAGCTGCTGTTCCACATTTATCCACTAATCATGACGAGGCTTCTCTTGAACAGAAAGAATGAGGTTAGCTGGATCCGTTCTGACAAGCTAGTTTCCTCCTGTCACCTCCATTGATTTCCTTCTCATACAATACCTGTTCCCCATGACAGCCAGTACATGCATCACCAAATCCTCCTCTTACCTGGTGTGACTGCCCTCCAGCAGGGCAGTGATGGACTGCCTGAGTTTACCTACAAACCCCTGCAGGGAGAAAACGGCGCCCCCACACTGAACGTTAGTCAGGAGCAGCACTGACGCCTCCAGAACCAGCATCTGGAGCCTCTGGCCCAGGGCGTCCAGGCGAGCTCGGTCCATCAGCACAGTCTGTGGGTGGAGGTCACGTCATTAGATGGTTAATCACAGAACATTTTCAGCTTAAAAAAGAAAACCAACAGCTGCATCTAGATGACAACATTCTGGGATTTAGATACAAAAAGAGGGGCTACTTTTGCAGTTGCCAGGAGATACGCTGACAGATTTGAAAGTAGCTCATCTAATTGGGGAAAAAACAGAAATCACTATTTGAGTAAAAATATATACACAGATATTGAGTCCGCTGTAACACAGAACACTACATGTCGTGACTGAAAGTGCGCAGAGATGTCTAACCAGTTAGCAAAAAGTAATGGATGAAGTGCTGAAATAGCTAAAAGAAACCTAATGGATAAATGGGTAAAATAGACGGCTAAAAGTAACAGACATATGATGTGAAATTGTGAGCTAAGAGTAATGGATGAAGCACTTAAATAGCTAAGTAGCCAAATGGATAAATGTATAAAAATAAATGGATAATGCTTAAGATAGACAGCTATGGATGTATTAGGTGAAATTATGAGCTAAAAGTGATAGGTAAAATTTAGAAAGTAGCTTTAATGGATGAACAGATAAAAATTCTTAAGTGTATGTAATGTGAATCAACGGATAAATATTCGAAACATACAGCCTCTGCCACTCTGTGGGTGGTAGTAATACAAATGCCACCAAACCACCTAAACACTGACAGTTTAATTAATGATGTAAGGACATAACTGTGGGCTACCAGTACCTGCTTTTCTATAATTAAAAGCATTAAGTAACATGGAGTTTAAAATCAGTTCGGATGAACACGTCTGAAACATGATGGCTGATGCTGATGAGGGACTGCCTAAGTTCATCTGACAGTGCTGTGTCAGTTCATCAGACTGAAAAGGTGCTGCATGAGCTCTAATGTGTTGTCACATGCTTCAACATGCAGCAGGGTGAGGGCGAGTGTGTGGGCAGACTGAATATTTCCTAATAATCAATAAAATATCACTCATATGAAAGGCAAAGTGTGGTGTGATGTCATTTTTTGCAGCACTGCAGCTGACCTCAGGATACTTCTGGTCTTGTGGGTCCCAGCGTAGCAGACGCATGTAGGCCCGGTTGAGGACAGCGGTGGCGCTGACAGGACCTCGGCTGTCAGGGCTGGGAGACTCAGACTGAGCTCTGACGGCCGAAGCCTCTTCTGACGCTGCTGCCTGAAGCCAAGCCGTGGTATCGTCCAGAGAGGCTGAAGAAAAGCAGTACAATATATATGACAAAGACAGTTTACACATGACTAAGATCTACTGCAATGCCACTGAATTACCAGAGGATTCACAGGGTGTTTTAAGTGATACAGACATGGATGCATTTATGTTTCCTTTAACAGAGAGTAGTATGGGTTTAAGGCCCAGACACACCAAACTGACTTCAGAGAACTAGCAGCGACGAAGGCCCCCTGCTGTGTCACCTCATGTCTAGTCTCGCCACCAGACAATCAGAGATCTCTGCCTTCTGATAGTTTTTAGTTAAGCAAAGCCTCTAAAGACTGACTTGTGAGTCTACTTCATGTCACCTGTGTCTCAGCCAAAAAGCTGCACGTGCACACTGCAAAGACTTCAATTGACAGCATATACGTTCTGTGCCTGCGTGAGAGGAAATAATTCTCCACGCCAACAGACGGCAGTAGTATGTGATTGTAATTCAAAAAGCCCTCTGAGGCAAATTGTGATATTGGGCTTTTTAAATGAAATTGAATTGAAATGAAAATCTCGGATTAGTCAGCTCTACATAGACAAGAGTATTCTCACCTGCTCTTAGAGAAACTAAAAATGGCAGGATAGTGCTTTGGAGCGACCAAGGTCAAAGTCTATTTAATTGAACAATGATATAACCAATGACCATAAATTTCATAGTGGAAAAAGTCACCTTTATGGTCTCAATCACACTGTAGCAGTCAGATCAGACACTCTTCCTCACCTGGCTGCTTGTCCAGGATCTGCTGAAACTTGGCCCTCTCGTACTGCACAGCCTGCTGCATGAGGTGAGGCCTCAGGCTCTGGATGGTGAAGTTAACCATGTCGGTCTTCATCAGGCCCAGGACACGGAAGATCTCCCTGAGGGAAGGGCAGGAGAATTAATTTTGAGTGAAACATCTTTTGTGATGCTTTACCAAAAAAAATCCCAAACATGCAACAATTAAACTTGTTTCACAAAGCACAAACTCCAGCCCGGTGTAAAATGGGTCAAATACAGGAGGCACCCTCACCTCAAGAGCTCCACAGGGTCCTCGAGGTCCCTCAGTGCCCTGACTGCTGGGTCTCGCACAGGTGCACACAAAGATGCCATGGTGTTGATGATGTATCCTGCCAGTCTGTGGAGATCCAGAGCTCCATGATCGACCTCCTGCTGGATCAGCTCCATGTCCAGCACCTCGTCCAGCTGAGCTCTCAGTCTGACGTGACCAGGCAGCAGCAGGGACTGAAGCATCTAAAAAGAAATATGAGGTGGACTTCAGTTAAGTTCACACTCAATACCCAATAAGGCTGAGGTAGGCAGTTTTCTTTGGGCGTCACTGGGCAGAAATTCCATAGTAATTGTTCAGCATATTGTCATTCAAATTATCTAAGTGAACACTGGACTTCTGCACCTCCTCTTGGCTCTGTTTTCAGGTGTTAGAAATTGGGCCTGTGATGGGAGATTTTGTTGAATCACAGGTCATTTCATAGAGAGGGTGATCCTATTGGCTGCTCTACAAATGCAGTGTAAATAGATCAATTGGTGATGAAAATAGTATGTAGTTCAACATCTAGACTTCAACATTACCTACTATATTTATTTTTTCCTATAAACAGCAGACAGCTCTGATAAGCCTGTGAGATCGGCCACGTGTTCATGTGTCATCTGCCCATACTGTCAGACACGGTTGATCTTCAAAACTTATGAGAATGAATGGGGTCGGAGGTCTCAGTAGACCCTCTTCCTCTGCTGCTAATGCCTCTGATTTGATGCCATATACACTTACAGTCTTAACTTCCTGGAGCAGAGTGACAGCATGGCTGTAGTTTGGAGGATCACTGCTCAGCTGCTCTTGAAGACTGTCCCAAAATGCTCGGTGAACAATCTCCGTCACCCTGCCCTCCAGGCTACAGAAGGAAAAACGGTTTAACAAAGCAGCTCAAAAGAGACTAAACTCGCAATTAAAGTAAGAAATAAGAATAGCCAAGGTCACTGTAGCTGCGCCGGAGTGTTTTTCTTGCCTGTCTGTAGGAGGGCTCCTGGGTTTGAAGCAGAAGTCTCTGTTCAGCACTATCTCATGTGCGAGGTTCAGGTTGGAAACACAATTTTCCAGCTCCATCAGACTGGATAATGAGGCGGTGGGTGGGCTCCCTGACACCACAGACAGGACACACACACCCTCAGATAATTAAAACTGCCACGGTGGTAATAATTCAATTACTAATGGTCCCTGAACGTGCCTGAAAACAATAACTGCCATAATAAAGCTCCATACCTGTGGGAGAGTCAAGTTTTTCCAGACAGGGAAGGTCAGCGGGGGAATCATCGGCGGCCTCGTCTCTTTGATTTGGCATTTCAGCAACAGTCTAGACATTTAAATTACTCGGTGAATAATAAACTCAACAGAGCTTGGTGAAATCAGTCACAATGTTTACAAAAACTATTAAGAGCTACAATTATAGGTAAATTACTCTATTACTCAGCCAACAGAAAATTAATTTGCTGCTTTTATAACAATCTATTAATCATTGTAGTTATTTTCCCAATGAAAATGCCAAACGTTTGATAGTTCCAGCTCCTCACATGTGAAGATTTTCTGCTCTTCCTTGACATATATAATAATAAAATGAATATATTTGAGTTTTGGGCTGGTGGTCAAATAGCTAGCCTATATATTCATCTTTTTGGGCTGTGGGACATTATAACACATTTTCTAAACTTTTATTTATCTGCCAATTTATAGATGAATCAATTTTAGAGATGCACTATAATATCAGCACATCATCTGTATCGGCCAATATTGGCTTTAAAATGAACTACTAGAATCGGCCAATATGTTTTTCTTATTTTGCGCGATGAATAAATATTACATACATTAAAAAGCAATCTATTTCATGTCTCCACCTGCTGGTGGGCAATCATGATAAGAGTATGCATGCGTAATATGATGTTAATTCCACTTCAGAAGAGACACGATGACCACTAAAATTAGGTAGGTAAAAAAATGGATATATTGATATCAGTATCGGTTGTCAGTCAAACGAGTTCTTACATATTGGCATATTGGATATTGATAAAAAATACAACATCATGCATCTCTAATGAATTAATCGAGAAAATAATTCACAGACTAATCAGCAATTAAAAGAACTATTAGTTGCAACCCTTAAATATTATAATATAATAAATGTTCATAGCAGTATGATACAATATCAGAAAAAAACTTATGGATCAAGTACAAAGATATTTTACTTCAGAAAAATAAAGACCACAGTGTAGAAAACTGGTACAAGTAAAAGTAATGCATAGAAAAAATTAAATGAAACTGTAAATAGTACCAAAAGAGGAAGTAGTCCTTACGCAAAATGGCCAATTTGAGAAAAAAATGTACATTATAGTATTGAATTATAGTTAATTATAGGTGTAATCATGTGTACAGGTGGGGCTTATTTTAATTACTATAGGCTACTGCTGGTAGGAACTTGTGAACCTCCAACCTGCAGCTAAATAATATCACAATTTATCTATGATTATATTTTATGCATTATTAATTTGAACCTATGATTCATAAAATAAATATAAATAGTATAAAAAGTAACGTTATAATAGTTGCCACTCAAGTGTAACTACTGCTGCATTAGTAACTTTTTTATGCTTGCAGAAATGGAAGTACTCGAGTAACGTTACCTCAAAATCGTACGTTAAGTACAGTAACATTACCTTGGTTAATTTAATGCAGTTACTGTACTACTACCACTTAAATTAACGTTACGATCAAAATCTGACTCTATACCAAGTAAATTACTACAGTTATCAAATAAATGGAACTAGTTACGTTACAAGTGACGTTACAATATCTGTAACCGGTGTAACATTAGTAACGTTTGTTTCAACACTAACGTTAGCTGAAGTAGCAAGAAATGGAAATACTCAGGTAACTTACGAGTAACGGTATCTCAAAGTCGTACGTTAAGCACAGTAACATAACTTAAGTTAAATAAATGAACTGAAATAAACAAAGCTCATGACAGTAAACGTTAACGTTACTTAAATTGACTTTAGCTAAAACCGTCTAACATTAACGTTGTTAAAATGTCACAGTAGAGCAAAAAACAAAATACAAGGAGCGACAAAATTGCACTATAGCGACAATAAAACATTTTAATAAACTTACCTGTCGTTGGTATTTTGTTGAATTAATAAAGACTTAAAAAATTAACACTATAGTTTCACTAAGTGAAACGTTACCGATAAAGTAACGTTGACATTAACCGTTTGTCTCTCTGTGCCTTTTAAAAGTCTCACAGCTGAATCATCAACGGTCAAGTTTGAACCTGGGCTAAACCATTCTGAACGATGTATGGGGGGAGTTTGAAAATTACATACTTTGTTTTGGTTTTAACACGTCATCTAAACCTTCATGTAAGATTAAATCGTGATACAAAATGTATATGTAAATATATTAAATGGTTGACTTTTATTCACTGTCGCATTAAGTACAGTGGCTTCTTTTGGTTTGGTCCGTTCTCAAATCAAAACAAGTGGGCGTGTCTGTAGTGTGTGCGTGTTTCTGCAGCAGCGTGTCACAGCGTTTGAAAGGAAACCTATGGTACCTGCTCCTTCTTGTTGTGCCTCTATTGTTAGTGAGGGGAAACAAAATGGAAAGCGGCCGGTGTGTTTGGATAAAATGGTCCATTGTATGAGACAGTCATGTGTGAACAGCTGGAAATGTCCCGTTTCCTATAAACCAGGAAACTCTAGAAGGGATTGAAACTGCAGAGGATGAGCAGGGAACACAAACAATACAGATGTATTCTTCAATAATATATTTAATATAGTGTACCTGTGTGTTCCTCTTACCTATACTGTGCATTAGTTTTACACTTACAATTATGCCCCTAAAATATCAAAATAAAAGTCCCTTGAAGACCTTCCCTCTTAAGAAACTGTCAGATTTGTATTTAAGGTTTTATTCATAATTTAATACATACATTTGTACGTTATTTCCATAATTTTGGCTTACTGTAATGTTAATTTTCTTGTAGTAAAGTTTGTTGCAAA
Source organism: Epinephelus lanceolatus (assembly GCF_041903045.1). Lineage (NCBI taxonomy): Eukaryota > Metazoa > Chordata > Actinopteri > Perciformes > Serranidae > Epinephelus > Epinephelus lanceolatus. The sequence continues at coordinate 39,375,008 of NC_135734.1, forward strand.
TGATCAAAAATCATTATTAGTGATGGTTTTTATACTTTTTTTTGCAGCTGTGCTGCTTTTCAAACATGGGATTTATAGATTATCTCACCTTGTGTGGTACTTAATAGTGCTAACACTGCCTGTAAATTATTTGACCAACATGAAATAAAAGCATGTTTTCTCATTATCCACAAATCTGACAATTTGCTGCTCTGCTTTTTGGTTTTTGGATGATTGTTTTCTCACAAACCTGTGACTTGTAATACCTTTGAGAATGCGCTGAGACAGAAATTAAAATTGACTTTTTCTTTCACACAGAGACACAAAAACAGCCCAAGACAGAAGTGAATTGCAAATTATTTATAATTGCAAAATGTTGTGTAACAAACTGTTTCGATAAATACAAGCATTTGACAAAGCCTTATCTAAAAAAGTTGACCTTTCATCACAGCCACAAAAAACACAAATAGATTTGATCATATTTCATTAGAAAAAAAAAAGTTAAAAAACAACTCCCAGGCCATGAAGTTTTATACATTTGCATATTTCAAAATATTAAACACCATTAAATTTCTGTTTTGAAATAACAAGGATAACTTAAAAAAGAAAAGACAGCTTCATACTTAGTTTCAGTCTTTCTCCTCTGAAGCGGCTATGTACATATAAACTTGTTTGCACTGCTGCACAAGCTGCTCTCAATTTTGTCGGAGTTTCTCATAACACCAAAGCAAACGAAAAGGAAAATAAGTGCCAAAAGCCGGGCTGTGTGAAGAGAGCAGCACGCCCCGACTGTTCCTTAGATAACTTAGTGTCCTCCTATGAAGCCCAGACAAGAAATCAATGTCATATTTTAGTAAATCATTTTGAAAAAAAGCGGCGAAAAAAATCATTTGTAAGCAGTTTAAATCTACAGGAGAAAAACTGGCGAGTTCCTCATGAAAGGGAAATCAATGTCACAAAAGAAACCGCTTAAACGTTTTCTCCGCATTCGAGCTTTGTATTCGAGAGCTGTGAGAGTCTTATTGTGAGAAAAGGCAAAGGAGCATCTGCTGAATAAAAATGAGAAAATTAATGAATGCAATCTTCTGTTCCCAGCCACACATACGGAGAGACGTGGCTCTCCTTCTTCACACACTAACAACTGTACAAAAACATCTCTTATGATAATAATAATATTAATAATAATAATAATAATAATAATAATAATTATAAACTCAGATTTCAGTCACATTTGTCTCAATGTCGTAATTCAGTCAGCACTGTGTTGCAGTATGACCCAGCCCAGACACAACTGGGCAGACGGTGCACTTTGGCACTAAAACTTGTTTTTTCAACTTCTCTTATTCACGTCTCCATTTTCCGTTAAACTTCCCCTGTGTTTTTTTGTGGGCCAAATTTGAGACAACATTTACACCTGCTGTTATCAAGGACTCTGTATCTGGATATGCTGTCTGGATAATATGTAATTAAGACCTTTGCCTCTACACCTGGAATTAATAAGCGGTCTTGTTATCACAGTTCTGCCCTCATTATGATCAGATCTTAATATGCAAAACAGGAGCACAGCACGGCACGTCTCAGGTCAAAGAAAGCAATGCTGTGGGCTTAGGGGTTTTAAAAGCCCAGACACACCAAACCAAACTAGTGGCGACAAATGCTGACTCGTGCGTTGCCTCATGTCGCCTGTATCTTGGCCAAAAAGTTGCACTTGAACACAACTCAAACAGCCAACTAGCACGTATGTTCTGCGTCTGCATGAGAGGAAACAACTCCCCATAGCAGCTGGACGCAGTAGAGAGAGAAACCGCAAGACCAACAAGACAGATTTGAGATGCTAGTTAGCCAGTTGGCACATTAACCTCATGGTGAAAGAACAAATGATATTAACCGTGCCCTAGCTAACAATGACACAAGCAATTACAAACCGTTTCTGCTAAATAGCACAGTGGCTAAAATAAATAATCTTGCCTGATAGAAATTTGTTTCCATCTCATACCCTTTTGACTTTAGTTGTTTACTTTCCTCACTTCCGTTTCTCTTCTGCACCGAGCCGAACTGCCAATCAGAGGGATTTCGTTTGGCAAAAAGCCCCCAACAAGAGCAAAGAAGTACTAACAGCGCACACTGCAAAAATTAGGGCGACAGATTCTCACTGACAGCCATCAGTCAGCCAGGTGTGTCAGGACCCTAATGCCATGTTCACACTGGACGCAGAAGCAGTATGACATGTCAACTGTTAGGCCCCTCAGCAGTTGCTTGGCCGTTTGCACCACATGCGTATTTCTTTGCTTCGGCCAGCAAGTGATTCATCTCCTCTGCTTTGTTCTAATCACATGGAGAAGTGTCTCTGTTTGCTTTTGTGTGTCCGCTTGTCTCTCTCGCTCTTTGTTTAGACACAACTAACAAATAATACGTGGGAGCAGTGAACGCATATTTCATCATTTATCATGATCAGAGATATATTGTATGTAATATCTCCTATATATCTTTTATAATAAATCACTAGCGTGTTTTCTTGCCAGGTTCACCCACGGAAAAAACAGACCAGATGCCAAAACTTTTGCTGCAGATTGTGAGCTAGCTTTCAACTGGTTAACATGGTCGCTGAAGGGAAGAGGGTAGCACTTAGCGGCACTTCTACATCCAGTGTGTACCCGGCATAAGGGGCCTCCATTAACCGCAGTGTCCTTTGTTGCATGTTGTCCCCCACATCAACTCACTAATACAAAACACAAAAAGCCCAAAAATGCAGCATGGACGGCATTTACACCTGTCTGAGATCTGATCATAATGTGAGCCAGACCACATTTTAATCTAGAGGATCCAACAGCAGTCAAAATGCAAACTTCTACATGCATTTACACCTGACTTTAACATGCGTTCTTTCTTATTCATATCAGATATCCAGACACAGCCTGCACGTTAACACCTGGTGTAAATCCAATCATTTATTGTGAGAATCAACATTTTGGAATATGGCACAGATCTCACTGTGGCTCCTGATTTTAACCCTCTGAGTGCACGTAAACACAGACTAACAGCTTCCAGTGCTCCAGCTGCAGGTGAGTATGAGTCCAAGTGAGACTCAAAGGAACCGGTCCAGTAGTGGGGAGGAGGCGAGGTCATAGTGCAGTCAGTCTGTGTCGTCAGTGCTACGATGACATATTTGCCAAAGTTTCACACTCTTCTCTCACACGCTTACAAACACACAAAAATAGACGCACTTAGATCAATGCACAGAACACACACACACACACACACACACACTCTTTACTGCTAAGAGTCTTTGAGCATGTTGATGCGTGCGAAGATCTTGAGTGCAGGTCCCAGTTTAATGTTCATGGTGCTCATGAGGTGGTCCTCCTTTAACAGGAGCAAGGCCTGTCCATCAATCTCCTGAGAGCGAAACTCATCAGCTATCTCTTGACAACCTGGAAGAAGTACAAGCTTCAGTTAGTCACTTAAAAAGGAAACGTCGCAGATTTTAAACAGCTTTGTATCAAAACGATGGGAGTGGTATGTGAAAATGAACTGTGGAAAACTTCTCTCCATCTAACCAGTGTCTAGGTCTCCCTGCTCCCCTCCCAGTGAAACTTTTTTGGACTTCGACTGGCTTTCAGACTGTTGTTTAAACTACATGGCTGTACTTGTGCAATTTCCACTTCTGCTGCTCAAATATAAACCAAGATTTTGACACTGCAATGCTTATTTCTCACCTAAAATGGTCTCTAGAAACATATTTTAGTGCCCTGTTTAGCTGTGATAGCGAGTGTTTGTGAAGCTGTGAAAACAGAGCCTGAAAAAACTGAGATCAAACTGTTAAACTACGCAGCACTGATCAAATATGAACCAAGATTCTGTTACTGAGTTGCCTATTGCTCCCCTCTAATGTTTTCAGAAACATGTATTAGCTTATCATTTAACTGTTTTACAAGATTGTTTGTTGCCAGCCGGCTGCCATTGTGCCAAACGGACAAGTTCACATTATGTCACCTGCCAGCAGGAGTTTTTATTGGTTCAGTGCGGCGACTCTGGTAGTTGTAGGTTTTCTACCCTACCTCTTGAGAAAAAGTGAATGCCACAGCCCTTTTTTCTCTGTTTTAATCTGGTAATGTTGTACCAATTTCAAAAGTTTCCAGATGTCTGATGACTACCAGTAAAAACACATTCTTAAAAATGCCCAAGATCTAAAAAGTGTATCATAAAAATGTGGCTTAAGCCAAATAAAAAGTCATTTTATCACAGCTCCTGGCAGACATCCTTAACCCTGGGATATGATGCCACTGACAGGCAATGGCAGCCACATGACGTGGACCATCTCCTTGATTAAAAGCGGAAAAGTTAAGATATTATATCTTTAAAACAGGATTCATGAGCAGCACAGGGAGTATGTGATGCTTTAGGAGTCTGATTCCTGTGTTTACTCTGTTTACTGACCTGGCAGTGAACGAATGAACTCGTAAACTTCTTCCACATTCCACTTGGTGGGGTCGTTGGGTAAGAAGTGCTGACAGAGCGAAGGTGCATCTCTCGCAGCGCAGCTCTCCTGGTCCGAGGCCCTGCTCGGATGCCGGTGGACGGGGACCTGTGCTGGTGCCGGTGCAGGAGGCGGGGGTCCTGAGCTGGCCGCTGACAGGGGAGACGGCGGTTCTTCGTAGCTGGACATGTCCGAACACGGGCTGGACTCCTCCTGGCTGGGCTGCGAGGGATGCGGTGAGGATACAGAGCCGCCCTGAGGCTGCTGCGGGGAGGGAGACAGCTTCTGGAGAGTGAAATAATCGAGCATGACGTCAAGGTTCGGCATCTGAGACATGAAGTGCTCATCAGTAAAACACCGCTGGGACATTGTGTTAGACACATCAAAGATTAAAGGGGTACTAAGTAAGATTTATACTGTACAATAGCCTCAAATGAGTATAATACACCTGCGGGGATTTGATAGGGTTGTTGGATCGATACCAATGCCTCGACAATTACTTTGTCAGGTGCTGAACCCTCTGGATTATAAAACTCATTTCCTGGACCAAACATGAAACAAAAGCACCCCCCACAGGAGGTTAAAGACCCAACCCCAGAGACATTACATAACTCAAAATATGTTGGCTTTAAAAGCTTAAAAAGACTCTTCTCAAGCCAAAAACATCATCATCCAAACTACTTCTCTCTATTGTAAAATTCTGACTTTACTGTGTCATTACAAGTTTCAGTACTTCAAGGGAGGACAAGTCAGGTCACAGGATATGGAGAAGTACTCCGTTTAAGTCACAGATGAGTGGCAAAAACCCCAAAACAAAAGCAGCCAATCCTGTCGCGTTTGATGTCTATATAACTTGTGCAGCAGGCAGAAAATCTCTACTAATGCCTTCCTGTTCCTACTGGTCACCAATAAACGTTGACAAAGACCATAAAGTACTTAATGACCCTTTAAAGACAGAGGGAGATAATCGGGCACTGACACAAATGATGCTCGAGTTCATTAAAAAGCATGAGGCATGAAAAGTGCGAGGCATAAAATGTGCAGTGGAAGCAGTATGTGATGGGAGGTAAAGTGTTGATGAAGAAGTTTTACAACGGTGAGTGTGTGTGTGACTGTTTCTGTGTATGAGTGTGTGTGTACCTGCTTCTTAGCTTCTATGCTGGAGAGGCCCTGAGATCTTCTACGCCAGCGATTCGTTGGTTTACTCCTCTCTGGACGGAACAGGCCTATCCGCTTCGTGCAGCCCACGTTGTACCTGTCCATAAAACATCCACTGTTAGAGCTTTGCTTTATTCACACAGCTGTTTTTAAAAAAAGACGAAACATCAGCCCAGAAGGTGACTTGCCTCTTTGCACAAACCATGGAGCAGAATCGTTTCGAGCCTTTGAACGTGTAGGCAAAGTCGACCCAGCCGCAGTATTCACAGGTCAGCTTGGGTTCTTGCTCCTTTTCTGCGGGAAGGGAAACAAGGTGGACACTAACATTACTTTTTCTTCTGAAATGAGACGTTCACTCATTGACACATGACATCTGCTCTAACCTAATGACTGCAAGTGACTTACAAAGTCATTTAATAATAAGCATATTCAATATGTTTGCATAAACTGAAGCTTTTCAACTTCTCAGTCAAACCTGGTAAATTCAGTTAATAAAGGGTCATCAACACCAAGAGCAATAACTGTAACGGTCACTCAAAATAAATCATTTTAAAAATCATTTCAGCTCAAGTGGACGGCAGAGTCCACACCACTAGTATAACAAAAATGACAGTGTCAAGCAACTTCACTGGAATCACTTTCAGAGCAACTACATGAATGATAAAAACAATCAAAGCTCATCCTCTCGACCACACAGGCATAACAGTCTCCTTCCAGCCTGACATTTCCAGTAAAATTCAAATGTATATGACACCCATATACGAACGCACAACAACACCCAGAGGTGATTTCTCTAGACAGGGTTTGTCTCTCTGTTTATTGTACAACATTGCTGGAATTTCGTTCTCCATTATAATGTAAAAAAAAAAAAAAAGAAAGAAAGTTATCGACCATTTTAGGTTTCTGTGCTCAAACCGTGAGTCCTTCAACAGTGCATAAAAGCTGGTCGTCTGTGCCATAGACTGTAAAAATAATGGACGTAGCTACCATGACGTCACCCACTGCTTTGTGGGCTCCTGTTTTGAAGCCTCGAGTTCAACATTTCAGCTGTTGCCATCTTGGCTTTTTAGAGCCAGAAGTAACCATATTTGAGCAAGAGGGTGTTGCTGTGGAGGAGTGAGGGGTGGATCTGACTGAGAGGCCCAGGACACTATCGCAAGACAGCGCGTCACTCGAAGCAGCCTGCCCTTAAATATGATTACTTTAAACCTTAATAAAATGTAAACAGGTGACTTATGTAAACATTCACCACCATACAATTGTCATTAATGTTGAAATTAGCTATAGTGACCAAAACTGTTTTTTTTAACAGGCTGTAAACATGTTTATTTCTGCTGTAAAGTTAGGCATGTTAACATGGGGGTCTGTGGGGATTGACTGGCTCCCAAAGTCTGCCTCAAGTGGCCATTCAGAGAACTGCAGTTTTTGACACTTAGACATTGGCTTCCTTTTTCAGCCCTGAAGGTTGTCACAGGGCTTGAGACTGGAACATCAGTACTGTAATTGTGTACCAAGCTGTAATCATGGTCATTTCTGCTGTATAGCTGGACACTTTAAAAATGGGGGTCTAATGGGGACTGACTGGCTTCTGGAGCCAGCCTCAAGCAGCCGTTTAAAGAACTGCAATTTTTGGCACTTCCATGTTGGCTTCACTTTTCAGCTCTGGTGGTTGCCGCTTGGTCTGTGCACGTCAGTGTCTGCTACAGTTGGCCAGCGTGGTGAAGCAGTCTGGTTTGTTAATACTCGATAAAAACAAAACCAGCAAACAAAACTATTTTTAAAAGTCTCTGGAATTTAAAAATACTCCAGTTTTGATGTGTTGACTTGAGAAAACCTTTTTTGAGGGGTGTCTTTTAGGAAGGCACCGATCCAATCTGGCGCATCACTGTTAGTGTTGATAGTGACCTTATTAGCCCATTGTTAGAGGGATGAGTGAGACATGAAATAAGATCCAGGAAATCCAGTTGGAGGAACAGATGTCTAATGTTACATGTTGTAGAGGCATGCAGCAAAAACACAACGCTGCGCCCGGAGACGGCGCTCACGTGCATTGTTGTGTATTGCTTGACTACAGCGTGCGACACATAGGTGCAGATCAGAAGTGCGGTTCAATGCCAAAAGCAGGCAAAATAAATATATATGCAAAGAGAACATTGTTGCCAACACCGGCAACACAGCGAATTTGATGAAACACTTGAACGTGCATTGAATAAATTTAGGAGAACGCTGCTCTGTGTTTGACTGCAAGAAGGAGAACAAACTGCAGCCCTCTTCTTTCAGTGTTTAAGTCCGCCTCACATTAAAGAGCCAGATCTGACTCCCAGACCCAGCTCTGAGAAAGTTTCCTCCACAGCACGTGCAGTAAAAACGCCCGGCCTCCCAGAGCCCGAGGCTTAACATCAAAACAACTTCAAGACTGCTTTGTGTGAAAAAATGCAGAGGTGCTGAGACATGAAACTAAAGAGTTGACACAGAAAACTTAAGTTCAACCACACTGTGGTAATGAGGTTTTCTGTTATGAAACTACTTTAGAGTTTGAAAAAATGCTACGAGGCTGAAAAGTTAAAGATTTGTACCATAATGTGGGATTTTCTTTTTGTTAGAATGGATTTTGTAAAATTAGTATCAGGAAAGTATCTTTCAGGAACTGGGGTCAAAGTCAAGGTGCAAATCAAAAACCTTTGAACAAAACCGAGCCTTGAACACAGCACCTTGTAGGACGACGTCATGTTGCAGCAGAAGTTGAGCAGGTTAAACCTTTTAAATGTCCACATGAAGTACAGTTCTCTGTTTTGCTCGGTTAACCTAATGCAGCACGCTAATGTGCTGTTGTTATTTTGCCACTTCCTGTGTGTGTTCTGATGTGAAGGCAGAAACAAACCTTCACTCTGAAGCTGAACATTTTAATAATGACTTAGCTAACGTTTCAAAGATTTATATATATCATATTGAAACATCTCTCACATCCAGCATCTTGCTTAAAAAGCATCTTGAGTTATAGAATCACAACTGCAGGAGCTACATTATTTAGCACGTTGGTTTGGGTCTGGAGGGAGAGAAGACGGAGCCATGCATAGGTTAAGTGGTTTGGTGAAGAGATGCAGAGGCATGTAATTACGCTGAGGGCAGCCTTTTCTGTGTTGACACACAGAGGACAGCGAGTGCAGCACCAGCTCATCGTTTATCACAGCAGCTCAGCGCTGTTTGTCAGGTCTGGATCTATTCACAACAGTAACCCCACCGCAGTAACACTGTGTGTGTGTGTGTGTGTGTGTGTGTGTTAACAGTGTGAAGGTGTGTCCGTCGTTATGAGGTTGATGTGCTGTAATGCTGCAATTTTATAAACCTACAAAAAACAAAAATAAAATGTTCAAATGCCTCGGAAAAAAGTGGGATCGGTACATCCTGAGTTTCACAACCTGCTGTACTTTGTAATACAATAATATTTAATGCTTTCTGTCCCACCTGGCTGGTTCATGTCCTCTGGCTCAGAGTCTGTGTTTCCTGCGTTGCTGACGGGGGTTTTGTCGGGGTCTGAGGAGAGCTGATGATCCAGCTTCTTTGGGCTGTCGATGAGAATGGGCAGACGCTCCACCTGTGGCAAGAAGAAAATATTTACAGATCTGTCGAAATGAAATAGTGACAACATGCTCAAGGAATAAGAAACAATAACTGTGATTACTGTGACTGACAGTTAAGTCAGATCGCTTCATATGAACAACTGCAATACAATAATTCTAACAATAACAACAACAACAGCAACATGACGGGGGAAAAGACGACTTTACGTGTAAAGATAGTGTCCTATCTGAATCAGTCGATCTCTTTGATACATTACTGTAGTATTGATAAGATAAAATGAAATGAAGTGATTATGCCACGCCCCCATTTCTCTATATAAGGACATACGTTTGCCTAGACATGTATCATGGAGGAAACGGTGAAGTTGTTTCTACACAGGGAACGTCTTGCTAGTCAGAAACAGCTAATAAGCTGTTTGTCGCTCTCTTCAAACACTTAATGTCAGTCTCTGAAGACGCGCTCTCTACTGAAGAAACAGCTGCAGTATATTCCAGCAAGGTTAGATATGATATCTTATCAGAAGTGCTTGGAAGTAAATAAGAATCTCTTTATAGAGCCTTTATATATGTGCAGCTTAATGGCACTAGAAATTAGTGGGAGTGGCGGATCATTAAAGGCAAAAAGTAAAAACAATTGTTACACTTCAATACCGACATTCTCATATCTCCACTGTAAGCTAAGACTGGGACACTTTTTGTAGTCAAATATTTTGATTATGTGAATGACTGATGAGGATGAACAGGCATCAGTTTCATAGTTATTTAGGCTAATACACTGGCCAATGCATTCGTAATGTAACCTAATGGTTTTAAATATTGTTGTCTATTAAAACCATTTTAATGAATGCAGCTTTAAAAAGTCATGTGTTAACATTGTCTAAGACTGCTGGGCCTTTATCATTTGTGTGTACGTGTGATCTGAGGCAGGTCTAAATCTGTTTTTAGAGTACCAACAATTTCAGGTAAATGGTAAATGGAGCTGCACTTGTATAGCACCTTTCTAGTCATCCGACCACTCAAAGCGCTTTTTACACTACGAGTCACATTCACCCATTCACACACACATTCATACACTGGTGGCCAAGGCAAGGTGCCACCTGCTACTCACACACTCACACACCGATGGAACAGCCATCAGGAGCAATTTGGGGTTCAGTATCTTGCCCAAAGATACTTTGACACGTAGGCTGGAGAAGCCAGGGATGGAACTGCCGGTCTTCCGATTGGTGGACGACCCACTCTACCTCAGCCATAGCCGCTCAGGTAAGAAATGAATCCCAGATTTGTGCATACGCAGTGTTTGTGGATGAGGCCTACTGTTTTCAAAGTAAGAAATAGGCTTTTAAATGTGCTGAAACAACTGGTCAAATATTAAATTAGTTCATAAGCAGAATTAATCTGCAACAGTTGTGATAATCAAGTCATTAATGAAGCAGATATGCCAAAAAATTCACATATGAAAGACAAGAAATGTGATGAGCTGCTGCTTCTCTTTGCTTTGTATCATCTAAAATGAATGTCTAAAGGGTTCTGTGTGGAGTCTGCATGTTCTCCCCGTGTCAGCGTGGGTTTTCTCCAGGTACTCCAGCTTCCTCCCACAGTCCAAAGACATGCAGGTTAACTGGTGACTCTAAATTGTCCGTATGTGTGAATGTGAGTGTGAATGGTTGTCTGTCTCTATGTGTCAGCCCTGTGATAGTCTGGCCTGTGCACTCTTTCATGCTGTATATTATAAAGTCTTTATGTGTGTGTGTTCAGGCCTGTATGCATGTAAATACACTGCACATTTACACCACATGTCCAGTAGGAGGCAGTGAGCCCAAAGCCTACAATAACAGGCACACGTCATTATGTTGCACCTTAACATAATTAACAAAAGGCTGTTCTGTACCATTTAGCATTTTTAGTGATTATAATAAAGATGTGATGATACACATGTCAACAAGTATACAGATACAGCAAGTAAACAATGTATACTAACAAAGAATGAGGGAATTGACAGATTAAAGGAGGAATTTTTATGCCTTTGAATTAATTGAGAGGCTGCAGCTCATTACACACACACACCTTCATCCATCTGCGCTCCTTCAGCTACACTCTCACTAAAATTAATGACTGAATCACACCGGAGCTGCGAGCTGTCAGTAGTAGTAGTAACAGAGGGTTTTGTGTTTGCCTGCTGACAGCTCCCTGCAGGCGAGTACACCAGAGAGCGCGTGCTGGCTCTGGCTTGTTTATCATGTCGCACTGCTAGCGAAGGCAAGATCGGGCCACTTACACACACGGGGAACGGCTCGGCGCCCTCCTGGATGACAAAGCCTTCGATGACATGTGTGAGGACCTGGGGCTTGACGATGGCCTGGGGCGGTTTGTTCTCTCCGTTCTGCGGCGTGCTGCCCGTCACGGTAGGCGCCTCGCTCTCATTTCCTGAGGTCATGGCTGGAGGTGGGGTCCCAGGTGCAGCACTCGGCTTCTTGGTTGAGCCTCCGCCTGCTGACCGAGACAGAAATACAAACACCGTCCAGTTAATGTTTGAGAGCGTGTTGAGTCTGAATTAAATCAGAGCTGAAAAGAAAAAAAAAATAAAAATAGTTGATAAATAATTTCTGTCATTTCTCAGGCAAACCACAAAACAGCCTCTCGTTGCTCCTTGAATGTGAATATTTGATGCTTTTTCTTGTCATATGCGATCATAAACTGAATGTTTCTGAGGTTTGGACTGTTACATAACAAGCATACTAAAAATTTCACACTGGGCTCTGGATAATTACGCCGGGCATTTTCCACCAGTTTGTCACATTTTACAGGCAAGAAAATAACCAGAAATCCTAATTAACTGTCTGATTCAATCTTTAAATCAAAAACATGAAACATTTTGTGATTCCAGCTCCTCAAATGTGAACACTTGCTTCCCTTACTTGTCATATGAGATCATACACTGAATATCTTTTTTGACTGCTGTTCACACAAAACATGCATCCTGAAAGTGTCACACTGGGATCTGGAGACTTAAACTGGGTATTTTTGACAGTTTTTTACGAAAAAACCATTAACCAATTATCAAGAAAATACTAAGCAGCCCCAGATTAATTGTCTCACTCAATCTTTAAAATCAAAAACATAAAACATTTTCAAATTCCAGCTTGTTATGTGAACACTTGCTTCCTTTCCTTATCATATGTGATCATAAACTGAATATCTGGGGATTTTGGACTGCTAAATCGTCTGACTCAATCTTTACATCAATATTACAAAACACATTTTTTAAATCCAGCCTCTAAAATGTGAGCACTTCGTTCCTTTCCTTATCATATGTGATAGTAAACTGAATATTTTGGGGTTTTAGACAGTTTGGTGTACAAAATAACACATTTAAAGACACCACTTTTGGCTTCAGGAATATGTAATGTGCATTTTTGAGTATTTTGTGACATTTTATAAGTCAACTTTTAATCTAGAAACCAATCATTGACAATTTAATTAATGTTTTATTGAATTACAGTACCTGATCTTACACTAGCAGTGTAGGAGCAGGGTAAATCCACCTCTGTATGTCCATTATTATTATTTTTACATCATTAAACGTCTCATGAAATGTCTTTAAACATCTAAAGGGACAGCATGAAACGGTAAAACTTAAATTAAAAAAAATGTATTTTGTTATTTTTGCCGAGCCAAGTCACTGTCTGCCTTTAAAGCATCTATGAAGTTACATTATTCATAATTATCACATATAAAACAGCATCCAGTCACACACACCTGCCTGTTGCAGATATAAAAGACTTTTCTAGTCTTAAACTAGCAGAGAAAACATGAGCAGTGACCCACTGACACACAGAGGATCAATAACACACAGTCAGTCCTTCCTGCATCTCTCCACCGTAACAACAACAACAACAACAACAACAGCTTGTCTCTGCACTAAACCCTCACAAAGCGAAAGTAAACAAGAAGCAGCCGAGCTTCATCATGTTTAAAGTCTCCGGTGTTTAATTCGGTTTCTTACCAACTTCCACTGTGTTCACGGAGAAAACATGTGCGGGTTAGCTGGTGCTTGTTGTTGTAATGATCCGACACAAACACACCGACCTGCCGCCGCTGCTGCCCGGAGCTGTGATCGCTGCAGCGCCGCTACAGAGCCGTTAAAGCAAAGCTCGTGTAACAGGGTCCGCCTCCGTGCTTCCTCCCACAGCAGCTAACGTTAGCATCTGATGCTCTGAGCTCTCTGCTGCTGCTGCTGCACGACTACACGGTTCAACCTGAGAGGAGAGAGTCTCTAGATTCAGCCTCACACTGAAAATACTTTATTGTAGTCCCAATGACTATATCCAATTAAACTACAACCAATTAAAGCCACAAACTTGAGACAGTAGCGTGTGTTTGCTGCAGGGACACAGAGAGGAAATGTAGGGACTGTTCTCTACTTATCAGAGGAGGGGGATGACTCTGTGTGGGTTTTTATTAAATTATCATACAAAAAAATGATTACAAAATGATACATCATTAAATTATTACTATATTATTAGTATAATACGCTGTAGCCTGACGTGCACCTCTCAAGAAATGTAACTCCATGTCGCTGCGACGCAGACCTCCTGCTGAAACCATTTCCCTCAGTGGAAACGGTGCTTTTATTTGCTTTTATTTCACAGATAAGAAACAATAAATTGTGAAGACAATAAAGCCTCCGCAAATAGCATTTAAGTCTTGTGTGTGATTTTTCCTGCCTTCATATCAGCAGAGGAAATCTCAGCTATTTGCTAGGCTAGTTTATATAATGTAAAATGCCACAGGCTTGTGCTAATAATGTTAGCATGTTGTATTTGTGGGGAAAATGTGTCCAGATAAAGACAAGTGTTTTGCGTGTGAATACTGCGAGTTTCAGTGAAGCTGATTTGTGTACTTGTGTTTGAAACTGTCTCTATTAAGCCATGTTTAATGTGTGTTTCATGTGTGTTTTGAATCAACTAAACTTTACAGCACTTCACAGAAACCTCCGCAGCAGACTAGTGTTTGAGGTGTAACTGCAGAGTGACACAGACACACCACGTACAAGTATAAATACTCACAATGGTGGCATAGGCTCTGCATAGAGCTGACGCACAAGTGTAAGTTTGTAGACTTTGTTGATTATATTTAGCATTATTAATCTGGATCTGTGTATATTATAGATAAGGTTATAACTTTATTGATCCCCAGGGGGAAATTGACAAATGACCCAGCAGATCAAATATTTAAAGAAGATTAAACATTTAAGTGATGTAGGCCTACATTTTAATTAATGCTGGGTGATAGGGAGAAAATCAAATATCACAATATTTTTAATAATATTTTCGAGTTTAGACTTCTTCCACCTCTGGTGTTCAGACAGAAAAGAGCCCTGCATTAAATAAAAGAATCAACATGCTGCATTTGTGGGCCGTGTGTTGTTTTAGTTAATGGGGAGACGATGAAATATAATTCAGGAAGTCCAGTCTGAGTTACAGATCCATGAAGTCTGGGATGTATTAAGAGAGCTGATCCCTGAGGGACAAGTGATACTACATCTGGTACTGGAACCCCAAAAGCATTTCCCCATAGACCACCATTATAAGAGACCTCTCAAACTACACTCAAAGTCAATTATCTCTCTTTGTATTATTAACTTTAAACCAAGGGAGTTTTTTTTTATTTGCAAGACTTTCACAGAACATAGAGAAGCACTCTTAATGTGTGTGACATCATCCCAATGTAAAGTAATCATGGTGACAATCATCTTATCTTGATGATTGTAAAGGTTAACAGTAGAAAGAGCCATGCCATTACAATTAATAAGGGGTGCTGTGTTTTTTCTCACAGTGCTAATATTTGTCTGAACGTGACCTAAAATAACCCCAAACACCCAGAAGCTAACACAAAGGACATGACACCAGAGTCCTCAGTGCAGGGGTGAGCTGCAGGCTATATATTCTGTGATGTGTCATCAGTGTGCTCTTAATGTAACACCCTCTACTCTATTTACATACTTCCACTGAGACGCTTGAGAGAGAAGTGACAGTGTGTCTGAATATCTGTTCGCAGAGAGCACGGCTGCAGATGATCTTTGTCGCTGGAAACCTTGAACACTCAATAAGCCACTTTAACTGAAAAACAGCTTTTGTTCAATTTTCCTAAGATTAAAAAAAAGAAAGATGAAACAGCGTCATCAGCCCTGCAGCCAATGGATTACAAAAATAGTTTCCTGCTCTGGTGGTGAGCATCACACCCAACTCACTGCCCATAAACAGCAATTTGTGGTCTACAGAATGTTTCACTTTACAAGAAACACAGCATTAGTCCCATTTCCAACCGTTTAGGAGAAATGTCACTATAGAAACTCATCTGTGTCAACATTTAGAAAGTACATCAAGATCATTTAATGCTCAGCAAGAAGAGTGAAGCTGCTGCATGATCACACACTGCTGACTGTGAGTCAAATCATTAATCAGGACCGGCTTTATCCCTTTTATCTAAATCATCTGGCTGACAAAATGTGCACATCAGGCGAAAAAATGCAGCGATATGAAAACACGTTTTACTGACTATGCAACATTTGTGGGATTTTCTTGATACATAAAAGCTTTTTAACTGGATTATATTGTGAAAATATAATCTTAGGGCCATCCCACATTTCGTAACAGTTTTCCAAAGTTTAGAAACTTCAGATCTTCCAAGCAATTGTCATAATAGTCTATTACACAAGCTGTGTAATGGACAAAAGCTGTCATCGTTCCCTGCAGAAATAGTGAATCAACGGTAGTGCTATACTTTGACTCACCAGTTCATCAGTTTTGACACCTGTACTATCTTATGCAATCCAACAGAACAGCTGTGTGATAATCTTTGAGCTTCTTCAGGTTTTGTTGACACTGTGTCACAAAGAAAGTTATATCACGATATTTTTCAGCAATATCTCGATACACAATATATATCTTGGTATCTTTAAATCTCATCAAAAGCGTTTCATTAATGCCAGGACTGGGAGACAAAATCAAACATCACAATATTTCTTGCTAGTGCTTTCTAGTTGTAGGGGTGACTACTTTTTTCCCCCAGAAAATATTAAAATGTTAAGATTTTTATTAATAATCATCAATAATGAGGATATAACAACTGCGTAGGTTGAGGCAAGTGTTAAAGCAAATAGAAAAGTCTGGTAAGTTGATAAATTTACATCACTTTACTGTAATGCAGCCTGTAAAATGCGGGAAAAAAAACATTTCTGATACACGATACAAAGATATCCAAAATCTAAGATGATATATAGTCTCATATGTTGATAACGATATATATCTTCATATTGCCCAGCCCTAAACGATGGTGTTGTAATAAGCTGCATTATATCTTTTTTCTGCCTCATGTATGTGAATGGGTGTGAACAAAATATGACCATGACGTCGCCCCTGCACTGTGGGTGCTAAGGCCCGGACACACCAAGCTAATGATCAGCTGTTAGTCATTGTTGGGCTACTGGTGAGCGTCTGTTGCTGTAGTCAGTGCGTCTAGTGACTTTGCCCCTTGTTTTCCCCCGTGTAATTTTTTTTTTGGTCGATTCAGCATGTTTAATCCGCCATGGCAATGGCAGAGCTTGTCGCTGAATGAAATCACTCTGATTGGTAGTTCAGCTCAGTGCATGAGAAGAGAAACAGAAGTGAGGAAAGTAAACAATGAGCTAAATTCAAGAGGGAGTGAAACCAAAACAAACTTGTTGCATAAGGTTAGACTGTATTTCTTTAGCCATTGAACTCTGACGCAGAAACAGTTCGTGATGGTTTGAGTTATTGTTAAGTGGCACACGGTAAATATGCTTTGGTCTATCAATACCGGCTCGTGTTGTCAATGTGCTGACTGGCTAACTATCGTCAAAATGGCCTTCTGGTTTCACTTTTTGAAAAAGGAATACCACCATCTGCTGGTATGGAAAGTTATTTCCTCTCTTGCAGGCGCAGAACGTACATGCTGGCTGGCCATCAGTTGAGTCTTTACAATGTGTTCATGTTTCACTTTTTGGGCGAGACGTGGCAACATGAGGCAACACAACAGTCAGCTTTCATTGCTGCTAGTTCTTTGATGTCAGTTTGGTGTGTCCGGGCCTTCACACAGGAAACAGTGTGTGTTAAATTATTTCCAATGTAAGTTACACACAACAAAACAAAGTGTTCATTATGAGTCTGGTTATATTACTGCTGTTGTGATGTTTTTGTTGTGGGTTTAAATGTTTGTGCATAACATGGCAGAGCTGAGGGAATTGTGGTTATCAGGTGAGCTTTTTGGCCGCAGCTCAGGGAAATCAACAACAAACTAAGCAATAAGAGACAGAGAGTAGTGAGACTAAATGTGCTGCAGACACAACATGTTCTGAATTACAAGTAAAAATCAGCATCGATTTTCCTTCCCTCCGCTGAAGGTCTCCAAGAGTTGGCCAATACCAGCAGGGCAGAGCAGAAATAATGGTTCAATTTCTCTGACAAGGAGAAAACTTTTAGTTTAACTGCTACTTCTTGTCCCAGTGGCTAATTGGTTACAAAGTTTATTTACCAAAATGTTGGAGTACTCTACAAAGTGTAATTTAGCAGCTTAGGAAGTCATGCTGAGTCATTACCTTGTGGCTGAACAGATGGCGTGGCTGGGT
Source organism: Epinephelus lanceolatus (assembly GCF_041903045.1). NCBI lineage: Eukaryota > Metazoa > Chordata > Actinopteri > Perciformes > Serranidae > Epinephelus > Epinephelus lanceolatus. The sequence continues at coordinate 39,392,853 of NC_135734.1, forward strand.
CGACCTTGGGCTGCTCTACGGGCTTGCTGGGTTGGGATGGCGAAGGCGCAGGTTGCTGCTGTTGCTGTGGCTGCTGTTGCTGGGTGGCGGGGGCTGGACATGTCTCTCTGACCACCAGTGAGGTTGGCTTATCTTTGCTGTCCTGAACCAGGCGAGAGGCCTACGATGTGTATCAGGAAGAGGGGAAACATGAGAAAGTAATGTCTGAGACAGTGGCGAAGAGACAGATCAGGGACTGTTGATACCTTTAATGTCAGTGACTCAAAAAGTGAAAACCATTAGGCTTGGAAAATATCACAGCAGTGGGAAAATATTACACCAGGAATCCCAAACTCAGAAGATTCCTGTTTTTTCAACATGTAAGTCTTGGAGTAGACATTGATTCGGTGGTTGTTGTTGGACCAGTAGTTTTTCTTTTGCTGGTTACCACTTTAAAAAAACATCAAGAATGTTGGCGACACAAAAAGTCAGGATGTCAAGTAGGACAGAAAGTCGTGCCCCATTATAAACAAATTGAGGACAAAAAAATGAATCATAAAAATAAGCAGTTCTGGAAACACACGATGGATGATATGCTACTGTGAAAAAGAGATACCCTCCTATACCGTCCTCTAGATATACGAAACATGTTACAAGTTCAGAAAATTGACTTTTTGTCAGTGTTTCTATTAAATTTTCCTCACATATCCAAATAAAGTAAATCATTTCCAGCAGCACTGTGAAGCTGTGCTCTGAGCTGAATGCTAACATTAGCATGATATCATGCTCACAATGACACACCAAGTTGATGGTCAGGCTGTTGGTGAGCATCTGTTGCCCTAATTTTTGTGGCGTGTCCCGCAATGTTGGCACTAGCTGGCCCTTGTCAGCTCTTTTTCAGCCAATTCAGCATGTTGAGTTGATGTCAGAGAGCGGCCATTCGAAGAACTGCAGATTTGGCTTAATTTTTCAGCCCTGGAGGTGGCTGCTTGGCTTGAAAGTGTGTAGCAAATTTCACAGTTGTAGAGATATTTCACTGTGGACTGAATGGGGGGACCAACCAACAGCCAAACATTGCCATCCCTGGCGCTGCGCTGCTGCCTTGGCTAAGAACAAATTATTTCCCAATTGCCAGTGTTTTCTGTGAAGACTGGAACAACAGTGCTGCACCATTACATAATTTTAGCATCAATAGTATACATCAGAAAACACTGGGACATGGGGATTCTGGGGAACCTGCCCTGTTAGTAACAATACCTGCCAAAACATGGTCCAGTGTGTCTAAACTAAACTAAATTTATATAAGAGGCAAGTCCCTGACCTGCCTTTACACCAACATGTATCTATGAATCTAACCTGATCATTGATACTGGCAACTACTGATTTAATAAAAACAACAACAAAATATATTTTTCAAGTTGCTCAAAACCTCTTTTGTTTGAGACCTTGGCATGTGCGTGTAAGTGTCCTCACCGTTGGCTGTATCTGTAGGTTGATGGCAGTGAGCTGGACGGGCTGAGCTTTGGCATGGTTGAGGGAGGAGTGGAGGGCGTGGGGGCTGATGGTGGAGTGGAAGATGGTGGCCTGCTGGCTGGGCGTGGAGGGCTGGTGTGGAGCAGGTTTGGGCAGGACGGGGACAGGGTGCTGTGATGGCTGAATGGAGGCTGTCTGCAGCAGCTGGCCTGCTGTCCTCTGGGAAGCTTGACTCTGATGGACCACAAACTGCTGCTGCTGCTGCTGCTGCTGCTGCTGCTGCTTGTGCTGCTGAACCAGGGAGTGGGGCTGGATCTGCGTGTACGCTGGAACGAGAATAAAACCAATATTTATTATTAGATTCAGGGAATTTACAAAACACAGACAGACACTTCTGTTGTGTCTCACATGCCATATGTACTGTAGGGATCCACTGGTTATCAGTCTGGCCAATTATGGGCTACAATATTTGGCATTTTTCTGATTATTAGATTTATGATTCTTTTCATCTGACGGCCGATACCATACATTAATTAAAAATGCATTTCTTTGGCTCTGGTGCCGCCACCTGCCTCTGTCTGCAGGCATGTTATATAAGTAACATCATTAGTGGGGCGGTACTTTGTAGGATATACAAAGTGGTGAATGAGGATATGTTGCACCACTCAAGCTGCAAGTAGGTATAGCTGCAGCTGGAGCAGCTATGTGACCAACCCATTAGCTAGATGACTCGCCAACCAGTGCACAATCAGCCCCCTTTGCCTATTGCCAAGGAGGTGGAAGCCACAATGAAAATGCTAAGTTAGCTATTAGCTAGCCATGAAGTATTAGCTTAAAAGAGAGGTGGTTAAGGTTAGGGTAAGGGTTACATCTCATTACTTATAAGCTGAATCTTGTCTTCATGTATAATGTAATATACAGTGGATTATTGCTATGTTTGGCCTCATATTCATTTACGACAGTGTAGCATTGTAGAAGGGTTCAGATAACCATCGCGATAGTGGGTTTGTCTTGTTCTAGTTGTGTTGGTCACAAATGGAACGTGTCTGCAGTTACACACACGACGTCCTCTGCTGTCTTGCTCAATGTCCCGTCCACAGCAGTATCTGATTGCTTACATGTTACAAGTAATTACCTATCAACACTGAGGGCTGCCGTGCCACTGACAGAGAAAAAACACAGACTGGAGCTACTCCGATTAGCGAGCAAAGCTGGTTGTAGAATGTAAGGCAGCAGATATATTACTGAAATTGAACATCACAATATGATGAAGTTGCAGAAGACACCAATTGTTTCTGATGATAACATTCTCCCGTCAGTCTACTAGTAGCTACTGGATGAAACTTGGGTATAAGGACGAGAACTGCAAGGACCTGTCACATTAGTCACTGTCTGCTAGCCACTAGGCTAATTTATGCAATGTTAAATGTCATAGGCTTATGCTAATAACGTTAGCATGTTGTATTTCTGGAGAAAACGAATCTAGCAGAAGACAACTGTTTTGTCTGTGAGTTATAATGGAGCCTAAATGCACTTTTATTTAATCTTGTCACTATTAAGCCATGTTTTATGTGTGATTCAGGTGGATCAATCAAACATAACTGCACTTCACAGAAACTCAACACAGTGGCACAGAAACCCCACCACAAAAAATATTTTTGGAGGTGAAAATGCAGAGTGGCATATCAACACCAGGGAAGACAGGCTGCAACACATGCAAATAAGGTGGAAGAGCAATGTTCTCTTTTGCACCATTTAGTTAAACATATAAAGCTTAAGGACACTTAAAGTTTTGTGTTGGGGTTTTTGAGAGTTTTTGTTGTTTAAAACTTTTGACAAATTTTGATTTTCATTTTTACTGCAAATGTTTATCACTTCAAGTATCAGTTATTGTTCTCCTTGAGTACTCATAATCATAAAAGTATTGTGCCCCGAAAGAGTCCTTTAATTATGTTTCCTATCCATACTGGCCATAAAGCAATTAAAAATATCTATTATCTGATCTCAATTTTTGGGCTAACTTCAATAATCAACAAATAATTACTGGAGAATTTCTGCAGACATAGTGGTAATCAGAATCCTTGAAGCCATTTAATGAAGCCAAAGTGTAAAACATTCTGTAGTTCCAGCTTCTCAAATGTGAATATTTATTGCTTTTGTCTGTTTTATGTGACTATGAGTTAAATAATTTTGGCTTTTGGATTGTGGATCGGACACAATAAGCACTTGGACGTCACTTCTAGCTTTTTTCTCCCTATTAGGGGAGTAATCATTTCAGGCCCAGTGTTCCACAAAGATTACATGATACACACTGCATGCTAAAGTCTTATCACACATTATTCTCTTCTATAAGGTAATTCAGAAAAGTCAAAAGCCATGAGTCAGACTTGTTACAAACTGTGAGCAATATTTATTTCTTGCGTGCTCACACTGTATATCAGGAGCACTGAAAAATGTAGACGTCTGCACAAAAGAGCTTGTTTTGTAGCTTTGCCTTCACCTGTGTGCACCATGTTGACAGGATGTAATATTAAGAGCTCGCTGAAAGGTGCACTGAGAGGCCCTCTGCTGCGGTTTTGGTCTGACCATTACTCACAAATCGTTTCAAAATGGCCTGTCACCACCTGTCTGCGCTGCTGTGGGTAAAAAGACATCCCGAGCTCATAACTTGCCCGAGACACAGCACATCAATCTTGTATTGTGGGAGCATGTCTGAGTAAGAGAGAGGTTCAACGGAAGTAGCCTGAGGCCAGTCTAATATTAGAAATGCCTAGAAACGAACATGCAGAGCCAGCTGTCCATGACACTCTTTACGGGGTTAATGTTGAGTCAGCAGGTCCGAGCCTCTCTGCTGCCTCCTTGATCTTTAACAACTCTACCAGGAAATACTAAAAACTAACTGACTCATTGTTATAACTGAAACCCAAACATGAAATAACTCCTGCAGCACAGCACTACACAGTAGCTCCTGCTATATGAGCCGTGTGAACATGGAGGTGTGTTTGGCGATGGTAATAAACCCCCTAATAAATCCAAGCATGGAAAACTGCCAAGTACATCAGCGTTTGACTCAAATCCCCCTCGCCCCCGCCCTCCCCCTCCCCCTGTTCTTTTCATGATGTTTTGTGTGGGATAGGCTCCATCTGGTTTCAAAGTTTCCCTGTGAGGCACTAACCGCAGTCTGTGCCCTGCTGCGGAATATATAGATGTTTCTATCCAGCAGAGTTTGCATGTCATTAGTCTCTTTAATGCTACAGGATCTGCTGAAAAGTGTTTTCTTTTTCACATGGTGAGACTCAGTGGAACCCACCAACAGAAAATTTGGTTATCTGTGGTGTACAGGGATATTTTACAATGTTAAGAGCAGGAGGGATATGAGCCTGGGATGACTGGAGACATCCAGCAGCTTTAGATGGTTCTAGGGCTGCAGCTTTTAATGTCAATTAATGGATTAGTTGTTTGGTCTTAAAAAGTCAGGGAAAGGTCAAAAATGTTGATCAATGTTTCCCAAAGCTATAGATGATGTAATTAAATGTCTTGTTTTGTCCTCAACCCAAATATATTCACTTAACTGTCATAGAGAAGTAAAAAAAAACATGACAATTCACATTTTTAGACTTTTTTTCCTTTATAAAATTACCGTGAAAAAAAAAAAAAAAGTTTTACATGCTCAGGTTCAAGCCTAAACTTAATAGCGTTGGTTATGGACTATTAAATCTATCGATATCATCAAAATAGGGGATAATCAACATCACTAAGATTCTTCCTCTGGGCACTATGAATGTTTGTTAAATTAATCCAATAGTTGTTGAGATATTTCTGTCTGGATCAAGCAGCAACCTCTGGGGCTAAAAAATGAAGCCAACAGTGAAGTGCCCAACAAAGGCAGTTCCCCTAATGGCCACTTGAGGCTTGCTCCAAGAGCGAGTCAATCTGCCACTTGCTCTTTCTTGCTCCAGCCTCTCGCCCAAATATGGTCGCTCCTGGCTCCAAAAACCAAGATGGCAATGGACGCAATGCTAAACTGAAAGCTTCAAAACAGAGTCCGCAAACCAATGGTTGACGTCACCGTAGCCATGTCCACTATTTTTATAGTCTATGGTCTGGAACAAAGTGGTGGACTGATCAGCTGACCAAGAGATCAACAGTAAACTGATGACTCCTAGCTGGGCTTCAGTAAATTCAGACGTTACCCAAATACTTCAGGGATAAGGGCAATTATTAGTTGTCAATTAGCTGCAAGCTGAGCTGGCGGCTAAGCTAATGTTGCTAACTTCATAAACAGTGCTAAACAGCAGCAGCGGTGCTGACAGAGCTAATGGTGTTAACCAAGGAGAAAAGGAAGGTGGATGGAAACTCTGTTATGAGCGCAATGCAACACAGTGGCGATGAACTAGCCAGTGGGATACACACATGCACACGCAGCCAGACCAGCCTACAGCCTATGACAACAAACAGAGGCTCAGATTACAACACACACTGAGGTAGTGTGGCTTCATTCTCTGCTCAGGACACCATTACTCCATTGTATCCTTACGTAGCAAACAGAGGTTTGCTGCTGTGTTACTGTTCTGAATGACAGATACAGAACCTTTAAGGATTTCCTTACTGTTCTGTAACACACTGATGTTTTGTGTTTCTTTCCTTCTCACGACCTGCCTCCTGGACGTTTGGGGACAAATTAATAGGACAATAAAAACCATGTGACTGTGGCACTACTCAAGGACAACAGGGCATGTGAAAGAACTCAGACGTGCACAGGATCTGCACTCTTATTCTGTGACTGAAAACATGTTTTTGTGCTCTGAGTTACTCACATTAGACTCAAGATACAACTTATGACCTCTTCCTTGGTGGATTTTAATGATTATGCTGGTGTAAATATGACCATCAAATAAAAAAAATATATATACATAATTATATGTAACTGTCACATGTGAGTAAAATAGCATTAGTAATAGTTTCTATAATCTAACTGAAGCACCTTTAATCAAATCTCACAGAGTCATAAGGTAGCAAGAGATTTCCAGCTCCAGTCTGAGTGAAGGAGGGGGATTTCTGAATCAGTGCACACCGGATATGACCGGTCCTCCCTGTGAATCCTGACACTTTCTCAAGACTCTAATGAGGAACAGGGAGAGAAGACTTGGAAGAAGAGGAAGTCGGGGGAATTCATTTAAACGCTATTCCGCCTCAAGGTCTCAGGATTAAGGACTGGAATGACTCAGCCGCCCCCTCCACCCACACACATACTGTTTATACACACATGCAATCATACAATATTCAGTATGTGGCAGAGGTCTCCACGCCCCTTTAGTTATAGTGCGTAGACCTTTTACTTTATCTCTGCATTGTTGCACAATGTCCAGCGGTTGAGGACAGTATACGTTCCTGATGGGTTTGTCGCACCAGGCCCTGGAAAATCCCTGAGTTTCCACATTCTCACTGGCTGCCGCTTTGGCTTACATTCATGAAACACATTCCAACCTAAAACAACAGAGCAACAGCGGGCCTTACGCCATCTTTCCTCACTTTAATACAACTCAAAATCTGGTTTGCAGATCCTTCATCAAGTGGGCACCAAGAGAACACTGGCTAAATTAATCCTATTCCTGATTTGCTTTGAAACAATCTACCTTTCAAAGAGAAAACCACATCACACACCTCAGTATTTTAGCAGTTGTACACTCTACGGTGAGGCTTAATTTTCTGATAAACAAAAAAGAGCTAACTACGGTGGCCAAAATGAACATGATAATGGCCCTATCTAGAGCCAGTTTTGGGTTTGTCTGTTCTGGGCTACTGTGGAAACATGGCCGAGATCACACAGACGAGGACCTGCTCCCTATGTAGAAACAAATGGCTCATTCTATGGTAACAAAAACACAACAATTCATATGTCCAGGTTAATATACACTAAAGAAAACATACTTGTTATATAAAATCTTATTTATGCCAATACATCCTCCAAAATCCTACAAACTGGACCTTTAAAGTCCCAGTAAACGGAAGTTAGAGCGTTGTTAGCGTCTGTGCTGTGACGTATTTCCCAGTGAAACAGAGCATTTGAGCAGTTTACAGGTAAAAGATGGATTTAAATCAAATCCTTCGCATTTGATTGGACTGCTAAAAAATGGGCTGGCTTATGCCTGGTACACACTACTAGACACTTTGTCAGATTAGGGGATTGTGGAGTCATAAAATTGTGCCGTGACTTGGCCGACAGACTACACGATGGTGCACACCAATCATCCCCGGTCATCGTTCATGACGTGTGTGATGTCATCGAGTTATTCTTGTCCTATTTTTTATAATTATTACTATTATTTCAGTCACTGTGTCTGTTCATGCGCCAGCTGAAATGTTATTGTAGTAACATAAAAAGAGCCACTAGATGGCAGGAGTTACATTTGAAGTACCGTACGAAAACGTACAAGTCACTAAATCCTCCACAACAAGTTCCTGCAAATGTTTCACAATAAAAGCCTTTTTAGAAAATTAAGGGACTTTCTGCTGGTACGTTATGAGGCGTCCCAGACATGGCATCTGTTGTCATCCACTATGTACGACACTCATTGTTGTTCACGATCCAGGCCGACACAGCATGACACTGTGTTGGGATATAATCGGGCTGATATCATGTAGTGTGTACCTGGCATATTATTTTTTATATATGCTAATACATCCTCCCAAATCCTACACACTGAAACCAGTGAAACAGAACTTAGAGCGTCTTTAGCTTCTGCGCTGTGACACATTTCCTAGTGAAATAGAGCATGTGAGCAGGATTGGACTGCTAGAAAATGGGCTGGCTTAGAGTTCAGTGCGATACGGAGCTAGAGCGGAACACATTGTTGGCTCCATACAAACCTCCCTCGCCATTACATCAGGAGGAGGATGAAGGAGACATAAATAAATTAGACCTCCGCCACATTGTTTTGAAAATGAAAACAAAGGTTTAGCTCAATGATATCCAAACAAACATCTCTTCCTATCTCTTTTCATATTGCTACTACAACCCACAAATAGTGAAGTGTGATATTCAATGACCAGTGTGGCTAGCTTAATTCTCATTAGACTGGATGATCTTTTGTTAACACCCTTGAGTGCAGGATGAGTCATCAAACATTTACCTGGTTGTACAGAAAGACAAAAGACATATATTTTGATGTAAAAATAACTGATACTGATTCTTTTGACATATGTTTGGTATATAATAAAAGATAAATGATCAATTAACACAGAGACACATGATTTAAACTGGGAAAATGTATTTTTCATTACACTGGGTCTTTTAGTTTTGCATTAAGTTGAAGGGTTTCCATTTTTTCTTGCCTTTCCAGGTTTTTTTTGTAATAACATGCAAGTGAAACTGGCAACTGACACTGTTGCTAGCAGCTACATAAATATGCCAAAACAGACTTGAGTGTGCAGATCTGGTCTTTTCATCTGTGAGCATGGTGCTTTTGGGGGTTCCCTGCTGTGGTTTCTATAGTAAGGTGCTTGCTTTTGAGTGCCAAGAGGAGGGGATGACAAACGCTTACTGCAACGAGCCAGACGCAACATTTGTTTCCAGTCCAAGTCCTATTCAGGGGAATGTCTGTTATGTTCACGGTAACAGAGGCACTGCTCTGAAATCATCTGCCATTGTTTGAAAAGCAAGAGGAAAAACTGATGACCAAAAATAGCAGACACGATTAATCACACCTCTCCAATTTTTGTGGAGTCAAGTTCAGCACTGATGAAGGGAAAGATGTGTTTGATTTAAGGTAGAATTTCAAGAATAACATTACGGTTAGTGATACGGTTGCAGCAATATGCTTTTTTATTGAGTCTCTTTATCCTTTATTGGCATGTCATCTGTCAGACTTGTTTCCCAAGTTTTATCTTGCCTTCAAGTCATGTCAGAAACATCAGATCAGCAAAATAATGAGTGGTAATGTTTTTAATGTGATTTATAAAGTGAGATTCAAGAGAACTTTGTCATTATCCAGACTATTTATGCTAGAAATGCAGGTTTACTCCACAATAAATCTAGTCTGACTCACTGGATGTAGACATTGGCTGGCTATTTAAGGCTGTCTGCGTGTTGCTGTTTCCAAAATCCCCTTCGCAAAAGGGAACAACATCAACCTCAAAGTTAGCAACCTACACACTGAAAAGGACAAGTTTTGATGAAACTTTTGATTGTTCAACAAGACACGCCTACTTTGTTCTTTCTGTGAATTTTTCTAGAGATCTACAGCAAACAAAACAACTTGTAAACACACCTCGGAAAAGCTCAGACTCCATTTAACTGGACTCTAACACCCAATGTTGATCTGATTTCTGAAACAGCCAGTCGGTGTTGATTTGCCTCATCTTTCGAAACATCTCCAGTCTAACGATACCTGAATACCATCTTTTTTATGCTGGGTGTTTGTTCCCTGGACCATCCCGACTCCCAGCCAGATCAGCAAACTTTCTGTTTGTTTTAGCTGCAGTGCTAACACCCAACACTGAGCCTTTCAATGGTCTCAACAATCTAACGCCCATACCGAAACGACTTCACTCTGTTGTTGATCCCTTTAAGAACCATTACATAACAACCCTTAGGAAACAGTTGCCATGTGATGCTAACAGTTAGCCACCATGTGTGTTCCCCACTGACCCTATTCTGCACCATCACTGCATCCTGGGCTTAGCACCGCTCAGATTATGTGTGCTTCCAGATCAGGCTCCCAGGAAGTGTACTGCGCTTTGAAGCCAATTTGCGTAGTAGCCGCATGGTGTTATTACACTGTCATGTGACGTCCTGTGATCCAAAAATAATTCTTCCCATTGACTAACATGGTAAAACAGACATTTGTAAATCAGTGGATACATATTTTTTGAGTGTCACAACCCTGGCAAAATAATTTATTTCACTGCCCGTATTTTAATCCATTCCCTCTGATAACACTTGCAAAGTCTAGAAGAGCCACACGATTGAATCACTTTATCCCCATTCAAGTTAGCCGAGTACAAAACCAGAAGAAGTCTTTTTGGCCTGCAGAAGTCTCTAGAGCGCCTGCTCAATAGGCCACAGAGGGCAGAAGCAGCGCCATTGATCCAGGTAATTTTATACATGGCAGTTGAACCATTTTGGCTTCATGCACCACTTTCAAAGGAATGAAAGGGGCCCTGCCTCCAACGCTGTATCCAGTTCTCTTTATACAATTATGTCCCAAACCCGGTAGCAACCTCCAGGGCTAAAAAAGTCAATGCAAAGGCACAACTGCAGTTCCTTGAATGACCACTTGAGAATGACCCCAGAAGTGAGTCAATCCCCACAGACACCCTCGTTAAAATGCTCAACTTTACTTTACAGCCTAGCACAAAAACGATTTTGGTCTCTATTGCCAATTTCAACATTCATGACAACTGTACAGGGGGTGATTTTTTTTATAACTCATCTGTTTTAATTTTATTGAGACTTAAAGTCTTAATAAAGCTTTACAGTAAGTGACAGGCCATCTGCCCATAGTCTCCTCGGATCCTCAGTTAGATCCACTCCTTGCTCCTCCACAGGGCCAGATTCTTGTCCAAATATGATCACTTCTGGCTCCAAAAAACAAAGATAATGACAGCCATTATGCCAAACTCGAAGCTTCAAAACGGCAGTCCACAAACCAACATCACAGTGGCTACATCCCTCATTTTATATGGTTTATGTTTCAGGCCTTTCTCACACAGTTCTGTGGAGACAGGTCTGTCTACACGAGACTACAATTAACCCAAAAAAATTGAGCCTAGCACAACCCATTTAAGACAGAAAGCAAAAGTAATGTAGCACAGTAGTGAAGTACCGTAACTTAATGCTTTTCTTGACAGTAGTAAGTAATTAACTTAATTTGAAATATAAATATTGTGCATAATTCCCTAAGATACCCTAACAACGCTCAAAATACTCACAAATTAGTCACAGAGTCTAATAATATCTACTCATTAAAGCCAAGGTTATTATGGACAGGATGTGAACACAACCACCAGAAAAATCTCTGGTTTCCTGCAGCTAAATTATACAGTTTAACCACAACAGGACACCAACCATTAATCATGAAAGTAGTTGCTGAAATTCTGGATTAACAACAGACAGTGGCGCGTCAGTACCAAAAGTCTCCCCTGATTTTATGTTGGAAATCAAAGTGCGTAATGACCCACTCACAGCCAAGTTGAATCCACGCTTTTATCCTAATTTGAATCCAATCAGGCAGCCTTACAGCCTCTCCTTCTCCTGATCCATAGTGTATTAACTCCCCAGCATCTCATGTGCACACCTGTCCCTCATGGCCTGCTGCTATGGCAACCCACGTTAATTTTTCCAGACAGCATGCAGCCAGATTTTCAGCTTCCATCCTCCCTTTCATTTTATGTGAATCCATTACTGCAACAAAGCAAGACACAGTTGTGCACTGACACGCTCAGATAATCCCAACTCCCCCTCCCTTTCCCCACACAAACACACACACACACACACACACACACACAAGCCCCAAAACATACACGCACATCTGAATAGGCAGAGGAAAACAACAGCATGCATAAACAGGGTGCACTGCAGTGTATATTAGGTTTACAGTCATGTACACTCATTAACACAATTACCAGTCACAGCACATACACACACACATGGTACATGTATATTTTTTCGGTCTTGCTCAAATAAACTACTCTGTGAGATGTGATGTCTTATCAGGACCCTCTCTGAATGTGATAATGCATCTGAAGGGGCTTATCCTGCAAACAAACAGGACTAAATTTGATTTAATCAGCTTGTGCTGCTGGCATATTCACAATCATTCACACTAAAATGAAAAAAATAACACAGCTGCTGACTTTCAATTACACAATAAGTGGTTTAGAGAGATTCTTGCGTGGCAGTGTGCCTTTCACAGCTTCTAATTCACAAAGCAGCTCGACTGTTCCAGACACGGCCCAACACACGCTCTTTAATACGGCTGGTTTCACCCCTTCAGTGAGTGAATGGTTTTGTGATACAGGCCATGACATGTTGCACTCGCGGCCCAGAGAAAGCTATTAAAAGCGTAAAGTGTAAAAACTCTTTTCTCATCTAATCTTACTATAAACACGAGAACACGTTTCCACTGTATATATGACAGCTGCCTGAAGGGCCCAGTCTATTTCAGGGTTTGAAATGGACATCTGTTTCCAAAAAAAAACGAAGCATGCAGCAGCTGGCAGACAGTTTGACAGTTTAATTTATCTGCCCACAAAAATGAAAATTAAACTTCCTATGGTATATTGAGTGTCAGTCTCTGTACAGAAATAACATTAAGACTTTAAAGAAGCAGACTGTTTACATTTAACATACATTTCAATTGCTCTGTAACCGCTGTGAACGCTTTGTCAGATGAAAACAAGATGGAGAATCTGCAGCCATGCTAGCAGCTCTGTGAGACGAGTGCTTCATCTTAGTATAGCATGTTAAGCTAATATGGGTGATAGGGCTGATGGGATGCATTGATTTTGCAGGTATTTGGTCATAAAATAAAGAACTAGACAAACTAACATTTTGACCTGATGATGGCGCTAGAGTTTATTGCTAGTCCGATCTACGTCGAGTAGATATTGAGATATTTAAAATAACTGACACTTTGACCTGCTGGTGGTGCAGAAGGGAAAGTCAGGGCATCGTAAGTCATAACAATTCATTGTCTGGTTGCCATTCATTTCTGTTTAATATGTCCCTGCAATCCATCCATTAATTGTTGAGATATTTCAATAGGGGACAGGCCATCAGACTGTATTTTTACATCTCTCATGCTGCTAGCACGTCTAAAAATACTAAAGCGAGAAGTATACTTGCTGCGTGGCCAAACGTACACGTGCACGGTGTGCTGCACCTGTGTGTATACTTGCTGCAGCGCGGACATTCGTCGATGCAGCCAAAACGCCTGATATGGGTGGTCTCTGCTAGGGGCAGACCGCAGCACTCAGACACAGAGGTCACAAAAAGCGAATAAGGCGGTGACAGTGTATTTCCAGATAAACACAAACATGGACACTCTCGATGAAGAGGAGATCATAATTTTATTGCTGTTAAGATCTCGGCAGAGAGGTCTCCACCGCCATCGGAGATGGTATGTGCGGCCCCTTAACCAATCACATGGGGAGTTTGTTTCCCTTGTTTTCCCCATGCGAGCAATCGATGAGGAAAAGCACAGGGAATTCTTCCTTCTTTGGAGTTTTACGGCGGTTTCCATCCGTTACGTTGCATTACCGCCATCTTCTGGGTCTACCTTGCTCCTACATCTTTTATTCCATTATATCCTTTTCACCAGTGCACCTCCGACCTCACGTTCACAGTCTCTAGTTATACTTCGCACGAGCGCCTCTAGTGTTCATGCCAATATTACATCTCGCGTACGCATCACGCTACCTCGCAGCAAAGCGTGTGGTCTACGCACCAAACAACCGCAAAATATGCGTGGCTGCCAAATGTGCACGAAAACTGCACACGCACGCGTTTCGTGCAGCAAGTATACTTAAGCCTTAAAAGGGATGCACAGATTTTTTAAAGTACTTTTTGACTAAAGTTTATTTGTTAAATTCTGTGCGTCTTCTGGTTGATCAGATAAACTCCGGAATACCTGATTGATGGATATGTAAGTCTGAGTATCTAACCATCATTTATGTTCTTTACCAATTAACACTGCACCTTACAATTGTTTTTATTATCAACTGATCGGTCTGTAAAATTCTAAAATATTGAAAATGGCCTGTTACAATTTTCTGAGGGCAAAGGTAATGTCTTTACTGCTGCGAGGGTCATAAGGACAGAGGGATGTCGTATGCTGTAAAGCCCTGTGAGGCAAATTGTGATTTGTGATATTGGGCTTTATAAATAAAATTGAATTGAAATTGATTTGAATTGAAGTAGCATGGATCATGGGAGTTGACTTAACTGAGGCAGAAATAATGTTCACAGGTGAGGAATGAATTTAAAGTTGTATTCAAGTTACGTTTAATCACATTTATTCACATTATGTCATTTAGTTCTAATGGAATAGCTGCAGTAACATTAGCTAACATAATGTTATCATGCTAACTTACTTGACTTGACTACCCATATTCAAATTTGTTTTTTCCTGGATGGCAGAGGCATGACCTGCCCTTACGGGCCGTACACATGCTGCATCCTAAAACACCTGGAAAACACAAGGTTGGCCTCTGGGCGCTACTTCTGTGCCTTTTTTGATCCAGCTTTCAAGAGTGCGACGGTGGGTTGCGTCTGAGGTTGATAAGCAAACTTAAGAAGTACTGCATCATGGCCTATTTACCTGAAATCCTGAATGCAGAGCTGATCTTCTTCCAGGAGCTGTTTGTGTGTAGGCCTATCATCCGTGGGACAGATGTAAAGCTCTGGCAGCTCTGCACCAAAATGAACAACTTTTCCATATTTACTACAGACTGATATCTACTGAAGAAGTGATTGGTTGGTCCTCGTCACATGATATGCAGCGCACTGCTGCATTCCAAAAGTTGAACTCGACAACGATGGCGTTGCTCTGGTGTTTAAGTGCACCTGCCGCGCATCCTCACTGAAAACAATGAATTTGAGCGTGCAAAAAATGCGGCATGTGTACAGCCCCTAAACCTAACCAACCAAGGCAACAAGTACTAGCCAGTCAGAGGGAGAGTAAAGCAGGTCATACCTTTGCCATCCTTGTGAAAGAAAATCTGCAACCTTTACACTACTGTAGCTAACATTATGTAGGAAATTCAGTGGAGTAACCCAACGTAGCTTTCTGTGGTCAAAACTATCTTATGCAAAATAACTTCATGAGCGTGCTGAACATTGTTGTAATATTATAAAATCACTGTATGTGTTAGCTTTGTGGCCGGCATGAGCCTCTTGTCATGGTAACACATCGTATTAAGCTGGATCGATATCAAAATATCATATCAATAAATTCCTTCCTCACTCTCTGACATATCATCTGGTGTTTCTGTGGAAGTTAGAGCAACAACTAGAGGGGGTAAAGGGGAAATGACACCATTGAAAGGCGACGAAATGAAACACACTGTGCTTTAAATAAAATTATAGATCCCTCTGGGTTTGAACACTGTTGGAAACATTTGGGATAATGTGCCTACACCACTCAACATAATACATAAGACAGGTTTAGTTGTTTTTAGACATTTTAAAGCGGAAATGTTTTATAATATATCTTTCAATTGCTTTTGTTATTTGAGCTACATGATGAAGAAAATCAGCAAATCCTCTTATTTAAGAAGCTGGAAGAGATGAATTTATTATATTTGTTGTTATTTACTGATTAGCAAAAATACTACTTGAATAAATTGACTTACTGATTCTGCTCTAAAACCCTTTATTTCTCTTATTTTCACTTTACAGACCAAACAGTAAATGCCTTTGATTATGTCTGTGGGGTCTGGGTCCTTCTTTCGGTTGGCCCTGCTGTAATCACTGTCAGGATCAGTTTTATTGGTCAGAGACCTGCACACATTCAGACTTCAACCTTATTTGAACTTCTCAGACTGTGGGTTTACACACTTCACTGACCTGGAGCAATCAGGGGCTGCGCACTGACAGCTGTCACACTGCGGCTCATGTTTATAGCTCGGACCTCTGTGACTGCCGTACTGTCCCCTTTCTTCCCTGCCTCAGATGAACCATCGGAGGAGGTGGCCTTCCCTCCCGTGGAGGCCTGCGTTACTTGGCTGGGATTTTTGATGAGTGAGGCAGGCTGGATGGGCACAGGGCTCTGCTTCAGACTGAGAGCCTGCAGCGTCTGAGTCTGAGAGGAGGACGTGGTCGCCCCCTGCTGGCCGCGGATGGCAAGATTCTGGACCTGATTCTATGAGACACAGAATGGTGGGATATTATTGATACAGACAGACTTCAAACAGTGGGTTAAAGGAGCAGATATTATTAGTCTGTCAGAACTGGGTTTGTTAGAGAATGAACGAAGATGTATTTTGCTTTGCTGCAAACCAGTGGAGGCATATTAAGATCACCCAGCTGATATCACAGAGGAAGTACAAATTATTTTAAAACCAATGAGCTTCCTGGTATGCTCAACGCTGAATTTGAATATGTTTTGACTAGGGGGATCAGGTCCAGGACCTTAAAACAAGCTTGTAGTGATAACATTTTCCCAGTGAGTGTACCTGTGAAGAGGCCGGCGTGGAGCTCTCTGACTGCACAGCCGTCACTGTGGCTGTTGGAGTGAAAATGAGCTGCGGGGAAAGAGGAACAGCCCGGCCCAGGCTCCTGGCCACCTGCACCAGGTTGCTCTGCTGGGCCTGGAACAAATCACACACACACACAGCATAGAAGTGGATGAGTCAGGGAATGATTGTTGGATTGGATTCTTCTCTAATCTCCAATAAAATAGCAAAGTAGGCTAATGAAACAAGACCAGACCACAAAAAAAAAACCTAACTAATGTCACGCAAAGGATTATGTGCCCAACAACTTTAGTAGGATCAGAAAAAATTGCCACAACATTTGTCCTGCTTGATCTAAAGCTTTAAAATCTGGTACAGACATACAAGACACATGGACAAGTGTCTAATGAAAAATCAAACTTTCATCAAAGTCAGGAATTTTAGAAAATGAGGAAAACACTAACATTGTTTTCATTAAACATCTTCCAAATGCAATGTATTTTTATTCTGCATGTGTGTGCAAATCTTTGATATTACACTTGTTATGAGTTGATGAATACTAAATACTTAATTGTGGTCCTTGTGGTTTCTGAGATAGAGCCATTTTCTTGTTGTACTATATTTAGTCAATGGGTTTCATTGCATTTTGAGGAAGTATGTCTGTTTGCTTCTATAAAGGAACTGTGTATAAGATTTAGAGGCAAGCAGACAGGATTGCAGATTGCAACCAGTTGAAACTTTTTACCAGGAGCTGAATTATCCGCAGAGGTCTCCTCCTCTCAGAAACAAGTGGAGCAGGTGAATGAAACAGGTAAAAACATGGAAAAAAGCATCTTCGTGTTAAAAATCTGTGTTTCTCAAACACCTGTTTAGCATGTCGGAGAGGGTTTAGAGACAGGCCTAGCACCTGTTAATGTGTGTTCACCTTTTTCCTCTGGTAACTTAATATCCAGACATCCAGGAGGGTTTAACTAGGAGCTGAATTATCCGTAGAGGTGTCTTCCTCACCAAAACAAAAAGACCTGGTGATTTAAACCAGTAAAAACACTGAATAAAGCAGTTCCATGTGAAAAAAAAAATCTGTGTTTTACGATGCTCGCCTGGAGGGGCTGCAGACTGAGGTTGCTGACGTGAAAACACAAATGACCCTACATAGAGTCAGCGTTTGGTTTGTCTCTTCTAGGCTACCGTAGAAACATGATGGTGCAGCGTGGCGATCTCCATAGACAAGGACCTGCTCCCTTTATAGATGCAAACAGCTCGTTCTCGAGTAACGAAAACAGAACGATTCCTATTTTCAGCTGATTATACACTAAAGAAAATACACTTCTTAGGTTATATTCCATCTCCGACAATATATGCCCCTAAATCCTACACACTAGACCTTGAAGCTAAAGGACCCTGTTCATGTGTTTTGGATAGAACGTGCAACAATTTTAATCTTTTTCTTGCAATTAAAACTACAGAACAGCAGACTTTTTGTCTTAATAAATGCTTTTAAAAGAAAACACTGACACCACAGATTGTAATTATACACCAACACTGTTTTGAACCTCTAATTGGTGTATGTGTGGAAAAACAAGCGAGAGAAAGAAAAAGGAACATGTGTGGGGCTTAATAAGAATCATATGTGCTCCTTCAACACCACAACACTAAACCTGAAATTAAAGCACATGACAATCTAAAATGACAAATGTGTTTTTATTGTCTGCCAGAAGCACCACACACATCTGACAATGCTGTGTACTTGGTCATTACAAGGTGGCAGGAACAGTCTGTGTTCCAGCTGCACAACTGACGGCAAACTGAAACCAACAAGTTACACACACCCTGCTGCAGAAGGGGCCATTAAAGAGTGTGTATTCCTCGCAACTCTGTTAAAACAACTGAAGCTTAAGCTACAGCAGAGGGAACACCTGTGATGCCCCAAAAATGTTTTCTGAGCATGCACACACATTCATGACATTCCCTTCTGTGTTTGTAATGAGCCCTCTGGGGCCCGAAAGATTAATCTGAACACCTCCTCTGGTGGCGAGATGAGGATAAAGCACACCATTTACTATGGCAGAATAAGCGCACACACACACACATACACGCACAAATCCCAAAACACACAGAAGCAAAAACCTGAGCTGGAGCGAGCTTGTTTATTTAAGCAGTGTGAGTGTGAGGTTGTGTTTATGTATATATGCCCCCTCATGTAAATATGCCAGTGGCTGGGCTCCTTGTGTCTACATCTCACCATCTGTGCGCGCAGGTACATCTGTGCCTGGCTGGCTGTGAGTGTGGGGCTCGATGGGCTGCCCAGCAGAACAGCCTGCTGGGAAATACTGGTGGGGGTGGAGCTAATGCTCTGAGCCCGGCTGATCAGCTGAGCTGCCGCTGGGGAGGTGGTCAGGTTGATCTGCAGGGGAGAAGACAAACAAGACAGTATGGTTATAAACTTCCTCTGCTTTGTATCAATACACTGCTTTCCTTTAAAGAAGCCCTATGTGATATTCAGAGCCTATCTATAATTCAGAGGTTGTCTGCACACGGCTCTCAACATGGAGGTGGCTGAACAGGCGGCTAGCAGCTAAAGCTGGGCTCAGGAGGACAGGAGTTTTAAAATCCTAACCAATTTTTAAAATACGGCTGCATCGTACACGTGAGGAGAGACTTTGCAGATGTTCTTCTCTCTGATCTCAAACATGCACACACTGCAAGATTTGAAAAGAATGATGATCACACACTGAAGGATATTACTACAGTTATGGTGCCAGAGGGAGCATGAATGAACCTCACTGTAATGCCCTTTTTGCTGGACTTCCCAAACACATTACACCTGTACTGAAAACATGCTATTGGCTACAAGTACAGTATAGAACTGATTTCAAAATATAATGCTTGTTTCGAAGGCCCTAAGTAATATGGCTCCTACATATATTTCCAACCTGCTCACAAGCTATAGCCCAAACAGAGCCCTCAGATCATCAAGCATGCGTCTCCTGAATGTAACTAGGATTACAACTATATCAGGTGAAGGTGCATTTAGCCACTATGGTGCTGTTCTCTGGAACAAACTGCCCAATAACCTGCCTGTTGCAGTCCATTTGTGAGGTCTAACTGTATCCTCTGTGTGTGTGTGTGTGTGTGTGTGTGTGTGTGTGTGTGTGTGCGCGCACGCTTTATGGATTGCTGAATGGTTATTTTACTTATGTGGAGTATTTTATATGCATCTTATATTTCATATCACTGTTTCATGTTTTCTATATTTAACTGTAAACCACTTTGAAATGTGCTGTAGGCTACAAATAAAACTGACATGACACACATCATGGGAAAAGAGATGTACACAAAACGGACAATGTTAATAATGTTTTGCCGCAAGGCAAAACAGAAGCAGATGCTAAACGTGTGCAGATAGGAACATGATAAGGGAGATGCGGTCAACACAATTTGCCTTTTTTTCCAGTGAGAGCTGGAGGCAAGATGTTATCAGTTCAATCTCAGTTTTTATATCTGTCAAAAGTATGCTAGCTAATGTTAGCCTCAAGGGCTAGAAAGTTTCCCGTTACCTTGCAACAGCTGCTCTGTACAGATGTGAACATAACCGCAACCATTCAGATTTTAAATGCTGAAAACATGTTGGAAATTATCGTGGTCGCCCTGATGAGCCTGCGTACAGTTTGGGAGGTGGTAAACTTGGGACCCAACCCAACCCAACCTAACCCAAAACTCTTGTAGTCTGACCTCTGGACAGCGTGAATGATACGGTGTCTTAGTGGGGCTGAAATGGAGGCTGGGTGCAACATTTCCACAACAAAGTCGTCCCAATATCAGCGCTGTATGAGCGCAGTGCAGAGAAGCTCGGACTACAACAAACACAGAGGTAACGTGACTTCATCTTCTGCTCAAAATGCCATAACTCCACTGTATCTTTACAGAGCAAATACTTGTTTGCTGCTAGATGAATGCTCTGAATGTTGTATAAAGCTCCTTCAAACAACATTTAAAATATACAAGATCCAGAATTTGTGAACATTTTTACTGAATGTTACCAACAGACATCTGAATCTCTTCCAAAGCAAAAGAGAAGTAGCACAGCCAGTGTGGCGCCCAGTTTCCTCAAAGCATCCTGGTGCTAAAATCAACTTAGTTCCATGATAATCTAATGGACAAAGATAACTTAAACTTAAGAGGCTCTTAGGAGACAGGCCCTACACTAAAAACTGCACTCACCGTAGCCTGAGTTGATCCTGTTTGCTGGGATGAAGTGCCGTTCTGTGAAGAGCTTTGCCGGCCAGCTGCGATACTGGCCTATCATGCAGCAGGAGAGAAGGAGAGGCAGAGAGAAAGAGAGAAATTTACCATTTCCTGAAACATGTCTTGGAGGGGGTAGACAATAACAGCATCATCTTTACACTGTGGGGATGATTCTTTCATGTGATGACCGTTTGCTGACCTGCTGTACAGCAGCCAGGCTCTGGAGCTGAGCGGTGCTGAGGTTGTGCTGCTGCTGGAGGGCCGCAGTTTGTAACATCAGATGCTGCTGCTGAGCAGCGTACATTTGCTGCAGGTACTGTGCTGCTGTGTTAGGCTGTCTGTGTAACGCCTGCTGGAACACCTGCACAGAAAGACAGAGACAGAGATGGTTGATGCAGCATGCACAAAAACAGAGTAAGCGTATATTAAATTCAGTCAGTGTTAAAAAATCGACGAGTCTGAGAATCGATAAACAACCACAGATCTGCTCACAAATTTTAATACAGCTGTTAAAAAACAAAAGCTCTGTGCCTCTAGCTTGTGTGTGTTGGTGTGTGTGTGTTCTGCCTCTCTCCTACTTCCTCCGATCATCCACCTGCTTCAAGCCACCCACATCACACCCACGCTAAAGAAATGTCACTGTATATAACACTGCCTGAAATCTTAACAATGCACATGCAGTCTTCAAAATGTGCAACAGTATCACAAAATATGTGGTAGCACCTCAGACCTCACTCCTCATATAAGACGGCAAAGTGTGCGCTCACAGTGGAGCCATCAACACAAGGCAGTAACGCTAGCATTAGCAGCTAATGCTACTTCCAACCACTGTTTCTAACTCTTTTCCAATAAAAGTAGCTAGCATCATTGCACATTAATTTGGGATAATGGAAGCATTTTACACCTTCAGGAATTAAATAGAAAAATCCTCAACAAAACATTTTTCGCACTTAAAATCCAAAAAGCAAGAGTGTTAACAAAACCCCAGAAACTCAGTACAACTAACTCCCACAGTGCACTGAGCAGCATCTTCTCCTGCCTGCCCCACACATACTGACATCCTGCACAGTGCTGCTGCACCAGAGAGGAGGAAAGACTCTGTGTCTGGCACAAGAGCCATGTAATTCTGAGCAGCATGTGGTAACGAATTACAACATATTTATGAATATATTTCTCGCCTTTTCTCTGAATAAATCACTAAATTTGTCGCTAGCTGCTTATTAGAAACCAAGTCGCTAACTTCTAACCAGCCCCAACTCCTCCAGGTTTAATGCAAACCTGTGACTGAAGCTATGTGATTGTGTGTTTTATTTACAGGGACATGCGCACATACAGCATTATTGAAAATACCAAATTCGGATGGATGGTACCGACCCAGCAAGTGACATAAGAAGTATCAAGTCTGCAGAAAATGTTACCCTCCACAGAGTTAGATTATCCAGTATGAAGGCCTCTGTTTAGTAGTTTGTATATGGGATATTTCTGATTTATTTAAAATAGAAATTGTGGTTATTTATTAGTTTTATTTTGATTTATTCATTTTATCTATTATAATTCAATTTCATTGTATAGTTAAGTTGCCGTGGTCAAATTAAATGGGCTTTGAATGACTGTATTATATCAAATTTATGTTATTTCTGTAATAAATCATGGACTCTGACTCTGGAGAGACACACATACATCTAGTTATGATGTTTCAAAATGTCCAAACTTGTGATCATTTCAAGCAGACAGACATAAACAAACCCTGTCCTTAATCAATGCCTGCAAGAAAAGTTTCACGATTCCTTCACCAAATTATACAAGTGCTAAACCTCCTTGATAATTACTCTCCTCACCCTTCACCTCTGAAAGTGCCCTCTGTCCGGTTGCCAAGTAACCAGAGAGGATGTTGACCTGTGATCCATGGTGTCACGGAAGCATCCGGACCCACACCTCTTGAAATGGGGGTAAAATTGTTAGCAGAGATGCGGCACAGCTCTCACTGACCATAACTGACCAGCAGTCCTTTCTGCTCAGAGGAATGCCTGGTGACAATAGTGTTTGCCTTTTAATTGTCAACAGGGTGAGGACGTGAAAAGGACGGGGGAGTGTAACAAAAACCCTGCTGTCAAGGCTTCAGCACTTAAAGCTGCATGAACCTTATTCAGGGAGAGGGTAAGCCTGTGTAGGGGCTTATCCCTGGGTCAAAGGGTCAAGAGCACTAAAGCATAGAGAGCATTCCTTCCTACAACTTGGACGGATTATATGAGATGACCATTCATGAGTTCGTCATCGGGGTGTTGATCCGAAGGACAAATGCCTCTTATTTCATTTATTTACCTCCAATTACAAAATGATGTATTGGCCTGTATGTGGTTATATATGCACCAACAGAGGGCAGCAGAGCAGTGGAGAGTGTGTGCACATCACACGCAGTAGTATCATGATCATATCAAGCTGTCCATAAACTCACCTGCACTGTTTGTCTGTCCGGTATCCCGCTGTAAACAGATATCTGAGGCACCGTCTGTCTCCCTGCTGTAGTACTACTACTGGCACTGCTGCTAGTGTTACTACTACTACTACTACTGCTGCTGCTGCTGCTAGTGGCAGTAGTAGACGTAGTAGAAGTAGTGTTAGAGGTACTACTACTGCTGGCAGCTGTGGTGCTGGAGGAGGTGGCGGTGGAGGAGGCGGCGGTGGTGGTCCCGGTGCTGTTGGCCGTGGAGGCAGGGGCCCCCGGCTCACTCTCCATGGTGCCCTCTGCTCTTCTCACCTTTGACCCTCGGCTCTTCTGAATGGCTCTCCTGTGCCTGAGGAGAGAAGAAGGAGAGCAGCATGAGAAAATGCCACACTCACAGAAACTGAATTTTATTTCTATGGCCACACTGTTCGTTTGATTTGTACCCAAACTCAAGAAACTAAATGTATTTCATCAGATAAAATAATATAATGGACAAGCAGAGAAACAACTTCACCTCATCAGCAGCTCAACTTCAAATGTGCGGCCAGCAACACATTTAGAATGTCAAGAAAGATTTAATCTGATGATATCATAAAGGAAGTGAAAGAGGGTGTGAGCAAGTCAGAGATAAAACACTTATGGGGCTGCAACTGATGGTTATTTTCATCATCGATTCATCTCAAGACTATTTCCTCAATTAATCTGTTATCTATACATTGTCACACAACAGTTAAATGCCAGTTTCCCACAGCTCAAAGTGATCCATTTTACTGGCTTATGTCTGCTTACAAACCCCCCCAAAATATCCAGTTTACATCAAATTTGAAAAAAGAAAAGCATAAATCAAGACATATAAGAAGAAAGAAACAGAGTGCTTTTGGCATTTTTGCTCGAGAAATTGACTATTTACAAATTATCAAACTAGTTGCCAATAAAATAGTTTCCTGATTATTGACTTATATATGGGAGCTTCAGTTACAATAAAGTTTTAAGAATTCACAAGGGGGTGACCCTGGACCCATGGTCGCCGTAGCAGGAAATTGTGGTTATGAAACAAAGGATAATTTCATTCAGGTTATACTGTATGAGGGTGCTGAATGTCTAATTTCACAAAGAATTGCTTAGTTTCTCTCAGTAAATCATGATACATCACCTATTTTTGTATAGTTGTATTAATCAGTGCACACACAGGAACATGGCATTTGTAGAACACTAAATACTTTTTGGACTTATGGCCGATTCTCTGTTTTAATCAGTGGGGGGAGGTGTATGGAAACAGCGGTTTGTGGCTTGCATCTATCTATCTATGAGAAATTCAGAAGTCCTGTCACAACGAAAGCAAGCAGGAACCAAACTAAAGCACGTTCTATACTCCCTGTCCAATGCGGGAATGTCACGCTATTATTCTGCCTTGATGCAGGTTGTGGAATAAGGGGACAGAGTTGTCTCGCCTTCAAACAGGCAGCAGAGGTAGTAACGGTGCTGAATCAACATATGTGTAATAGGGACAGTCAGCAGGACAGGACCATGAACGGGATGGGTGTAATGTTTTGACTACATGTTATGTGTGCAACCCACTGCCAGGAGATTTTAAAAGCAACTAACAGCAGTTAGCAGCTAACTCAAAGAGGAACAGCAGCTAAAAATGTCCCCAAAGTGGGGTGACAATGAGGTCAGGGAGCTCTTTACCCTCCAAGCAGAGGACAAGATCAACCTCTATATAACAGGGATGGTGAATAGTTGTTATTGCCATGTTATGCCGTTATTGTTTAGAAAGCACTGCCAACACGTGCGATATGTCAGACCAGAGGCAGACGCGGGTTTTATGTATCATGCTGTGGCTGCCGGCATGCTCTCTAAAAATCGCACACTGGGGCGACATGATGCCACCCCTTGACTTCATAGCAACCCTACAGGGTGATGTCTGTATCTGTCAATCTCTTTGGCTCTCACTCAGTACTGTGGAAAGTACTGAATGGGAGCCACACCGCCACACAACATACTGCACTAGATGGAACACATCCCATTGAGAAATAATTTCCTGTACCAAGTCTGTCTGGTGTGTAAAAAAGGGAACTACTGTTGCAATGAGAATAGCACCAAAAAAAGCATGATAAGACTCTCAGTTGATGATGGGCAACTGATTCACTAAGGTGAATCAGATTCGTCTTTGTAAATTCTTAGTCAGGGAAACACCTGAAATAAACATCAGAACAATGTCCGCCTGCTGTGCTGAAATCACTTTGCTATTTCCAAAGAATGATGTGCCATCTGACTGCAGATGAACTCACTGCAGTAAACACTATAACAAAGTTCTGTCTTACACAGAAGAACGAGTGTCAGCTGGGAAATGAATGATTCTTTTGAAGTCTGTTTATTTTCATGCGCAAATTCATACCAGGAATATTATATCTAAATTTAGGTGCCTGTTGAAATGAACTAAGCCTGCACTGTTGTATGACTGCAGGCAGAAACTCAGTTTCTGAAACGCAGTACGATGACTTCATTTCCCAAAAACAGCAAAGTGAGGCACGGCACAACAAAGCCAGTTAGAGAAGCACACAAAAATGTCGTTTGGGGCGGCTAATGAAATCCAGCGAATTAAGCATAAAAAGCAGAGTGGCTGGCTAACATTAGTGGCCGCCCTAAATTACATCTTAAACGCTGAAGCACATATACGAGAACGCACGCATTTGGCGCGAGTTAATTGGGAAGGCATCAGAGGTTGTTCTAATGACTGTGACTAAAACTCCTCCGCACACGCTCCCATCAAAACGCCCCAAACCATGAAACCACGTCATTGACTTTAATATAAATATAGGCCTGATGATTGCTCATACAATCACTTATAGTGTGTCAAAAGGATACTGTGACATACAGTATCTCAGACTTCCATTTCTTGCTGTCAGTCTTGGAGGAGAAAAGAACAAGTGATTTAGGACCCGTCCATAAAAGCTTTTTTAAGGTCGGTCCCCTGGTGCTTTGCTGTCCATTAGCACAGGAGGAAAAGGTTCAGAGCACCGCAAAGAGATGAGGTGGAGGGGGCTTCAGCGTGACAGGTGATGAGATGCGAAGAAGACGGGAGGAGAGACAGGATCCTTCCTTAGCGGAGGCGAAGATGATGGTTCGTTTTAAAGAATATGAATAAAGTTGAGGAGTCTTTGATGAAGTGGAGCTCTAACAGAACAGGAGCACTTGAGATGCGAGTGGTGTAGAGGACGGGGTGAGGGATTAATGAGTGTGTGTGTGGGGTGGAGGGGTTCAAACAGCACGACAGCTGATGTAACAGCTGAAAAGGGAGGCCAAAACAGGGAGGATGGAATTTCTAGCCTTGAGGTTAGAGGTGTGAGCATTAAGTTATAGGAGGGGGTGGCGGGGCAGGAACGAGAGCGAGTGAAGGTTGAAGGTTGAGTGAGCAGGTTGAGGATTTTAAATGGGTTAGAGTGGAAAGAGGGTGTGATGGAAGTAATTAAATAAGAAGCAACGCCGCCGCCGTGCTGCAATTCTTAAGCTATTTCCTCCTCCTCATTATTCTTCTGAAAGGATTAGGGGCCGGTGCACAGCTCTATAGCTCACTTACGCTACAAAGCAGACCTGAAAACAAACTGCAATCTTACAAAAACAGATGCTGTTCCTTGAAATGGTTAACGCAAAGAAGCCCTAAACATGTGAGTAAACAAATCAATCACTGAAAGACAGAAAAGACTGGGATTTAAGTTTGGCTTTTGTTTGCAGAGTGTGCTTTAAATGAAAACGTGAGATGTTCAGGAATTAGGCAATTATCGTATTAAAAATATACCCTACATGTTTCAATTAAAGATGATTTGACATGTAAAACAGAGGAAATCCTGTTAACACTGTTCTCTGAGCGAGAATGTCTGAGGTCATCACATGAAATGAGGACAAGTTAAATAAATCATGAGCAGCAGACAAAACTAGGGCTGAAAGACATGAGGAAAAAGATGACATTGTTGAATCTTGCGATTTTACTTGGGATAAACAAACCGATATTAAAGTGTACTTAGTTCTGATTTTTTTGTTTTCTGAAAACACATCAAATTGCTAGGGTTAAAAAAAAGATAGGAAATGATCTCCAGACTTGTCCAATGCCAATACCAGAGTCTGAAATACCTCTGGTGCCGTCTAAAATGCAAGACTGGCTATCGGCAAGTACACGCGTCTATGCTCCAGTCTGATACCACATTATTTATTAATAAACTTCAAAGTACTGTCACACCCTGATCTCCCAGAAATCAGTTTTTCTCCAACACTCGAAAACAGCAGCCTACACAGTTGATTTCGCCGCATAGCATCGGGCCACTACTGTTTCAGAGCGTTGAAGAAAAACTAATTTCTGGTAAGCAATGTAAGATTAAACGTCGAAATCCGACGTAAAAAGTCAACGTGTATGCAAGGCTTTAATTTCGAGGGGTAGCGCTGATGTTTTTATTACAAATTTCAAAGAATTGTTATTTATTCCTAAATTAATTTAGTTTTTTTACTAAGTTGTGGCTGCACTTTAAGTTTTTTTATTTATTTATTTTTTTTCAACGACTTGCAGTCAAATTAAATGATAAAATAAAGTTGTCTGGCGTTCTTTCTCTGTATGTATTTGTTCATGTTTTGCAAAGGGTTTAACCTGAGCCATGCCATACAACAATGACAGCAATAATTTCAAATCCACACAGTGTTAAAAAAATAATAACAGCTCTATACAATTAATACAATGGGATCATATCACTATTGGCTAATATGCAAGTTCAGGAATCAGAATTGGTATTGGAAAGGAAAAAATGGCACTGAAATATCTGTAATTATTTTTTTTTACTGATATTCTCTTTCGACTAACTCAAAAATCCCTGAGTGCAATATCCCAGTCTTCCACAGTGTGTATATTGTGCACATTGACATCAAAATGACAATTAAAAGAAAAAGAAAAATGATAATATTGTGCAGCCCTGGTCAAAACCCCCCAAATGGAGAGCCACGTGACAGAAATTCAATTACTAAAAATACCAAAAAACAAATTTAATTGTAAATCCCCCAAACAAAGGAACCATGGGGCTGCATTCAGCAGTTCCTGTCATGAATTTAAAACTTCTAGTCTGCATAAAAGCTGAAATCCAGTCTGGCTTCCTGGTTGTAAACAAAGCACCACTGCTGCCAAAGCTGCCTGTGTGCCGTCATTAGCCTACATCCCAAAGTCTGCTTCCCATTGCCTCCTCATGTGTGCAGAGGGGAGGGAATCCCCTCTGGTAATGATGCCTTCATTTGGTGTCCTTGTGAGAGGAGTCACCCATCCATCAGTGAAGGGGTGCGATGGAGAACCTCCTCTCCCTCCACTCCAATCCTTAACCCCACTTCCACATCTACAACTACAATCAAGCTTTCATCTGGTTTTGGTAGAAAAACAACCTGGTACCCATGAAAAAAGTGGTAAAGGTAATATGAGCACATCAAAGCAGTGCCAGCAGCCTGTAATACACTGCACAACAGCCGGTCAACACCATCACAACACAATCTCAGCTCTTTGCACTCCTCACAAGAGAACATATTGATCCACTCATGTTGGCATTTCACGACCGCAAGAACCGCCTGTCAGATTTGTGTCTGGAGGATTTGCATAGCCTGCAGGAAGACGAGAGCTGTTAAGAGACTGACAGACAGACTGGCTGTCTCTACACAGCTTAGATCACAAGTGAGGAAGTGCAGGAGCCTCCATCAGTGTCCATCCTGCAGTCCGTAAATAGGAAAACTCTGATGACCCACATTAAAAATACCATTTGTCAGCTGCACAAATCCATTGATGTGTGATAATGGCTCTAATAGCCATGAGATCCACAGAGAAATGTATGCTTGTGTGTATGTTTGTGTATGTGTGTATGTGGAGGGGGTACTCTGCTGCTGAGACAAAGCCCCCTAACCCTGGTGCTCCTACCTCCTCCGACCCCCCCAACGCGATGCAGGGGTATGATGCCCCATCCCCCGGGAGCGTGCTGTCCTCCTGCAGGATGCTGCTCCTCTTTGTCTGCCTCACTAAGAGGCTGGCTGGTTGGCTGACTGACTGAATGAATGAGCGTGTGCGAGCGTGTATCTGCGCTGTATCCAAAACCCCCAGCCCCTCTTGTCTACCCCCAACACACAGCGAGCTCGTCGTCCCAGCATCAACACCCGACTCCACCAACCAGGCCGCGGCCTGCCTCCTGATTATGTGGTATCCTAGCGACAGCCAACGGGGTGCCTATGGAATCCCCGTGCGGAGCGGCGTGCTGATTGGACAGCAGGATCCTCTCTAATGAAGATGATGGTAATGATTTTACTCTTTCCCCTCCCCCTCTGCTGCTGCCTGAATACTGATTTTTTTTTGGACGCATGGACCCTTCAACATAAGGTAGACTGTAATCATCACCTAGATTATTTTTTTAAAAGTCAAATCCAAGGTAAGGAGGTATTTCATTAGAATGACAGCTCAAAGATAGCACGCTATTTTGTTTAGTCTGCGTCTGGACAGCTGGAAAACTGAAGGCTCCATTTCAGTGCTTCAAATCTGAAGGTCCACGGGACAGGGTTTAAACCATTTATAGAAAGCACCTTCACCACAAATAACCAGCAGCAGTAAGTGGGCCAATTTTGTATCGTAACACTCAGCTAAGGACAGGAGCAGTGACTTATGGCCAGGCTGAGCATTGGACCCATTATCCTACTGGCAGGACAGTAATCATCATCAATTTTCTGACAAGACTGACACTGAGGCTCCAGAGAGTAAAGAAGCAGAGTTGGGATCCGTCAGGACGCCTATTACCCAGTAACTGCTCATTGTGAGGTAGTTATACACTAAAAAAACAAACCCTAATCCTGCTAAAACGGCTCCATTGAAGCCCTAACTCGACTAATGACATGAATCACAATCTATGAGTGGCGAGCCAAGTCGCAGCAGGAAAGCATCAAACCACCTATTTAAAGCAGTTATGGAAATGAAATGCAAAACAATAAGAGTAGAAAATTGCAACCCCCTCCCTCCCAAAAGTGAAATGGGATAGCTTCGCAGCCGAATTCAGACCTCTCTTTAATGACAACAGAATTCATTTATGTGAAATAGGGGAGATAAAACCAGAGGATAATGACATACTTATGCTCTGCCCCGCCACATTAATGTGCCACCCAACTGTCTGCCTCTATGAAATGTAGCCATTTGAATCATTTGCTTGTGCAATGTGGTATTGATTGGGGCCAACCATGCATGAACCTCATTGATTATTATCTTCTCATTAGCATATAGATTAGCTGGCGGCGCAGCCTGAAACGCACGCCATGAGTCTCACACTTGGTTAACAGAGCTGCGCAGCAGAAGGGGCGGCGGTGGGGAGGAGGGGGGTCAAAAATAGAAGGCAAGAAAATAATAAAAACAGGGTGGCTCGGCTTGATATGAGCTGCTTGATGATGGACTTCAACATCTGAGAAACCTCTGAGATACTAGAACAAACAGACAAAGTGAGGGCGAAGGGGTGGTCCAGCGACGGGCAGTTAAACAAATAAACCCCGCTTTTTGTTCAAAGGGCGTTCAAGCTCATTATCAGTTTCAAGAACGCAGACGCCTAACAAGCTCTTCTGGTGAGCGGTATAAAAATAAATGATCCAGGCACCATATGAGCTTTGCTTTAAGGCTCCTACATCAAAGACACGACCGACCGACCAACGCACTAAAAACTTTACTTGAAGATACCAAACCCATACTTAGTACAATTTATAAGAAAAGTTTGCAATGAAACAAAAACAAGTCAAGAACAAACTGCACAGACCGTACACAGGCTGATTAATAAAACATCATCGTCCTTTATAACAGCAAATCATTTCTTCCTGTAAAGCATCTGAATATATTAACTGGATGTGTTTGTCTTCAATTAGTTTTTGGTGAGGAGTGCCTATTTATAATCACACAGGGGAGATGCAGCATCTGTTTGCCAGAGTCATTAATTTATGGACAAAGTGTTCAAGCTGGTTGAAATTTCTTCAGGAAATTCAGATACTGTAAGTGGCAGATTTGTTATCATTTATTTATTGCAGAATTGGTTATCCGGGCGCTGGGCCCCTGAGGGAGTCTGTTATTACTGCAACATTCACATTCAGGCCCCGTTTGCATGTATACAGATTATTTTTGAAAACTGATTTTTTTCCTCTATATTTTAGCCTCTTATCCACATACAAAATATTTCATAAAATGCCCTCTAAGGTGCAGAATATTTGAAACTCTGGTTACTTTAAATCCATGAGGACATGTAAAACGTAGCACTGCTTGAGCCAATGACTACTTTACACTTAACATTTGTATTGCTGCACCCCTTCACAGACTAACAGAGCTGTCTGCTGTGTCCTTGAACGCACCATAATGCAACTCAGTGCAACTTCAGTGAGCTGTTAGTTGTGGCCACTTAGCTCTCTTTCAACATGACTTCATTGTTTGCAAAGCAGCATTATCAGGGAAAAACGTAAGCCATCCCGTCACACTACGGTGAGACCACAGAGCCCATTTGTCAAACAATGACTGTATTCTTCTTGTACCTGCTCATTCATTTAAGTTTGTGGCTCGAGGACTGCTTTTTAGCCTGCGCAAAACTGATACCACACAACAGAAAAATCTCATCTTATTTAATAAAAGGCCAAGGGCAGTCAACAAGGCGAATATCGTCTGATACCAGTGTTCAGCCAATTCATCAATGCATCCCTAGTTATGTTAGCCTGTACACTTCACTTTGTGACAAGCATTTGGAGTCATTTTTGTGTTCTAGTTAGGATGAAAATGTTTTGTTAAATGAATGTCATGGGAACTTAATTAATTGAGGGGGAAAAAAATTGGTTTTCAGAAAGACAGAAAGAAAATTCAAGATAGATGGCCTCTAAAATGTGCAGATTTGCCGTTTTTCTGTTTTATATCATTGTAATTTAAATGTCATTATATTTTAGACTCTTGGTCAGGAAAAAACAGAAACTTGAGGACATCAGAAAGCATTTTCAGAAGAAAAAGTCAGTAAAATAAATAAAAACGATCGTTAGCTGCAGCCCCTCAATTAGTCATTTATGAGTATTCATTCAGCGTAGTCATCATGTTGAGCTAATGAGCTCACAAATCTTAACAGAAAACAATACATGTCAGTTATATTCATGTTAATGTCTAATCAATGGGAGGGCCTGCCCTAGGATTCATAACAGTCTGAGTCCACTCCCACATCCTGTGCTCCACAAAGCAGCATTTCCTTGGTGATGCTGGGGTCATCCCCTGAGGCTGATGATGGTCGATGGGTCTTGTCCAAACAGAACGTGCAGGGCGCTGCCTTTGTTAGAGTGTGTAAGACAGAGATACCCTCTGATCCTGAGGCAAGATTGGTTGGGTTGCCGTAATTGAGCCATCTGACTCAGGCGGACCTTGCCTCGCACAGCTGAGTAGACCAGCACAAAGAGACGCTGGCTGCTTTCCAGGTTAAGTGTGCCGAGAGTGTGTGTACCATTCCAGCACACATAGACTCATGCTGTGAGGATACAAAACACTTTCACTTGACTCTCCCCGGCAGACTGTGGTCTTTTTATGTTCGGCTTCATTTAGTGAGCCCCCAGCCTGTAAAGAGCAGATTGCTCCACGAGATGCTAAAAATCACTTGGACTCTGAAAATAAACACAGGGATAAGCAGACAGAAGAGCACAGAGACAGACTGGGGCTGAAATGAAAAAAAATATCCTCCCTCTGATCTATAAATACCACAGTTAAATAGTTCTGGCAAAGCTTGCAGATTAGCAACTTGTTTCAATCCAAACTGTTCTATCAGAGCAGTCTCTGAGGCATCACTCTCAGGCGTCGATCACACCAAGAGGAAAAGAAATAGGTCAGGTACGAGCCGAGATGAGCGGCAGCACAGAAACTGTAGTGCTCCACTGCCTTCATCACAAACAGTTGGGAATTTAACTACTGTTAAATTCCCAACTGTTAGTCTTACTGTTTCAATTTTTAATTATCATTAACATTGTGTGTGATTTCGTTTCAATAAAGTCAGTAATTACTGTCCAGCATCATCCAACTCAGCACCAGTCTCCCTGACGCAGAAAGCAGCATGTAACGTGGGTTTGTTTGGCTGTTCCCTCACTTACAGAGTGGGCGTGCAGCAGGCAAACCCAGAGATGCTACTGGTCCCTTGTCCTCATCTACAGCGACACGGACACTTGACCGAGCATATTAAAGACAGGCTATTCTATTCGATCTAGGCCATCGATCTGGATCGATATATCGGTTCAATGATCAACGATCCAGTTTCCCCGACAGAAAGTGAAAACATCGATCTACATTGTCATCTTTCCGACATGCTTTTATTTTGAAAGTCTGCGTCAACGTCAAACAGAGGCAGTCAGATGGCGAGCAGCCAAGAGAGCAACGATGAGGATAATGTTTTTTGCTTGGGAATAAATCAGCAGTGTGGAAATATTTTCGATTTCAGAGGAATAAGGGGTTAACAGAAAAAGCACATGCCGTACCTACACAAGGCCGTTACCAGATAAAACAAAACGTAACGTTATTTGCCTGGTCAGGCATCTCATCCTGCTAACTTCCCGATACAGCAACATTAGCTACTCTATTTTAACATTGTCAGGCCGAGAAAATGTGCACGCAGGCTGAAATTCAAACATGCTGATCTGTCGCGAGATGCAGTGACTTAAGTCCGCCATGATACGATTTCAATTTAAATCAATTCAGGGGCCTGTGATTGATATGAGACGATATCAGTAAATATCCTTTTTGTCTTTTTCTTGACTGCTTACCATTATCTGCCTGGAGCTGGACCGCTAGCACTGTTTTAATGACTGGTAAGGAGGTGCGCTTGGATGGAAGTGGTAACAGACGTGCCATGGGAGTGTCAAACTTAAGCTCCCTCTCAATGATGGAGATATGTATTACTGTTTTCACTTTGCATCGATAATATTGCAATATATATCAATCCAGATCAACGTAATAGTACATCCCCGATGTCAATGTTATTATTTTAATGTTAATGCAAACAAAAAGTGCAGTACTGCTAATTTTATTACTGATGTTCAGTATAAACCGTTGTGAAATTATTTCAGTGTGTGCATCAGTCCTTTTCAGCACATTTAAAAAATACAGTGATACCAATTATCACGATAATTTTGGTCTCTATAAATGTAATATAATATCAATAATATAGTTTCATTAATTAGAAACATTTCAAATAATCCAAATAATAACAGAAAAGCCTCTAGGTCATTAGAGAGTCATGACTGTGTTGCTTGGGGAAACTAATTATGCAAGGAGTTTTTCAATAGTTTTTTCAATATTACCTTTCAATGGACAAGATGACTGTGCCCAAAATGAGAAAGTCTTGTTATTTAACAAGGTTAAAGTGAAGGTGCTCAGTTCTTTTTCCCTTTTCGAAAAGCTTTCTTTTCATTTGCATAAACATTATGCTCATAACAAATATGCCACATCCTGTTACAACCTTGATCGCTGCATAAACTGTTACAAGACATTAAAGCATATGCAAAGGTCAACTTAATAATCCATAGGTGATGCTATACTGGGTCAGTGGGTCAGAGTGGTCTTTGACCTGATGTGACATTTTGTAAGATGTGTTGTATGACAAGGTTTATGTCAATAACCGCAGCAAACATATTCCACTGACACTTGTCCATATCAATAAGTGGATGGTCCTTTCAGCTGATCCTGATTAGTTTCTATTTTAATGTTTTACTTCTAGCGCTCGACTCTCCACCAACAGATTCAGCTGTGTTGCTTTGTGCAGATGACAAAAAAACCCTGCTTTGTTGTAGGTCTTTTGACTACTAACACTTCAGTTTCCAAGTGTCTGCAATCACTTGATGTGTTGAGCACAGATTTCCTCACCTCAAGAGTAAAAAACATGAGACACTTGTTCATTTGTTCTTGGATTTTTCCAGCAGGTGGATCTTTAAAGAGCTTTCTGTATCATGTCGACTGTCAGTGGGTGTCATCGAGCTTTTTTTAATGTAATGCAGGTCAACTCTGCTCCTTCAGCCATCACAACGGTTTTAAATCACTGCACAGTTGGATGCCGACTTCACCCTTTCAAATCTGGCTAGTAATTGTCACATTTAATACATAAATAGTCTAAAAACTTGTAAATCAGCCATCCATCTTTGAAACAAGTACAAAAAAACAATGATTTCCTGATGCACACCTCCTGACAACTTGAATGCCACTACACAAGGAAACACTGGCTGGTTGCTGTGACTGCGACTGACACCTTGCACCTACAGGAGCACATCTGATGATCTCGTCGACAAAAGCATTCCCACAGGTATGCTGTGTTTGCACAAGATCAGTAAAGATAAATGCAACTATTTCTGTTAAACACACCAAGCCTCTGTGATGACGATCATGCTGATCTCTATTAGATGTGGTGCAGACGAAGCACTGGAGCCAAATTACATGCAAATATGTCAAAACAAAATGTGCGAATGACCCATGGCTCTCGTCCTCTCATGAAACAAACAAATCATTCTTCTAATGACACTCAGATAAGCAGCACGAGGCAGCTTACTGCATCAGACCACGAGTCACATACGAATAACTGTCTCTCGATCATTTTCCAAAGCTGTGTGATGTCAGGTTTATAAGAAGACACATTATTCCATAATAACAGCTTGCCATGCTTTTAAGCTGATAAAGCATCCCCCTGCAATTAACCCCAGTGACCTTGAGGAAAAACTATGTGCCTCTTCACGGAGCCTGCTGCTGCTTTTCATTTTTGAAATAAGCAAATTATTGGGCAAGATCTGACCCTCTTGAGAGTGCACATAATATGAAGAGGAGGTGTGTACCGCAGGCAGCTCCTGTAGGTACTCAGGAGTCTGGCGCTGAGGCACCCATGGCCTTAAGTGACCTTATTTGAAAAAGCAGTGATGTTGTCCAGTAAAGCTAAACACAAGAGCTAAACCTGTGTCCACTCAGCAGATTTATACAGAGATTCAAAGCGTGTCATTGTGCACCACCTTGTAAAGTGGCTGTATGACCTAACTAGCTGTAGGACTTGCATGCTAAATATGCACACAATGACTTTTAAACCAAGGCCATTGTTAAGTGGGTTAACAACAACACACACCACCTATTAAGAATCCAACCTTCTGAGAAACAGATAACCTTTAGAATAAAACATAAAAAAGCTGCTGCAGCATATGTGCATGCATCTGCTCATCACCCCTTTTTGCACGAGCAGCTGTCCTCTGGCTCATGACCAATCTTTCCACAAAATCTTGGGCAAGTCCACAAATCCATTCGGAAGTTATGTGCCCCCAACTCCTCAGCCAACTGGCATAAACACAAATACACAACCAGCCAGCTGACAGAGCGGCCTGTAGCTGCTGGCTGCAGCTAAAAAAAAAGGATGCAGGTGGAAGCTGTGGCGACATGCCCTGACCAGAGTGTGCTTGTAGTTGTATAAGTAAATCGCTTTGTGGCTCAACTGTAAGACTTTAAACAGCCTCTAATGTACTGTTCTAGCATCCACATGTGATGATGTGTGAATGAGGTAAATGTATAGCGCCTTTCTAGTCTTCTGACCAGCCAAATGCTTTTAACCTACATGTCACAATCAATGTGGTCTTGCTCGGTATCACACTACACCCACAATTTGGAGCTTCTTGCCCAAGAATAGTTCGATATGCGGACTGGAGGAGCTGATTTTCCAATTAGTGGGTAGTCAGCCCTACCTCCTGAGCCACAGCCTCCCCTGTAGCTAGGCAAGTGTGGGACACTGACTGAGTGTTTTGGTTTTTATTTTGCTTTCTCTCTCTCAGTACCAGCAGCCTGGCTGTATGTAGCAGCGGTAGATCACTGTGGTGAAAGTTGCTCAAGCTTGACATTTTGCACTACTTATTTTCTTTTTAATTACTCTGTATTTACTTGACTTGGTTTGTAGTGGTTGGGTTTTCAATTTAACAACGAGGTGGTTGTTTTGACTGATGAACCTAATGTTACAGTGATCATGTGACAATCTTTGCACAGATTATAGATACACTTTTAATGTAGAGGTTCGTGTTTTGGGCAATCCTTAAGGTTTTATTTGGGGGCTGCCCCCTGAAAGTCAGAGATTTGACTCATCAGTCGAAGACACATCAGTCAACTGAGATTCCTTTAAAGTCGAGCAGTCATTGTGCAGCATACTTCTGGTGAAGTTTCGATCCCCAGATTTAGCTGCAGAGTGAGCGCTCCTCGCTTTCACACTTCTCTTCCGTACAGGCAGCTGCAGACATGGAGGCAACTTCCCGCAGAAAGACAGGCTTTGTCACATCAGGCTCCAAGATAATGTTATCATCTGCCTTATGCGTAGGAGTGGCGAATCACAGCAACTTAATATGATCCACTCTCTGGCTCTTGCTTGATCTCTAGAGTCAACAAAAAACAATGTTGCATATTTGTGATCCATCGTTAGCGTAGTTAGCTTGTTTACTGTATTACCTGAATGTCACTGTCACATTGAACATCCCGCTGAGCCAAATACTACTTCAAATGAGCGTACTGAACAGCCAAATGTGATTCCACTGACCTAAAAAGTCAGGTGCATCCCTAAAATGGTTAGTCAGTTAACTGATTAATCAATCAACAGGTAATCAAATTGGCATCTGCTTTGATAAGTCTTTTATCAGACAAAATATCATGTTTTTTCTTCTTTTCTTTGATGTATACTTCAGTTAACATGATATTTTTGAAGTCAGACTACTGGCTGGGCAAAACACACAATGTCAATATGTTGTCTTGGATTCTGGGATTTATGATAGTGAATTTATTTTAAACAAATTATTACAGCAAAATAAAAAGCCAGCTTAATGCATTATGGAAACATCTGTTAGTTGCAGCTATTGACTGTATAGATGCAGCCCATGTACAGTTGCAAACACACACATGACCACACACATGGTGTCTAAACACAGACACACTGGCTTGAGGAATATATAGCTGTGATGTTATTTTAACTGCACTCACTCAGTGGAAGGCCATGGTCACAATGTGACAGCTTTGATGGAGTATGGGAGCTAACCTGATGACCTACACTTGTCAGAATAACTCCTCCTCTGGGCCAAAGGTCATGACCTATGGCACCAAAGTTCCCCAAGGAAAGCACCTGGCTAACTTTAGCCAACACTTTTAAAGTGATTCAGCAAAGCTAACACTAGAGAGGCCGATGAAGTGATGCTATTGCTGGCTAAAATAATCAATTCTCAGGCTCTGATATTCATTCATGGCTAATTTTCTCTGGCAGCTGGCACTGAATACCGTTACAACGTTACGTTAGCTAACGTTAGCGCTAACGTTACTTGGGTTGATGTTCGTCATCACACTGCTGTGTTAAACTATAAGGAAGCTAAAGTTAGCCGTTAGAGACGGTTAGCAAGTAAGCTAAAGACAAACCTCTCTCCCTGCTGCTGTTTTGGGGCCCCGGGAAGACATTAGCTCCTGCGACCGATTAACCTCACGCGTTCCGACACACACACAAACACACACGGTGACTGACCCCGCCGGGCCACCGTGACACCCCGAGCCAGGAGATCCGAGCGTGATGTCGCACTTACCGTTACCGTGAAAGCCTCGTAGCCTCGCGGATCTCTCTGGCCTCTGTCCCGGGCTGTTTTTCCTGATATTCTACACCATTTCTGGATGTATCCGACAGGCTCGGAGCAGAGCTGCAGCAGCAAGAGAGCAGAGCAGGGGTGGGTGGGCCACAGCAACTCTTTTCATTTGCATTCCAAACTGGCAACGTGACGCGGAGCTGGCCAATGAGCGTGGAGTATGACTTTAACCCCGCCCCTTCTGCTGTCAATCAACAGCCCCCGACACCCCCCTCCCCTCTTGCCTCTTGTGCGCCTGTCAAGTGGCGACCGCTGTCCTGATCTCCATGGTAACAAAAGGATTTAACCCTTGCACTGTGATCTGTTTGCACTGTAGCGTCACTAAAACTTGAGAGGCAGAAGAAGTATTCACATCCATCACCTGAAGATAAAACTAATCTGATCCTAAACCTACAGTAGCACTGGTACAACACTGTGTGAATGATGCTCTACATACTTAAATAAAACTATGTATAAGGGACTGTTCGTTACTTAAGAGGGGGGACGGGATGATGCATGTCAAATAATTTTTACAGATATTTTTAGGGGCCTTTTGCCTTTATTTGATAGGAGAGCTATAGGGTGAAAGTGGGAGAACGAGAGGGGAAATGACATGCAGTAAAAGGCTGTAGGTTTGAATTTAATCCATGACCGCTGTGGCAAGGACTCACCCTCTGAATATGAGGTACCTACTCTACCAGGTGAGCTAAGATGGCACCCTGTCAAATTTTTTTTTTAGGCAGTGGTTGAGGGCCTTATGTTTTTTATTTTTGGCTCAGAGGAGGGGCATACACATTTAGTTGGTACTATTTTGTATTTATTTTACTGCAGATTTTTAAGAAAACATGACTTCCAAACACCACACATTTTTAGAAGGCATGCTTTTTTAAAAAGTCACCAAAATTGCACCAAATATCATAGCCAGACACTGTAAAAACATAAATTATCAATGGATTTTAACATTTCTGATGGTCCTTGATTTCATCATGTGCAATGAATGCTTCCTTGAAATAAAACATGACCAAATCAGACTTTCAAATAGTGATATTTCATCAAAATCACTTTATTCTATGTGTCACTTTAAAAAGAATGTGTCAAAATAAATCATTTGCATGAACTAACCAGCATGCATGACTAGAGTGAACTAGGGCTTTTTTCAACTCCGGGATTTTGTCATCAACTTTTAACTTTAAAATTCTTGTCTTAAAAATGTAATCACTAATTTATGGCTAAGCATGCAGGCCATGCATTTTCTGCTGGTTACACAAGGACAAATATTTGTAGCTTCAGGGGGTCAAAATATTATAGTACAAAAACAAAACAAAAAAACAAAACAATTAAGTCACACCCCAGCCATCCTCCTCCTCTGATAAGTAAAGAACAGTCCCTAAGTAAGTACAGCGAAACTAACTTAAAGGGACAGTTCACCCCAAAATCTAAAATACATACTTTCCCTCTTACCTTTAGCGCTAGTAATCAATCTAGATTATTTTGGTGTGAGTTGCAGAGTGTCTGAGATATCAGCTATACAGATGTCTGCCTTCTCTTGAATATAATGGAACTAGATGGCACCCAGCTTGTGGTGCTCAAAGCGCCAAAAATACATTTTAAAAACTCAACAGCAATGTCTCTTTCCAGAAATCATGACAAAGTATTGTGAGTGGTTTCATATAGGAACTCTGTTCTGTCAGCTGAACAACACCCACTAACTTATCACTGTGCAGGAGGAAGTGTGCCTCTCTGTGGATTATCTCTAAGATTAGATAAAACTTAATTAATAATAACAGACATGCTGTGCAGCAGTTGCAATACAAGGGGGAATAATGCAAATATAACGTGCAAACATAAAAGTCCAACATCCAAAATATATACAATATATAGTATGCCAAAATCAGGGTAATAGTATGGATAATAAAAATTTAAGGTCATCATAGGCTAATGATAGGAATCAGTCTTGGTGGGCTGAATATAAATATCGTATCAGATCAGATCAGTTAAGTGTAAGAGTACATGAATGTTTATGACTATGTCCCAAAATTAAAAGTAAAAGCACTCATTCTGCAGTAAAATGTTCCCTGTCAGTGTTTTACTATTGTATACTATGATACATATTGCAGCTGCATTAATGTGTGTGTTGCATTTTACTCCTGTAGATGTTTAAGGTTGCTCTGGTTTTCACCTTCTTTAGATACATTTTCCAGCTGATTCAAGGGGTTTTTTAAATAGTTTATTTATCCTAAGAAGTAGGAGTATCTTCTCATCCCATAAAGGAACGCTTCATCCTTCAGTTTATCAGAAAAAGTCAAATTCACAATCACCACTTTTAGAGAAACATGGTTTACACTGGATGAGAAGGGTGTGGAAACTGTAATCTGAAAAATAAACAGTAATCAAAGCCAGGGGCATAGCATCTAACTCTGGGCCCTGTGCATGAGCAGTCCCTGTGGGCCCTCCACCCCTGCTCTCCTGATACATGTCTCTCTCACACATGGATGGGTTACTGAAGAGGCCTACTGGGCACAGGCCTAAGGGCCCAAAGTGTCAGGGGCCCGTTGGTCTTCACTTGCAAAAGTTAAATTAACCAAGAAGAAACACAATATGACGACAAAGAGACACAAACCCACACAAAGATGCAGTCTTTGCCTTGCTCCGATGTAGGAGAGGTGGTAGGGCCTTATGTATATCTGTGCTCAGGGGCCCATTGTCTCGTAATCCGCCCGTGCTCTAACGAATCTTTTGAAGTTTTGTTTTATGAAGTCAGCTTTTCCTTCCTGTCCTTTCTTTCTAGGTTTTCTTGGAATCCAGATTTTTGTTTGTTGAGGAAAGACATGACATCAGCAGCATAGGCACTTTCACTTTAGCTCTGAATTTTTGAAATTCAGGTCTGAAACTCTTCCTTTTTACACTTCATGCTGCTGCAACTCCTTTAAAATGTTGAATCTTAATTGATTTTATGACATGGTTTTACAATTCTATGATTTTACGTTGTCATGATTTTATCACTATTTATGATTTATTTCATCTTAGGATTTCTTTATGGTTTTAAGATTTATGGTTTTGATTCAGTTCATCCTTGTTTAAGACTATTTTTAAATGTCCTTTTACATTGACTTGCCTTGTATGGTCATTGTGTCTATTTTCATGTGAAGCAATCGGTGCTTATAATTCAGCCAATTTTAATTTAGTTATGGCACTAATTACTTAGACACACAAAAAAAACCACTGTCAGTCCGAGTCAGTCCCACTTTTCCCTCCACTACGACACCTCTGCCCAGTGCGGTCAGACAAATAAAGGAAGATAAAAAACAACATTTGCTTCTGAGATGTAGTGGATTAGAAGTATAAAGTGCTGTTAAATGGAAATATTCAAGTAATATACCTTGAACATGTGCTTAAGCACTTGAGTAAATGCACTTCCATCATTGCTGAAGTGGTTTTCAGCTCATATGGGCACTTAATGGTGTTTCAGGTCCAGATCAAGGTCTTAGAGATACGTGACACTTCATTGCTCCTCTGGAAAACTGCCTTTATTGTGTCTCCACCAGGAAGGTCAAAGGTCAGGATCAGCACCCCAAAACAAAACAGCACCTCTTGCTGGGTGATATTCAGGGTTTTGTTAAAGAGCACTTCAGCAGGTCAGAAGAAGGTTTTATGTTCTGTCACCTTCACAGGTGTTATACTTATTTAAGGTACGATGAGCTCAGCTCCTGCATTGTGACAGGTTCCCCTGCTCACTACAACACACAATAAGAATTTACAGGAATTCTCTCAATATACAAAATTCAGTGTGCAGTCAAGCCATGTTGCCTCAAAATTAAAAAAAAAAATTTTGTTGTTTATGTGGCAAAACAATCTCAACTCAAAATTTGTTTAATGGCTTTTGCAGAAATTTCTCTCACCATTGCAAAATGGAAGTGGCTCATGTATCATCATTTACTAATTTTTTTAGGGGTTTTTTTTTGGATGAAATTTAATTTTAAATATATTAAGTTGGATCTTTTTTGTTTAAATGTATTTATTATTTCATTTCATTTCATTCTATTCTATTCTATTCTATTCTATTTCATTTCATTTCATTTTATTTTATTTTATTTTACTTTAGTTTATTTTATTTCATATTATTTTATTCTATTTTATTTTGTTTTATTTCATTTTATTTTATTTTATTCTATTCTATGTTATTTCATTTTATTTTATAAGTCTGGAACTTTCTTTTTAATTATTTGTCTATTTATTTTGGTGTTATTTTACTCTCTTGAGGAGAATGATGACAATGAGCCCATTATTAACTGGATTCTCTCCATGGTGATTGGTCTAAAATTAAACTGTAAATCTTGTGGGTCCCATGATAAATATTAAGATGGACTAGTCATATTAAACACAACAAAGACCTCTGTCTTTACATTTTATAGTTCTGTTGAAAATTAATCTCTTGTTTCTGTGGTTGTCTTCACCATCGCACGTTAATCCATTATCCCCTCGGCAGTATTCAAACTGTGCTGGACAACACTGTGCGAGCTCTGATTCCACACTGCGTATCCACATGGAAACGACCGAGCACGGTAATAAAATGGACAGCAATGAATTGCTAATGTTCCAGTGAGTCGCTATTGTGTGGCCTGCAATATGAGGAGGGAGTGCATTCATCTGCCTGCAAATACTGAATAATTTATCAGAATATGACTTATTTGGTTGGCCCTTGAGTTAATTATCTGCTCTTTCATAGCTCCCTTGATACCTCGCTCACAGCATCACCATGAACTCAGCATCATTCCAGTAACTTAGTTAATCCCCAAAGACACGTTATAAAGGCTCGCAGCCGGGCAGACTGTGATATTAATGTTGCTGCAGAGGGAATAGTGGACTCTGCCGGGCTGGAACATACCTTCAAAGTGATGTTTATACAATGTAATGGACCAGATGTAATGTTGCGTAGATAATACATGAGAATCCTAATGGAATATTTATGTGGGCTCCCGTTCAGCTTGGTTGATCCTCCATTTCAGCGAGGTCAGGGGTGGGGTGGTTCAAAGTGTCCGTGTGTCTCCACAGTGCTGCTCACTAATTTTAAACACAACACTGTAAGATGGAGAACAAACCTCATCACAGTGGACTGCACATTAACAGGGAAGAGGTGAAGAGGGTAGCAAGCTTTAAGTTCCTGGGGGTGCACATAGCTGAGGACCTGACCTGGAGTCTGAACACCTTCCATATTATCAAAAGAGCCCAGCAAAGGATGTTCTCTCTGAGGACCCTGACATGTAACAGGCTTCCTCAGGAACATTTGATCCGCTTTTAACACTGCACAGTTGAGAGCATAATAACATACTGCTGTACGTTTTGATTCTCCAGCTGCACTGCAGCTGAGAGAAAAGACCTGGAGTGGGTTG
This sequence comes from Epinephelus lanceolatus, assembly GCF_041903045.1. NCBI lineage: Eukaryota > Metazoa > Chordata > Actinopteri > Perciformes > Serranidae > Epinephelus > Epinephelus lanceolatus. The sequence goes on from NC_135734.1 coordinate 39,437,205, forward strand.
TCAAGATGGCTGAGAGGATCATCAGCTTCCCTACATCTTTGTGACATCCACTCAGGCCGTCATCTCACACAGGCCACAATCATAAGGTCGGTCCCCTCACACCATTGTCACCCCCTCTTCATTAACCTTCTCTTGGGCAGACAGGGAACCCCCATCACAAGCACAAACAGGCTACGGAGCTGAGGACAGACGTCAGAGCTAAATGGTTTGGATTGCTGATAAATGAATTGCTCCAACAACGTTTCGTTGTATATAACCCAATGAAAATAAAGGATCTATCTATGTATCTCTATCTATTGGTGGTGGATGCCTAAATATTCATTTACACAAATGCATTGAAATCCTTTCAGTATTTATTCATTTTAAACCAAACCTACACACAACAAAAGAGATATTTTGTCACTTAAATTAGTGGTGCTTGTGCTTTAATATCTCAGTGATTCAAAACACATTGAATATGTTTTATCATATCGGTCCTCTCAGCCTCTCTGGTCATGTGGTAGCTGTCTGCTGACCATCTCTAGAGTCAAAACGAAACATGAAGAAACATTAAGTTCAGGGGTCTTAGATGTTTTTCAGGCCAAGGACCCCTTAGCTGAAAGAGAGATGGAGCAGGGACCCACTACAACATAAAAATGAGTTATATCTTAAAAAGGATTTTTTTTTTCAAGAGGGGTTGTGTGAGGTACTATCCATAGTCAGTGTATTACATGCAGTAGATGTCAGTCGGCACACCCCCAGTTTGGAGAAGCAGGCTGGAGTCCGACATGGAAGTTAAGAAATCCACATAAAAAATCAATATCAGTTTAAGTTTTACGCTATATTGAGAGTATTTTGCATGGCTTCACCTTACTGTCAAACAGTGATTTCCAACTGGAAAATGAAGCTGTTATATCGCCCTCCTCAAAACTCAGTAGCAGTGATTTAATATTGCTGAACACAGGCACCACTGATCTACCGCTGCCTTGATCTGTTTTTTGTTTGTGTTACTGTTTGACTTTGCGTTTAGTTCGGATTTACCAAAGTCACACTATAACACAAACTAACTAACTGCTGAAGCTGTGGTAGACCAGCAGCTCCCGTGTTCAGTGAGGTAAAATTAGTGTTTTTGTCAATGATGTCTGGTGGCCTTGACGAGAGCAAAGATGGGGAACTGAAGCCATTGACGGCTTCCCCACTGGAGCAGGTTGTCTGACACAAAGGTAAGGCACTGAAAGTACTCTCAATATAGCATACACTTAAACTGACCGTTTTGTTGCTGACCCCCTCCATGTCGAATTCCAGCCTGTTCCTCCAAACTGGGGGTGTGCCAGCTGACATCTACTGTATATAATACACTGAATATAGATAGGTACCCCATACAACCCTACTTAACAAAAAATTTACTTCCCCTTAAAACTGTGCTGACAATAACATGAAGGTCAGCCTAAAGTGCCAAGTATAAACATGCCCTTATATGGTGTGTACAATACTGAGCTATTACAATAATACTTACTGACAGATTCATATGTTTATACATCATATTTTCATGTTAAATATACATGTGGAAGGCACAGTGAATCCTTAAGTTTAACTGTATCTGTGGATACTGGCATGTCTGATGTCTGAAATCTGCTTTCACAAAGATAGCTCCTCGCAAAAGTCAAAATATGTTGGATGCATGTTAATGTGTATTTTTTCCACATATTTTAATTCATGGAGAAAAAAAACCTTTCAATAAAATTAACTAAATAATGTGGTGCCCCCCTGCTGTAACTCTGAAGACCCCCTAGAGGTTGCAGACCCCCTGTTGAGGACTCAGGATTTAGTCAGATCTTTATTTTCCATACAGCTTTGATTATCTCTGTGAGAACACACAATGGCACAACGTCCTGCTGGTGATATATTCAGTTACTGTATGATGGTTTGATGTATTTTGATCGATAAAAAGACACCAGGAAACATTGCTTTGTCTTACACAGCAAATATGTGAGGGTCATTAAGGGTTAAATTCTCAGGGAAATGTATTCAAATTGTTAGGAGAGTTCACATGGAGAAGACGGTGCTCTTTGACATCCATTTTAAATAATCTAAAGCCTTTGCTTTACTTGTACATCGTGACCTAAATTAGCCTCAAAGATTCAGATTATATCTTGATCCAACTGTCTATATAGGAGACTAATCTTCCCTCTCCATCACGATTTGCTCCACATATAGAAACAACACTAAGTCTATGGTAATTCAATATCATGTTAAATATAATTTAGTGTGGCTGTTTGAAAAGGCCTGTATGTGCTAACAGAAGTAAGCTGCTGGAGCTTCACTGAGTCGCTTTGCTTAAGTTGAGAAAAACCCCATGATGAGCAGCTCTTATCTGAGACAGATAATGACTTCATTTCAGTTTGAATCATGTGATGGGAGACATGGAAGAGGACCCACTGAGAGAACAGAGAACTGTCTGTGTGTGTGAACAGAAATGACTGCAGTTGGGATGCAGTCATCATTTATGGACAGTTATTACACAACATGGATTTTTGTTGCAGAAAATGCTGCTGCTGAAAGCCCTCCATGAAACCGAGATAGGCGACATTTTTATGTTTGTCCTTTATATGGGTTATACATGAGATAGGCAAACTTACAAAAATGTCCTGAGCGCAGTGAAAGAGTGGTTTTGTGACAACATGAAACAAACATCTCATGCATGTTGACATGAATGTCACACAGGAAATGTTACTTGCAATTTCCTCTTTTTGTTTCTCTTTAAAGCCAAACAAATCAATGCAACAAAAGCAGAAGGTGTAAGATATATTTAGCAGTGAAACAGAAACTGTGCTCACACTGACGGTGTCATGACTGGAAACATAATGATCATGGGTGTTAAAAGATGTTCAGTGTGTGGTGGGGAAGAGTAAGTTTTCCTAGAAGTAGATAGACAAGTGATCGGTATTAGATTCAGGACTGAGATTGGTTATTGTTTTTTTGTTTTTTTTAAGTTTTGTTTTCTCCTTAAATTAAAGTATGTATGAGTCCAACATATTTTAACTTTTACAAGAAGATATCTTTGTGAAAGTGTATTTCAGACATCAGACAGCTCTTCCACATGTATGTTTACCTTTAAAATATGAATATAAATATAAAATATATAAATCTGTCAATAAGTATTATTTTAGTAGCTTAGTATTGTACACACAATAAAAAGGTACGTTTATACAACATGATATTCACGGCCCAGTTTAATGTATAACTCAGTTTTATACAGTTTATGTCTCTCTTCCAGCTAAAGGGCTCTGTTAGAGTCATTTCTAGTAAGTCCTAGTTTCCTATTATTTTTTTGATCACTCTAACGCACCACCTGACCTGGCATCTCGTGAACGTTTAACTAAAGACAGGTGTGCTGAAGTGAGCCACAGGGTTACAGTCTGCGTATTTGGTTAATCTTGGTTTTATTGTTTGATGGCGTCATTTAATACCCAGTTGATTAGACCTTTGTTTTTGTAAAGGCCTGTTTATTTGGGGAATGTTTGCTGGGGGATTTTTTGTTTTCATTTTTTTTAACGCAACAGTCAAGACAAGTCAGTTCACAGTGTCATCCTGTAAATCAACTGAAGCGCCCTGGATCACCGAACAGTGAGTAAAACTAAACCAAAGACAATGAGGTCATCCTATCTCATGTTGTGGCATCTGTAGACGGCAATTTTTTTTTTAACTTATTTGAAAAGCCGCAATAACATTGAAGACCCCTGTTTAACCACAAGGGGGCACTCTGCAGTGGGCTCTGTATGATTACAAGCAATTCTCTATTTTCCTCACAGACTTTTCCTTTTTGGATTCAGAATCCACAGCAGGCCTATAGGGAAACATGAGACTAGTATATGCTGCACATTTTTAATACAATTCAATTAAGTTTAATTCAATTCAACTGTATTTATAAAGCCCAATGTCGCAAATCACAATTTGCCTCAGAGGGTTTCACAGCATACGACATCCCTCTGTCCTTTGGACCGTCAGAGCAGAAAACTCCCCCACAGAAACCCTTTACTGGGGTAAAAATGGTAGAAACTTCAGGAAGAATAACTGAGGAGGGATCCCTCTTCCAGGACGGACAGACATACAATAGATGTCATGAGTACAGAGCAGATCAACATAATAATATTACAGTACAAAATGATAGGGAGAGAGTGACAGAGAGAAAGAGAGACACAGGAACAACAATAATAACAATAATGATAGAAATATGAATCACAACAATAATAGTAGTAGCTGATGATAGTATATATGTTATATGTATATAGATTCAAGGTTCAATACTTGATTGCCATGTCAACATGTCAATAGGAATTTGTTTCAGTGGAACTTCACGCAATGACAAAGAAACACTCACTCAATATGTTACACAATAAAATAAATACATAAAAATAAGATAAAATCCAGACCATAATAGGGTATAAATACTAAAATAATAAAATGATACTAAGGCACCTGTAGGGGGATTAGCAGCAACAATACAGTATAAAGTGCACAATAAAAATGGTGTGCCATGGGATTTTTTTGATAATTATTATTACAATAATATTCAACTTGACCTAAACAAAAAGTTATGAATGAATATTTAATTGTATCAGTATGTTGTGGGCACCCATTCCCTAATAAAGAGGCAAACTCTAGCTAAAAAATGTGATTTAGTGTAATTAAATTTAATTTAAAAAACCTTTACAGGAGGACCTGTTTGTTGCTGTTCAGGTGTAGGACTTATAAGTGTGTGACACATCAAAAGCCCTGATTGGCAGCCAGTGTGAGGGATGATATCCTTTAAAAGGAGAAAGCCGTGAGTGTGACAATGGATCGCTTTATTGTACGGAGAAAGTTACAACAAAGCACCAGCAAAGACGACCTACCACTGAAAGAAGACAGTATCACAAAAGCTACCTGTCTTATTTTTTATTATTTTATTGTCTTATGCAGTAACATACATAAGATAAATGATAGCCAGTGATGAGAGAGACACAGAAGAGAAGAGGCTCAGTGTGTCACAGGAAGTCCAGTGGCAGACTGGGCCTACATCAGTTC